>NC_091202.1:18706312-18859992 GCF_040958095.1 Procambarus clarkii | reverse complement strand
CCTCATGCACAACATCCCCTTCTCCCTCCACCCCCCCACACGCACAACATCCTCCCTCCCTCCACCCCCCCACATGCACAACATCCTCCCTCCCTCCACCCCCCCACATGCACAACATCCTCCCTCCCTCCACCCCCCCCCCACATGCACAACATCCTCCCTCCCTCCACCCCCCCACATGCACAACATCCTCCCTCCCTCCAACCCCCCACATGCACAACATGCCCCCCTCCCTCCACCCCCCACATGCACAACATCCCCCCTCCCTCCAACCCCCCTACATGCACAACATCCCCCCTCCCTCCAATCCCCCCAAATGCACAACATCCCCCCCTCCCTCCAACCCCCCCACATGCACAACATCCCCCCCCTCCCTCCAACCCCCCCACATGCACAACATCCCCCCTCTCCCTCCAACCCCCCCACATGCACAACATCCCCCTCTCCCTCCACCCCCCCACATGCACAACATCCCCCCTCCCTCCAACCCCCCCACATGCACAACATCCCCCCCTCCCTCCAACCCCCCCAAATGCACAACATCCACCCTCCCTCCACCCCCCCACATGCACAACATCCCCCCCTCCCTCCACCCCCCCACATGCACAACATCCCCCCCTCCCTCCACCCCCCCACATGCACAAAATCCCTCCCTCACTCCACCCCCCACATGCACAACATCCCCCCCTCCCTCCACCCCCCCACATGCACAACATCCCCCCCTCCCTCCACCCCCCCACATGCACAACATCCCCCCCTCCCTCCCCCTCCACATGCACAACATCCCCCCTCCCTCCACCCCCCCACATGCACAACATCCCCCCCTCCCTCCACCCCCCCACATGCACATCATCCCCCCCTCCCTCCACCCCCCACATGCACAACATCCCCCCTCCCTCCACCCCCCACATGCACAACATCCCCCCCTCCCTCCAACCCCCCCACATGCACAACATCCCCCCCTCCCTCCAACCCCCCCCACATGCACAACATCCCCCCCTCCCTCCAACCCCCCCACATGCACAACATCCCCCCTCCCTCCACCCCCCCCCACATGCACAACATCCCCCCTCCCTCCAACCCCCCCACATGCACAACATCCCCCCCTCCCTCCAACCCCCCCACATGCACAACATCCCCCCTCCCTCCACCCCCGCCACATGCACAACATCCCCCCTCCCTCCACCCCCGCCACATGCACAACATCCCCCCTCCCTCCACCCCCCCACATGCACAACATCCCCCCCTCCCTCCACCCCCCACATGCACAACATCCCCCCTCCCTCCAATCCCCTCACATGCACAACATCCCCCCTCCCTCCAACCCCCCACATGCACAACATCCCCCCTCCCTCCAACCCCCCACATGCACAACATCCCCCCTCCCTCCAATCCCCTCACATGCACAACATCCCCCCTCCCTCCAACCCCCCACATGCACAACATCCCCCCTCCCTCCAACCCCCTCACATGCACAACATCCCCCCCTCCCTCCAACCCCCCCACATGCACAACATCCCCCCCTCCCTCCAACCCCCCCCCACATGCACAACATCCCCCCTACCTCCAACCCCCCCACATGCACAACATCCCCCCTCCCTCCAACCCCCCCCCTACATGCACAACATCCCCTTCTCCCTCCACCCCCCACACGCACAACATCCCCCTCCCTCCATCCCCCCAACACGCACATACCCCTCCCTCCATCCCCCACCCACATGTACAACTCTCCCCTCCATCCCCCCTCCACATTTTCCTCCCTCCGTCCCTTTCCCCCAACGCATTATCCTCCTTAATGCCATTTTCTCTCTCCCTTCTATTACACAATCCCCCTACAACCCCCCCCCCCCTCCCACAACCCCCCCCCCTCCCACAACCCACCTCGTTCTCCGGGGTCGTCACCTGTCGTGCAAGACTCCATCATCATCGTCAACAACTGGTTGCCATGTATGCGAGTCATGTCGGAGAGTGCGGGTATACCAGACTGTTGTGTCTGGCTCGGTCAATAATATCCCAACGATAATACCTCGATTGTTTACAGAACACTTACCGTTAGTGACGCGTCGACGGCCGTTGTTCCCAGCGTTCTGGAGAACTTCCCAGCGTTCTGGAGAACTTCCCAGCGTTCTGGAGAACTTCCCAGCGTTCTGGAGAACTTCCCAGCGTTCTGGAGAACTTCCCAGCGTTCTGGAGAACTTCCCAGCGTTCTGGAGAACTTCCCAGCGTTCTGGAGAACTTCCCAGCGTTCTGGAGAACTTCCCAGCGTTCTGGAGAACTTCCCAGCGTTCTGGAGAACTTCCCAGCGTTCTGGAGAACTTCTCAATGTATCTCTTAAGAAAACTGCTTTTTGCATAAAGTGTTAGAATGTACGTAGATCCAGTGACCTAATAGCACAACATTACACGATACAATATCTCTCACAGCGAGGCTGGTCGCGTCCCTATTTAATTGTTAACTGCACATTGGTCGTGTAAGCGATCACTTGACCCCGGGAGTCAACACAGTCCCCGCTGACCTTGCTACTACGGCACCACCACCGACCTCTCCCTCAACACGCTACACTAAGATCTGCCTCTTCGTGCTCAAATATTTTGTCGTCTGCACTATTTCACATATGGATTTGTTAAACAATTTTTTTTATAATAATAATTCATTTAATTCATTAAAATTAAATGATTCAGAGTATTTATAAAATATATTTTGACGGACGAGAAAGTTTGAAAAATTATGATTCTTGTTTCTGCTGGAACTTCGAGACTCCGAGCGAAGCAGGTCGACCCCCCCCCCCCCCTAGGGGAAGGTCGGGGCCCCCAGGAGGTAGGCTGGAGCCCTCAAGAGGCAGGTCCTGTCTCTGGGGCGACGCCACTTGAAGTGTCTGCTTCCAACACGTCCTCATCAACAAAGCCTAAATGCTCTTTAATTCATCCGGCAAACTGGTTTACACACGACTCACAACTGATGACGTTCGAACACTTCAGGAACAAGGGCTTCGCTGACGACTTTTGTTCGAAACACAACGCTGTAAATGCTTCACCCACGTACTACAAACACAAATAATCGCCAACAGAACCTAAACACCTAACCTAACCAGTGTCTAAATATGCGCAATATACTAATATAATAACATTAATTTATATTTGAAAAATTCCTGTTTTGAATGAACAGCATGATGAAATTGATGAGTGTATCTGTGGGGTCGACCGCTGGATGGAATGGACTTAATCTAAAGACTGGTTGCAGTTGTTTTAACATCTAATCACAACGTCAATTCAACACTGAATAGATGTTATGGGTGTTAATTCAACACTGATTAATTGTTGATTCATCGTTTTTAATGTTATTATTGATGATTCAATGTTGAATTAACATAACTCTCGAATATTGTGTCCACTGGCTACTGTATTACACTGATGACACATGGGACTTGTACAGTGGCTTCTGTCTATTGTGTCCACTGGCTACTGTATTACACTGATGACACATGGGACTTGTACAGTGTCTTCTGTCTATTGTGTCCACTGGCTACTGTATTACACTGATGACACATGGGACTTGTACAGTGTCTTCTGTCTATTGTGTCCACTGGCTACTGTATTACACTGATGACACATGGGACTTGTACAGTGTCTTCTCACTATTGTGTCCATAAGTGCATTCCATTTTTCCACTACTCCCACACTAAAGGGAAGCTCTCGAGAACGCTGAGAAGTTCTCCAGAACGCTGGGAAGCTCTCGAGAACGCTGAGAAGTTCTCCAGAACGCTGGGAAGCTCTCGAGAACGCTGGGAAGCTCTCGAGAACGCTGGGAAGCTCTCGAGAACGCTGGGAAGCTCTCGAGAACGCTGAGATGTTCTCCAGAACGCTGGGAAGCTCTCGAGAACGCTGGGAAGCTCTCGAGAACGCTGGGAAGCTCTCGAGAACGCTGAGAAGTTCTCCAGAACGCTGGGAAGCTCTCGAGAACGCTGGGAAGCTCTCGAGAACGCTGGGAAGCTCTCGAGAACGCTGGGAAGCTCTCGAGAACGCTGGGAAGCTCTCGAGAACGCTGAGAAGTTCTCCAGAACACTGGGAAGCTCTCGAGAACGCTGAGAAGTTCTCCAGAACACTGGGAAGCTCTCGAGAACGCTGGGAAGCTCTCGAGAACGCTGGGAAGCTCTCGAGAACGCTGGGAAGCTCTCGAGAACGCTGAGAAGTTCTCCAGAACGCTGGGAAGCTCTCGAGAACGCTGGGAAGCTCTCGAGAACGCTGGGAAGCTCTCGAGAACGCTGGGAAGCTCTCGAGAACGCTGGGAAGCTCTCGAGAACGCTGGGAAGCTCTCGAGAACGCTGGGAAGCTCTCGAGAACGCTGGGAAGCTCTCGAGAACGCTGAGAAGTTCTCCAGAACGCTGGGAAGCTCTCGAGAACGCTGGGAAGCTCTCGAGAACGCTGGGAAGCTCTCGAGAACGCTGGGAAGCTCTCGAGAACGCTGAGAAGTTCTCCAGACGCTGGGAAGCTCTCGAGAACGCTGGGAAGCTCTCGAGAACGCTGGGAAGCTCTCGAGAACGCTGGGAAGCTCTCGAGAACGCTGGGAAGCTCTCGAGAACGCTGGGAAGCTCTCGAGAACGCTGGGAAGCTCTCGAGAACGCTGGGAAGCTCTCGAGAACGCTGGGAAGTTCTCCAGAACGCTGGGAAGTTCTCCAGAACGCTGGGAAGTTCTCCAGAACGCTGGGAAGTTCTCCAGAACGCTGGGAAGTTCTCCAGAACGCTGGGAAGTTCTCCAGAACGCTGGGAACAACGGCCGTCGACGCGTCACTAACGGTAAGTGTTCTGTAAACAATCGAGGTATTATCGTTGGGATATTATTGACCGAGCCAGACACAACAGTCTGGTATACCCGCACTCTCCGACATGACTCGCATACATGGCAACCAGTTGTTGACGATGATGATGGAGTCTTGCACGACAGGTGACGACCCCGGAGAACGAGGTGGGTTGTGGGAGGGGGGGGGGGGTTGTGGGAGGGGGGGGTTGTGGGAGGGGGGGGGGGGGGTTGTAGGGGATTGTGTAATAGGAGAGAGAAAATGGCATTATGGAGAATAATGCGTTGGGGAGGGGGAGGGACGGAGGAAAATGTGGAGGGGGGATGGAGGGGAAAGTTGTACATGTGGGTGGAGGGATGGAGGGAGGGGTATGTGCGTGTTGGGGGGATGGAGTGAGGGATATGTGCGTGTGGCGGGGGGGAGGGAGGGGGGATGTTGTGCATGGGGGGGGGGTTGGAGGGAGGGGGGATGTTGTGCATGTGGGGGGGTTGGAGGGAGGGGGGATGCTGTGCATGTGGGGGGGTTGGAGGGAGGGGGGGATGTTGTGCATGTACTCCTCCTCGCCTAATTGTTTGTATTCGCCTAATTGTGCTTGCGGGGGTTGAGCTCTGGCTCTTTGGTCCCGCCTCTCAACTGTCAATCAACAGGTGTACAGATTCCTGGGCTCTATCATATCTACACTTGAAACTGTGTATGGAGTCAGCCTCCACCACATCACTGCCTAATGCATTCCATTTATTAACTACTCTGACACTGAAAAAATTCTTTCTAACGTCTCTGTGGCTCATCTGGGTACTAAGTTTCCACCTGTGTCCCCGTGTTCGTGTCCCACCCGTGATGAAGAGTTTGTCTTTGTCCACCCTGTCAATTCCCCTGAGAATTTTGTAGGGGGTTATCATGTCTCCCCTTACTCTTCTGTTTTCCAGGGACATGAGGTTCAGCTCCTTTAGCCTTTTATCGTAGCTCATTCCTCTCAGTTCAGGGACGAGCCTGGTGGTATACCGCTGAATTTTCTCTAACTTTGTCTTATGTTTAACTAGATATGGACTCCAGGCTGGAGCTGCATACTCCAGGATTGGTGTGACATAAGTGGCATACAGGGTCCTGAACGATTCCTTACACAAGTTTCTAAAGGCAGTTCTTAGGTTGGCTGGTCTAGCATATGCCGCTGATGATATCCTTTTGATGCGGGCCTCTGGGGACAGGTTCGGTGTGATATATCGACCCCGAGATCTTTCTCTCTATTTGACTCTTACAGGATTTCACCTCCCAGAAGATACCTTGCGTTCAGCCTCCTGCTCCCTTCGCCTAATTTCATTACATTACACTTTCCTGATTTGAACTTTAGCAGCTTTCGCTTTGATGTCCAAAGAGCTTGGAAAGGATGTGGGAGGAAGAAGGATGGGGCGATGAAATTCTTGGAAGAGGATTTGGATGTGGAGAGAGGAGGCTTGAAAGTTCGGTGGCCCGTCCACCTTGGATTGGAGATGTTTTTCCAGTCAAAGCCTGTAGCTTAAGTTCTTCTTGGGCGGCAGGAGGCTAGTGGTGGGGCAGGGTGATGTCGTCCTGGTTCACTTGAGGTGGTCTGTCTGGCTTGGAGGAGGCGTCTTCCTTATTGAGGTGGTGAGAGGTAAGTTCACTGTTGCTTGGTGGTGTCTTGGCCAGGAGGTATTCGCATGTACTTCCCGAATGTTAGCGGTGGTATTGGTGTTCCTGTCGGGTCTTCATCTTCTTCCAGGAAGGTCACTTGTCCCCTCTTGAAGTCGAATTTAGGGTCGATGTATTCACTCTCCAGAGCGCAGAGGTCTACATAGCGTTCCACGGTCTCGTGGTGGACAAACACAGGGTAAGGAATGGTGGTCCTGAGCTGGTTCATGATCCTGTTGCATTCTAAGGCAATGACCATTCTTGTGCTTCGATTGCCGTTGAAAGTGCCACCGTGATTGAGATAAAGTCCAAAGCAGGGCACTTTCTTGCTTGATTTGCTTGGGTTTAGGTCGAAGTCTGGGGCCTCATATGTGAAGGTCTCAGCCAAGGCTTCTAGGAACTCTGGTTCTGAATCTGATTCTGATTCCACTTGCTGACTTTTTGCTCTCCTTTTCTTCCGTCTCCGGCTGGTGGGGGCAGGTGATGAGGTTGACTGGTCTGCTGTGGAGGTGGTCTGGGTGGATGCTGTTGCCTGGGTGACTTGTGCTGGGTTCGACTCCGGTGGTGGTGGTTGCGATATGACTGCGGTTACTGTTGGTGTTGGAATTTCGTCTGTTTGGGTTGAAGCAGCGTTGTGATGTTGAAATAGGTCTGCTGGTATCAACATTGTAGGCAGGTTGTTCTGGGCGAGCAGCCTGTTCAGTACTCTCACGTATTTTGCGTTGTCTGTTCCCGCCTCTCTCTCAGCTACACTGATCAGGCATGGGATGAGAGTGGTGTTGGTCGAGGCCGCTGATTGGTTGACAGTCAAGTTGGTTGGCTGAGCTGCAGTCGCCTGTGTCCTGGGTCCCCATTGGGGGGTGGTCTGGCCTGGTGTGGACGTCTGTGTAGCAGGAGCAGAAGCGTTGGGAAGCACTGGAAACGATGTAGCTTGGATATTGAAGCTCGCCGGCTGATTGGTTGTTGGGTTGGCAGTTACTGTTTTATTTATTTCATCTAGACGTACTTGGCAGTCCATGGAGACGGCGATGTGAGCTCCTCCACAATTGAGGCACAGTTTGGTGGTTGACCGGCAGGTTTTGAAGTGATGATCCTGGGTACAAATGCTGCATTTAACCTCTGCTTGTTGGCAGTTCTTGGTATCATGATCATACTTGTAGCACTTAAAGCATTGGCGAATGTTGTAGTACCGTTCCTTCTTTACAGTGTCAGGTGTGATGGAAATATCCAGACATCTAAATCCATTTTCCACAGCTTGGGTCGCTGCAGCAGCTGTTGTGAAGGTGACCTTGAGAGTAGGCCTAGGGTTGTCGTTGTTCTTGATGACCTTGACTGTAGCAGCAGTCAGAGCCGGGTTTCTGGTGTTGATACTATCAAGTATGGTACCAGGGTCTTGGGTGGCGATGTAGACACTCGTGTGGCTGACGAAGATGGTTCGTTCAGCCAAGTAGCGACGGTTAGGAGTGATGATCAGGTTGGAGTTTCGTAGGGCGTCCTGGTGTTCTGGTGCAAACAGTTGCTCCAGAGCTTGCTCGCTTGAATAAAGAAGTACAGCGCCGTCAGCATCGTCACGGATGTCCAACGGGGCTGCATTCGTGATGTCAACGATTTTCCTTAGTAATTGGGGTCCGGTGTAAGTGGTTTCGTCACGAAACCGGACCTTTATGCGGTAAATCATGGCTTTACGTTGCTGCCTAATATTTACCCACCCGGCAGTGCTGGGTGCAGAGAGCCTGATCTAGGTTTTCGGTCTTTTTTCTTGTTTTATGCCTTTTATCTTTATTTTTATCAGCCATTTTCTTGACCATTCCTCCAGTTTGTCCAGGTCATCCTGTAGTCTATCTGTCTTCATCCGTTTTGATTCTTCTCATAATTTTTGCATCATCAGCAAACATTGAGATGAACGACTGGAGCACCTTCCCTTATCCACTGGAGCACCTTCCCTTATCCACTGGAGCACCTTCCCTTATCCACTGGAGCACCTTCCCTTATCCACTGGAGCACCTTCCCTTATCCACTGGAGCACCTTCCCTTATCCACTGGAGCACCTTCCCTTATCCACTGGAGCACCTTCCCTTATCCACTGGAGCACCTTCCCTTTTACTCGTTGCTGTTGCTCCAACTTTTTTACCTGCCTTTTATGGGGTACTGTATCAAAGGCTTTCTGGCAGTCCAGGAAAATGCAGTCTGCCCACCCTTCTCTTTCCTGCCTAATTTTTTATGCCTGGTCATAAAATTCTATTAAACCTGTGAGGCACGATTTACCATCCCTGAACCCATGTTGGTGGTGTGTTACAAAGTTATTTCCCTTCAGATGCTCTATGAGCCTTTTTCTCACGATCTTCTCCATCACCTTGCATGGTTTATAAGTTAGGGAAACTGTGTTTAGTGCCTCTTTGTCTGTCACCCTTCTTGTGACTGGCAAGTCTTGTCTTGTGATGTGGAGGGGGATGGGGGGAGGGGGGGGTGTTGTGCATGTGGGGGGGATGGAGGGAGGGGGGGTGTTGTGCATGTGGGGGGGATGGAGGGAGGGGGAAGTTGTAAATATGGGGGATGGAGAGAGGGGGATGTTGTGCATGTGGGGGGGGGGGGGGAAGGAGTTGGGAAGTTGAGTCCAATTTATGCCCGAAAATAATCAGTCCCGTAAACACCCAAAATTAGTCAGTCCTTTAAAGACCTAAAAATTAACAGAGTCCAGTTTGAGCTCAAAAATATTTAGAGACCATTTTCAGATCAATTTTCATCAGTCCAGTTTAAGACCCAAGTTTGTCAGAGACCACATTTTTGCTACTAATAGCCCAATTTTAACACAATTTTAAGTCATATTTCAGACGTAGTAAATAAGATCCGAACAATTACAGAGTTCTAGCTCCTGTTCCCCTATTTTGTCTGCTGTCGTATTTTCAATACTGTGCAATACCCCTGAAATTTTAAACAGTAATTTTTCAGACGTAGTAAATCAAATAAATTTTATCTCTTGTTCCCTTCCTTAGTTCATTTTTATAACTTCTTTAGTAACAGACCAATTTCCCTGAAATTTAATGCAGACATACTTTTAACAGAGTAAAGAAAAATAGTGTTACCAAACTAAATCTCGTTCCCTGCCTTTCTTCCCTCCTGTAAATTCACTACTATCAGTCCAAATATTGAGGTTATCTTGAGGTTATCTTGAGGTTATCTTGAGATGATTTCGGGGCTTTTTAGTGTCCCCGCGGCCCGGTCCTCGACCAGGCCTCCACCCCCAGGAAGCAGCCCGTGACAGCTGACTAACACCTAGGTACCTATTTTACTGCTAGGTAACATGGGCATAGGGTGAAAGAAACTCTGCCCAATGTTTCTCGCCGGCGCCTGGGATCGAACCCAGGACCACAGGATCACAAGTCCAGAGTGCTGTCCGCTCGGCCGACCGGCTCCCTCTGAAATAAATCCTCTGAGATTTAAAACCCAACTACATTTCAGACCTTGTAAAATAAATCAAGTAAATTACCGAGCTCCAACTCTTGTCCTCCACTTTAGTTCAATGTTCATCAAAATTAATTCCGGTCAAGATGCTCTCCAGGCTATCAAAGTAAACAACATGTCCTTAATATCCTTTTTGTGCTCAGCTATGTAAATAATCAACAACGTGTTAATATTCACACGGTCATATAACACGTTACCGTCAATACCTTTTGTTTACTCAATTAAGTGATAATCACATGGTCAGAAATGACACCTTACCCTTTCCCTCCCTTACCTTCTCATCCCTTACCTCCTCCTTCATCTCGTCCATTCCCCATCTTATCCAAGCCTTCAATAATCCTACTATATTTGTATATTTTCTCCATATTCACTGTGTTCTTCGCATTCTCATCCATATTCACTCAGTTTTTTAAATGTTCATAGCATGTTCATTACATTAATTTTCACCAGTTTCTCCATTTTTTCTGTAATCTTTGTCATATTCTCATAGCGTTCTCTACACATTCTAATCATATTTTCTATGTGTTTTCATCATATTTTCATGTTCTCTGCAAGTTCATATTCCCCACACGTTCACTGTGCTCATCGCATTCTCGTATATGCTCTTCAAAATCAAATGTATCCAGACATTCATTTCTTAACGTTCCTTAACTAAAATTACTCGTTAATCACCTGAAAATAGTCAAGTGTAGCTTCGTTCAATATTGTTTTTAACTAAAATAACTTTTCTCTTAGCTAAAAATAGTTAAAGGAATCTTCGTTCAGCACTTTCGTAACTAAAATTACGTGTCGTTAAGTAAGAAATATAGTCCAAGGACACACTCGGACATCAAAAATACTCTTCGAGACACCAAAGACACGCTCAGACACACCAAAGTTACTCTTCGATACATCAAAGACTCGCTCAGAGACATCAAAAATACTCTTCAAGACATCAAAGACACTCAAAAACGTAAAAATACTACTTATGTCCACAAAAGTTATTTGCAGAGTTATCAAAAGTTATTCGCAGTCATCAAAGGTAATCTAACTCACCTTCGTTCATCAAAGTTGTTCTCTAAGACATCAAAGTCATTCTCAGTCATCAGAACTGTTATGATCTTAGCCTACAGGAGAAACGAGTCTCCCCCTTGAGAGTTATTCAGCAAGCCTGACCTAACCAGAAGGTCTAAGAAATATAGAGGCGATAACACAGATGTAAAATAGTTTGTTGGATTCAATGAACAGTTTAAGATTATGGGCAGTAAGTAAGGAAATAGATAAATGACTGGCTAGGAGATGTGGACATTTTGCTGGAGGCGTGAGGCTTGCTTCTGGAGGGCTTTGACCTTACTTGAGGCCAGACATCGCAGGGGGAAAGCCGCGCTCCGTCGAGCTCCCGTCAGAAGGGAACCCCTAGTGATATATCTCGAAGAGAAGAGAAGTGTGCAGATGTACCAGCTGTGGAATTGAGCTGGGGACGTGTGGTCTCAAGTCCTGGTCGACGAGGAGAGTATTAAATCGCCTAGAGACATTTTCGTGGGCTGTGGAAGCGCCTTGACCAGGCTCTGTCAGAGGGAGGAGCGCCTTCGACGAGACAATCTGTGGTAAGCACGATTTACGCCAGTTCATATTGATTGCTTGTAGTTGGTCGTGTACCCAGCGACAGTAGCAATGTTTATTGATAAGTTAGACATGTTTTAATAAGGCAGAAGGCCTGAAATAAGAGAGTGGAGAGGGAGGAACACGGAGCGACATCCGTCTCCTCTGAGCGCGGGCAGGCAACTGAGGGAGCCCGGCTCCTGACGGCGAAGGACCCTCCCAGTGTGACTCACACCCGCCAGGCGAGGTGGAGCATGGACCCGCCCAACGGGGGAGTCCACTCTCACAGTAAGTAGAGGACAGATAGAAGTTTAAGGTAAACATATTGTCTGATTATTTTTGTTTATGTGTTAAAGGGGAAACATTTTTATTGGAGTGTCGATGGGTTGCAGGTTTGTCTTTGGGGAAGAAGTTGCTGAGAATTTCGAAGCCAGCATAGAGGGAGTAGTTGATGAGACTCCAAGGTAGTGGAGGAGAGGACCTCGAGCTGTGAGGAGAAGCAGTGAAGAGGAGTGTCACGTGCTTCTCTAGATGTGGTGAAGCACCATAGTTGCTCGAGGAAACTTCATGGTGTAGCAGCCAAGAGAGCTGTGGAGGACCCTAGCAGAAGGGTGAATCACCGTAGTTGCTCAAGGAAACTTCATGATAGCAGCCTGGAGGAGCTGCAGAGGATCTTGGTAGTGAAGCCCGGAAGAACCTGAAGATATCAGGGTAGTGAACTTCCAGAGGTGGAAGGGAAGTTCTGGTGAATTACTTGTAGGGAGTTGATTAGTGTTTGGTTGTCATTAGCGTGCAAGACGCAGTGAGAGGTGAGTGATTGTTGGCATTCTTATGTCTAGGAGTGTTTTATACTGAAGTTTAGAGTTACAGTCGTAGGCTGGATTACCTACAGAAGAATGCGTTCTAGGACTGATAGGGTGATCGATTGATCATTGCGGTGTATCAAGGAACATTTATGCTGATATATGTTATTGCATTCACATGCTGATTTTAATTGTACACATTTATATATATATATATATATATATATATATATATATATATATATATATATATAACTGAAAACTCACACCCCAGAAGTGACTCGAACCCATACTCCCAGAAGCAACGCAACTGGTATGTACAAGACGCCTTAATCCACTTCACCATCACGACCGGACATAATGAGGTGATAGCCGAGGCTATTTGAACCACCCCACCGCCGGCACTCGGATAGTAATCTTGGGCATAGCATTTTACCAAATCACCTCATTCTTTGGGGCACACGTGAGGAACACAAATGCGAACAAGCCTGAATGGTCCCCAGGACAATATGCAACTGAAAACTCACACCCCAGAAGTGACTCGAACCCATACTCCCAGAAGCAACGCAACTGGTATGTACAAGACGCCTTAATCCACTTGACCATCACGACCGGACATAATGAGGTGATAGCCGAGGCTATTTGAACCACCCCACCGCCGGCACTCGGATAGTAATCTTGGGCATAGCATTTTACCAAATCACCTCATTCTTTGGGGCACACGTGAGGAACACAAATGCGAACAAGCCTGAATGGTCCCCAGGGCAATATGCAACTGAAAACTCACACCCCAGAAGTGACTCGAACCCATACTCCCAGAAGCAACGCAACTGGTATGTACAAGACGCCTTAATCCACTTGACCATCACGACCGGACATAATGAGGTGATAGCCGAGGCTATTTGAACCACCCCACCGCCGGCACTCGGATAGTAATCTTGGGCATAGCATTTTACCAAATCACCTCATTCTTTGGGGCACACGTGAGGAACACAAATGCGAACAAGCCTGAATGGTCCCCAGGACAATATGCAACTGAAAACTCACACCCCAGAAGTGACTCGAACCCATACTCCCAGAAGCAACGCAACTGGTATGTACAAGACGCCTTAATCCACTTGACCATCACGACCGGACATAATGAGGTGATAGCCGAGGCTATTTGAACCACCCCACCGCCGGCACTCGGATAGTAATCTTGGGCATAGCATTTTACCAAATCACCTCATTCTTTGGGGCACACGTGAGGAACACAAATGCGAACAAGCCTGAATGGTCCCCAGGACAATATGCAACTGAAAACTCACACCCCAGAAGTGACTCGAACCCATACTCCCAGAAGCAACGCAACTGGTATGTACAAGACGCCTTAATCCACTTGACCATCACGACCGGACATAATGAGGTGATAGCCGAGGCTATTTGAACCACCCCACCGCCGGCACTCGGATAGTAATCTTGGGCATAGCATTTTACCAAATCACCTCATTCTTTGGGGCACACGTGAGGAACACAAATGCGAACAAGCCTGAATGGTCCCCAGGACAATATGCAACTGAAAACTCACACCCCAGAAGTGACTCGAACCCATACTCCCAGAAGCAACGCAACTGGTATGTACAAGACGCCTTAATCCACTTGACCATCACGACCGGACATAATGAGGTGATAGCCGAGGCTATTTGAACCACCCCACCGCCGGCACTCGGATAGTAATCTTGGGCATAGCATTTTACCAAATCACCTCATTCTTTGGGGCACACGTGAGGAACACAAATGCGAACAAGCCTGAATGGTCCCCAGGACAATATGCAACTGAAAACTCACACCCCAGAAGTGACTCGAACCCAGTTGTACATACCAGTTGCGTTGCTTCTGGGAGTATGGGTTCGAGTCACTTCTGGGGTGTGAGTTTTCAGTTGCATATTGTCCTGGGGACCATTCAGGCTTGTTCGTATTTGTGTTCCTCACGTGTGCCCCAAAGAATGAGGTGATGTGGTAAAATGCTATGCCCAAGATTACTATCCGAGTGCCGGCGGTGGGGTGGTTCAAATAGCCTCGGCTATCACCTCATTATGTCCGGTCGTGATGGTCAAGTGGATTAAGGCGTCTTGTACATACCAGTTGCGTTGCTTCTGGGAGTATGGGTTCGAGTCACTTCTGGGGTGTGAGTTTTCAGTTGCATATTGTCCTGGGGACCATTCAGGCTTGTTCGCATATATATATATATATATATATATATATATATATATATATATATATATATATATATATATATATATATATATATATATATATATTAGTATATTTTGGTAGCAGTCTTTCCTGTAGACATATATTATTAAATATGACCGAAAAAGTAAGATTAATAATTCTAACACGAATTTTCTCAATCTTTCGTACATTACGCTTCACTGTTGGAGGTAAATAAAAAATCACTTCTCCAAAATTCATTTTTATTTCTAGTCTGACGCGACATGGGCGCGTTTCGTAAAACTTATTACATTTTCAAAGACTTCACAAATACACAACTGATTAGAACGTATCTCTGATTTTATATCTACATTTGAGTGAGGTGGTAAGGGTGATGTGGCATTAACACAAGACAGAACAGGAGGGGATATTAATAGGGTATTAAAAGTATCAACACAAGACAGAACAGAAACAATGGGTATTGGATAGAAGTGTTTGTAGAAAGCCTATTGGTCCATATTTCTTGATGCTTCTATATTGGAGCGGAGTCTTGAGGTGGGTAGAATATAGTTGTGCAATAATTGGCTGTTGATTGCTGGTGTTGACTTCTTGATGTGTAGTGCCTCGCAAACGTCAAGCCGCCTGCTATCGCTGTATCTATCGATGATTTCTGTGTTGTTTACTAGGATTTCTCTGGCGATGGTTTGGTTATGGGAAGAGATTATATGTTCCTTAATGGAGCCCTGTTGCTTATGCATCGTTAAACGCCTAGAAAGAGATGTTGTTGTCTTGCCTATATACTGGTTTTTTTGGAGCTTACAGTCCCCAAGTGGGCATTTGAAGGCATAGACGACATTAGTCTCTTTTAAAGCCTTCTGTTTTGTGTCTGGAGAGTTTCTCATGAGTAGGCTGGCCGTTTTTCTGGTTTTATAGTAAATCGTCAGTTGTATCCTCTGATTTTTGTCTGTAGGGATAACGTTTCTATTAACAATATCTTTCAGGACCCTTTCCTCCGTTTTATGAGCTGTGGAAAAGAAGTTCCTGTAAAATAGTCTAATAGGGGGTATAGGTGTTGTGTTAGTTGTCTCTTCAGAGGTTGCATGGCTATTCACTTTCCTTCTTATGATGTCTTCGATGAAACCGTTGGAGAAGCCGTTATTGACTAGGACCTGCCTTACCCTACAGAGTTCTTCGTCGACTTGCTTCCATTCTGAGCTGTGGCTGAGAGCACGGTCGACGTATGCGTTAACAACACTCCTCTTGTACCTGTCAGGGCAGTCGCTGTTGGCATTTAGGCACATTCCTATGTTTGTTTCCTTAGTGTAGACTGCAGTGTGGAAACCTCCGCCCTTTTCCATGACTGTTACATCTAGAAAAGGCAGCTTCCCATCCTTTTCCGTCTCGTAAGTGAAACGCAGCACGGAACTCTGCTCAAATGCCTCCTTCAGCTTCTGCAGATGTCTGACATCAGGTACCTGTGTAAAAATGTCGTCAACATACCTGCAGTATATGGCCGGTTTCAAGTTCATGTCGACTAAGACTTTTTGCTCGATGGTACCCATGTAGAAGTTTGCAAACAGGACACCTAGGGGAGAACCCATGGCGACCCCATCTACTTGCTTATACATGTGCCCATCCGGGCTCAAGAAGGGTGCCTCTTTAGTACAAGCTTGGAGTAGTTTCCTCAGAATACTTTCTGGCATGTCAAGAGGAGTACAGGCTGGATCACGATACACTCTGTCGGCTATCATTCCGATTGTCTCGTCCACAGGTACGTTGGTAAACAGCGATTCTACGTCCAACGAGGCTCTTATCCCTATGGCCCGTGTGCCCCGCAGTAAGTCCACAAATTCCTTTGGAGACTTCAGGCTGAAGGCGCAAGGAACATAAGGAGTCAGCAGGCCGTTGAGTCGCTTTGCCAGTCTGTACGTGGGTGTGGGTATCTGGCTAATGATTGGCCGAAGTGGGTTTCCAGGCTTGTGCGTCTTGACATTTCCATACGCATATCCAGGTTTATATTCCCCAATGATCTTTGGCAGGTGGAGTCCGGATTTCTTGGCGTTTACAGTTTCGATCAGTTTGTTGACCTTTGCTTTTAATTCGGCTGTAGTGTCCTTCGTTACCCTTTGGAACTTAGTTTGGTCAGAGAGTATGATGTTCATTTTCGCCAGATATTCGTCTTTTTTAAGAATGACATATATTGGCGACTTGTCACCTCTCCTGACAACTATCTCCTTGTTCTCACGAAGGCTTTTAGCTGCCGCTTTAAGCTCGGGGGACAGTATGGTGCTTCTGTAGTTGCCTCGATTCTTTCCTCCTTCTGCAATAAGTTCTGCTTGTAAGGTATCTTTGGTAGTGACCTTCTTTTGTGTCTCGAGGTCGAATATGTCGTCCAACAGAATTTCCAACTCTACTTTCCGGGCCATTTCACTCGGTCTGGACATAACATGACAGTTTATGCCCAGATTTAGGAGAGTGACTTGGTCCTCAGTGAGGTTAATTCCTGCAAGGTTCAGGTTGACGACATTTTTACACAGGTACCTGATGTCAGACATCTGCAGAAGCTGAAGGAGGCATTTGAGCAGAGTTCCGTGCTGCGTTTCACTTACGAGACGGAAAAGGATGGGAAGCTGCCTTTTCTAGATGTAACAGTCATGGAAAAGGGCGGAGGTTTCCACACTGCAGTCTACACTAAGGAAACAAACATAGGAATGTGCCTAAATGCCAACAGCGACTGCCCTGACAGGTACAAGAGGAGTGTTGTTAACGCATACGTCGACCGTGCTCTCAGCCACAGCTCAGAATGGAAGCAAGTCGACGAAGAACTCTGTAGGGTAAGGCAGGTCCTAGTCAATAACGGCTTCTCCAATGGTTTCATCGAAGACATCATAAGAAGGAAAGTGAATAGCCATGCAACCTCTGAAGAGACAACTAACACAACACCTATACCCCCTATTAGACTATTTTACAGGAACTTCTTTTCCACAGCTCATAAAACGGAGGAAAGGGTCCTGAAAGATATTGTTAATAGAAACGTTATCCCTACAGACAAAAATCAGAGGATACAACTGACGATTTACTATAAAACCAGAAAAACGGCCAACCTACTCATGAGAAACTCTCCAGACACAAAACAGAACGCTTTAAAAGAGACTAATGTCGTCTATGCCTTCAAATGCCCACTTGGGGACTGTAAGCTCCAAAAAACCCAGTATATAGGCAAGACAACATCTCTTTCTAGGCGTTTAACGATGCATAAGCAACAGGGCTCCATTAAGGAACATATAATCTCTTCCCATAACCAAACCATCGCCAGAGAAATCCTAGTAAACAACACAGAAATCATCGATAGATACAGCGATAGCAGGCGGCTTGACGTTTGCGAGGCACTACACATCAAGAAGTCAACACCAGCAATCAACAGCCAATTATTGCACAACTATATTCTACCCACCTCAAGACTCCGCTCCAATATAGAAGCATCAAGAAATATGGACCAATAGGCTTTCTACAAACACTTCTATCCAATACCCATTGTTTCTGTTCTGTCTTGTGTTGATACTTTTAATACCCTATTAATATCCCCTCCTGTTCTGTCTTGTGTTAATGCCACATCACCCTTACCACCTCACTCAAATGTAGATATAAAATCAGAGATACGTTCTAATCAGTTGTGTATTTGTGAAGTCTTTGAAAATGTAATAAGTTTTACGAAACGCGCCCGTGTCGCGTCAGACTAGAAATAAAAATGAATTTTGGAGAAGTGATTTTTGATTTACCTCCAACAGTGAAGCGTAATGTACGAAAGATTGAGAAAATTCGTGTTAGAATTATTAATCTTACTTTTTCGGTCATATTTAATAATATATATATATATATATATATATATATATATATATATATATATATATATATATATATATATATATATATATATATATTATTAAATATGACCGAAAAAGTAAGATTAATAATTCTAACACGAATTTTCTCAATCTTTCGTACATTTCTTTTCACTGTTGGAGGTAAATCAAAAATCAATTCTCCAAAATTCATTTTTATTTCTAGTCTGACGCGACACGAGCGCGTTTCGTAAAACTTATTACATTTTCAAAGACTTTAGTTCACAAATACACAACTGAATAGAACTTACGCATCTCCGATTTTATATCTACATTTGAGTGAGGTGGAAGGGGTGATGTGGCATTAACACAAGACAGAACAAGAGGTGGCATTAATAGGGTATTAATTTCATCAACACAAGCCAGAACAAGAGGTGGCATTAATAGGGTATTAATTTCATCAACACAAGACAGAACACGAAACAATGGGTATTGAATAGAAGTGTTTGTAGAAAGCCTATTGGTCCATATTTCTTGATGCTTCTATATTGGAGCGGAGTCTTGAGGTGGGTAGAATATAGTTGTGCAATAATTGGCTGTTGATTGCTGGTGTTGACTTCTTGATGTGTAGTGCCTCGCAAACGTCAAGCCGCCTGCTATCGCTGTATCTATCGATGATTTCTGTGTTGTTTACTAGGATTTCTCTGGCGATGGTTTGGTTGTGGGAAGAGATTATATGTTCCTTAATGGAGCCCTGTTGCTTATGCATTGTTAAACGCCTAGAAAGAGATGTTGTTGTCTTGCCTATATACTGTTTTTTTTGGAGCTTACAGTCCCCAAGAGGGCATTTGGAGGCATAGACGACGTTAGTCTCTTTTAAAGCGTTCTGTTTTGTGTCTGGAGAGTTTCTCATGAGTAGGCTGGCCGTTTTTCTGGTTTTATAGTAAATCGTCAGTTGTATCTTCTGATTTTTGTCTGTAGGGATAACGTTTCTATTAACAATATCTTTCAGGACCCTTTCCTCCGTTTTATGAGCTGTGGAAAAGAAGTTCCTGTAAAATAGTCTAATAGGGGGTATAGGTGTTGTGTTAGTTGTCTCTTCAGAGGTTGCATGGCTTTTCACTTTCCTTCTTATGATGTCTTCGACGAAACCGTTGGAGAAGCCGTTATTGACTAGGACCTGCCTTGTTGAAGAGACAACTAACACAACACCTATACCCCCTATTAGACTATTTTACAGGAACTTCTTTTCCACAGCTCATAAAACGGAGGAAAGGGTCCTGAAAGATATTGTTATTAGAAACGTTATCCCTACAGACAAAAATCAGAGGATACAACTGACGATTTACTATAAAACCAGAAAAACGGCCAGCCTACTCATGAGAAACTCTCCAGACACAAAACAGAACGCTTTAAAAGAGACTAACGTCGTCTATGACTTCAAATGCCCTCTTGGGGACTGTAAGCTCCAAAAAACCCAGTATATAGGCAAGACAACAACATCCCTTTCTAGGCGTTTAACGATGCATAAGCAACAGGGCTCCATTAAGGAACATATAATCTCTTCCCACAACCAAACCATCGCCAGAGAAATCCTAGTAAACAACACAGAAATCATCGATAGATACAGCGATAGCAGGCGGCTTGACGTTTGCGAGGTACTACACATCAAGAAGTCAACACCAGCAATCAACAGCCAATTATTGCACAACTATATTCTACCCACCTCAAGACTCCGCTCCAATATAGAAGCATCAAGAAATATGGACCAATAGGCTTTCTACAAACACTTCTATTCAATACCCATTGTTTCGTGTTCTGTCTTGTGTTGATGAAATTAATACCCTATTAATGCCACCTCTTGTTCTGTCTTGTGTTGATGAAATTAATACCCTATTAATGCCACCACTTGTTCTGTCTTGTGTTAATGCCACATCACCCCTTCCACCTCACTCAAATGTAGATATAAAATCGGAGATGCGTAAGTTCTATTCAGTTGTGTATTTGTGAACTAAAGTCTTTGAAAATGTAATAAGTTTTACGAAACGCGGTCGTGTCGCGTCAGACTAGAAATAAAAATGAATTTTGGAGAATTGATTTTTGATTTACCTCCAACAGTGAAAAGAAATGTACGAAAGATTGAGAAAATTCGTGTTAGAATTATTAATCTTACTTTTTCGGTCATATTTAATAATATATGTCTACAGGAAAGACTGCTACCAAAATATACTAATATATATATATATATATATATATATATATATATATATATATATATATATATATATATATATATATATATATATATATATATTGTTGGGGGTTTTCACCTCTCTATTATTCTCTACCCTTACTCTGGGGTGAGCAATAGTTATGCTCAAGATAACTCACCGTAGCCCTGCGGGTCTTCCCTCGATCCTCACGGCGCCACTGCACGCCAGGAGAGTCTCCCAGTCAATCTTAACGGCCTCTTATTAAGAAAGAGTGAGAACACGACTCGATCACATCGACCGTCGTGTGCCCTCCCCAACAATAGGGCTCTACGGTTAATCACAAGGTCGCCAACTGGTGTTTAAGGTGGCCAGTAACACCCTCAGTGGACTGGTGTATTCAGTGGTAGCCTTGGCAAGGTCACACTCAAAGATCAGGAGTCAGGCAGGTACTTATTGTTATCACTCTATGCTTACAGGTATAGTATAGCCACAAGATCAATGGAGGGGATGATAAAAACACAAAGAGAGTTTTGTATTTTACTTAAAATGTATGAAAGATGTCACAAGGCCACACAATAATCATAAATCAACTGATCCTGGCTCGGCCGGTAATTCCCACGGATATTATGCGACCGCTAGAGGGCAACACTCTCCCCTCCTCATCAAGTGTCAAGAACAGCTGATCGCAATGGTCACTCCGCGCGAAATTTGCTTGTTTGCTAGATTCACGCGCGCGGTTTCTTTAAATTCTCCAATACTACTAGAAACTCGCACACTCTATATTGGCACAAATAAACCGAATTACTTAGTTACACTGTACTCAGGCTCAAACAGTCTTTCCTACAATCAATTCTACAATGATTCACTGTAATGGTCTTACACTGTTATTTATCCAACAATATATAATGAAATATTAACACGGGAGTTTTCAGTACTTTCTCTCGTGGGCGATAACGCAATGATTCACTGTACTCACAAATGATTATTCACTGAATGGACATAGACATATATATGGTATATAAATCAATCATCAATACATGGAAAATAAATAGTTTCTGGGCACATAGCCTAACCTCCAAATACTGGCATAATATTATATATAATTCACCACTATATGTTCATATCAAAATCTATAGAAAGATATACACAACACAGTAAATTTATCACTGGTTCCTGGTGCCTGTACACACCAATAATCAACATGAATATTACAAGTACTCTTGATAGTACTGTCTAGCACACTGGTGCTTTACCGTGACATAGGTGAGACTTGCTCACGACATATAAAATCTTCGGGCTAGATAATATAGCCAAATAATATAGCTAACTAAAGGGGAATGGGGAGGGAACTAGAACCACCTACTTCACCCTATCCTCCGATGAGAGTCGAGATGTAGCTCCTGGTCCTCGTGTCGGGAACGCCCCCACACTACACGTCGTCGTGTCCTACCAGAGCCTCTCGTCGTCCCACCGTTTAGCGCGTCGTCTCCGTGCCTCCTCACTGCAGGTCCGTCCTCCTCCTTGACTTCTTGAAGGTTGGAGTCGGTCTCCTGGCCGTCGTCTTCTCCCAGCAACGGCTGTCGCCTACGTCTCAGCTACAGTCGTTCGGTTCCCCAAATAGTCCTCTCTTCCTCAGCTACCCAGTGGCTCTGTCAGCCACTACGCTGTCACGAACTGGTGAATTGCCACAGACGTCAACATACGTCACTGCACGGCTTCACTGCTACTGGCACAGTACCTGACTGGAGCACTTGTTGCTCAAATAACCGTCAATTCCCTCTTCTGGTTCAACACATGAACTAGGGAAGACTTCTCAGAGTACTGGCGGACTTCAGGTGACGCGTAAATCCACGGTAGTGGGAAACAGCTGTCCGACAGACAGGACCACTCGTCGCACGTCCGACCTCTATGACGTGTCGTGTCTGACTGCTGGCGCCAGCCCGGCGCGCTGGCCGGACCCCCTTCCTTCGTGACGTCACTTTTACTATGGGAGGTTTTCATTGGCTCCCGGAGCCACACTGCTGCCGGTGACCAATCCGGTGCCACTGACGTCACACGGTTTTGGCGGGAGATCAGAGAGGTAAGCGCCATCTTGGCTCCCTAAAGGGCCTAAACCACAGGCCAAAATATCACTATTTCACAAATTTCTCGGCTCTCCGAGAACACTTCACTCTCTCCCATATATCAAATTGTAGCCTGCAACGTAGAGAACGCTTGGGAAAGGTAGACATGACTCTTACTGCAGGCGTGGGAGAATTATAAAGGGGGGGGAACTCCGTCACAATATATATATATATATATATATATATATATATATATATATATATATATATATATATATTCTCTTGTTGATAGTGCAACGGGGTATGTAGACTTCATCTACTTGAGGAGGTTGATAGTATCAGGTGGTGAATCAGAAGATAGGATACCACATGGTAAACTGATAATAGAGTTCTGATGATGTTGGAGAGCAACCTGATTGTAATAGTATAGAGTATAGGATTCATTATTATTATATGTGTATATGTATTGTGTATGTGCTTTGTCCAGTAAATGTATTCAAATTTGCTGGTATTTGACCTTGTCCTAGTGAGGCTTCCCATGAAATAGTACAGAAGGAGAGAGAGAGAGAGAGAAAGAACCAAGAACCACTGCTGTGGACAGGGTAGAAGGTAATACTAATAAGTCAAATGGGGATTGAGGAGATCATATCACCTAAGGAGAGAGTGGGGAGTCACAGCGGCTCGAGTGGGGTGTGTGCACGTGACAACGAGGCTAAGTGTTGGAGCCGCATCCCCTAAACGTGTGACGTTGAGCCCCTCTCCAAGAGCCAGAAGCGCCAAGGGTGATCTCCTAGTGAGGTATAAGCACACTACCGAGTTGTGGGTTGGGTTGTCCGTAAAGGAGGAACAACGACGACAACACAACCAACACACAATCTATAATAGAACGTAATCTCGAAGTCATCTCGAGAAGAAGAAGATATTCTCAGTCATCAAGAGGTATTCTCAGGTCCTCAATAGTTATTCTAAGACATCAAAAGTTATTTTCAGAGCTATCAAAAAGTTGATCTCAGTCATTAAAAGCTATTCTCAGAGACATCAAAGGTAATCTCAGTCTTTAAAGTTGTTCTCTAAGACATCAATGTTGTTCTCCAAGACAACCTCAGACATAAAATATTTCTCGAAAATATAACTAGTTCAGCTTTTCATATCAAACTTGCACTTCTGTTAAAATATATATCTAACCAAACCAAACCTAACATAACAAACCTATCCTATTGTAACTTACCTAATCTAATGCAACTTACCTAACCTAACCCAACCCAACCTAACCCAACCCAACCTAACTTAATGTAACTTAACATAACTTACCTAACATATCCTAAGATAACTTACCTAAATTACCTAACAGAACTTACCTAAATTACCTAACAAAACTTACCCAAACTGACTTAACCTAACTTACCTAGTCCAACTCGCCCAACCAGACATGACCTACCTTCTCCGTGGTGAAGTGGTAAGACACTCGCCTGGCGTTCCGCGAGCGCTTTGTCATGGGTTCGTATCCTGGCCGGGGAGGATTTACTGAGTGCAAATCCTTAACTGTAGCCTCTGTTTAACGCAACAGTAAAATGTGTACTTGGTTGTAAAAACGATTCTTCACGGCGGGGATCGAATTCCAGGGACCAGCCCGAAATGCTACCCGTACTAGTGGCTCTACAAGAATGTAATAACTTTTGTATATATCTCCGATATTGTATATAATTTCCGACATTTCAGACATTTTGAAAACTGCAGGGGGGTTTGGGCAAAATATGACCCATCGCCGTTTTCAGTAATTGGCATATTTTCGGTATGAAACGTCGTAATTTGAAACTGAAAATAGGTGCAGAGAGTCAGAATTCGGCTCAAAAATCACGCACAGGATTCAAATTTCCGACATTTCAGACATTTTGAAAACTGCAGGGGTGTTTGGGCAAAATATGACCCATCGCCGTTTTTAGTAATTGGCATATTTTCGGTAAAAAAAAGTCTTAATTTGAAACTGAAAAAAGGTGCAGAGAGTCAGAATTCGGATAAAAAATCACGCTCAGGAGTCAAATTTCCGACATTTCAGACATTTTAAAAACTGCAGGGGGGTTTGGGCAAAATATGACCCATCGCCGTTTACAGTAATTGGCATATTTTCGGTATGAAACGTCGTAATTTGAAACTGAAAATAGGTGCAGAGAGAATTCGGCTCAAAAATCATACTCAGGAGTCAAATTTCCGACATTTCAGACATTTTAAAAACTGCAGGGGGGGTTTGGGCAAAATATGACCCAACGCCGTTTTCAGTAATTGGCATATTTTCGGTATGAAAAGTCGTAATTTGAAAGTGAAAATAGGTGCAGAGAGTCAGAATTCGGCTCAAAAATCACGCTCAGGAGTCAAATTTCCGACATTTCAGACATTTTGAAAACTGCAGGGGGGTTTGTGCAAAATATGACCCATCGCCGTTTTCAGTAATTGGCATATTTTCGGTATAAAAAGTCGTAATTTGAAACTGAAAATAGGTGCAGAGAGTCAGAATTCGGATACAAAAATCACACTCAGGAGTCAAATTTCCGACATTTCAGACATTTTGAAAACTGCAGGGGGGGTTTGGGCAAAATATGACCCATCGCCGTTTACAGTAATTGGCATATTTTCGGTATGAAACGTCGTAATTTGAAACTGAAAATAGGTGCAGAGAGTCAGAATTCGGCTCAAAAATCACACTCAGGAGTCAAATTTCCGACATTTCAGACATTTTAAAAACTGCTGGGGTGATTCGGCAAAATATGACCCATCGCCGTTTTCAGTAATTGGCATATTTTCGGTATGAAACGTCGTAAATTGAAACTGAAAATAGGTTCAGAGAGTCAGAATTCGGATAAAAAATCACGCACAGGATTCAAATTTTCGACATTTCAGACATTTTGAAAACTGCAGGGGGGGTTTGGGCAAAATATGACCCATCGCCGTTTACAGTAATTGGCATATTTTGGGTATGAAACGTCGTAATATGAAAGTGAAAATAGGTGCAGAGAGTCAGAATTCGGCTCAAAAATCACGCTCAGGAGTCAAATTTCCGACATTTCAGACATTTTAAAAACTGCAGGGGGGTTTGGGCAAAATATGACCCATCGCCGTTTTCAGTAATTGGCATATTTTCAGTATGAAAAGTCGTAATTTGAAACTGAAAATAGGTGCAGAGAGTCAGAATTCGGCTCAAAAATCACGCTCAGGAGTCAAATTTCCGACATTTCAGCCATTTTGAAAACTGCAGGGGGGTTTGGGCAAAATATGACCCATCGCCGTTTTCAGTAATTGGCATATTTTCGGTATAAAAAATCGTAATTTGAAACTGAAAATAGGTGCAGAGAGTCAGAATTCGGATAAAAAATCACGCTCAGGAGTCAAATTTCCGACATTTCAGACATTTTAAAAACTGCAGGGGCGTTTGGGCAAAATATGACATATCGCCGTTTACAGTAATTGGCATATTTTCGGTATGAAACGTAGTAATTTGAAACTGAAAATAGGTGCAGAGAGAATTCGGCTCAAAAATCACGCTCAGGAGTCAAATTTTTGACATTTCAGACATTTTAAAAACTACAAGGGGGTTTGGGCAAAATATGACCCATCGCCGTTCTCAGTAATTGGCATATTTTCGGTATGAAACGTCGTAATTTGAAACTGAAAATAGGTGCAGAGAGTCAGAATTCGGCTCAAAAATCACGCTCAGGAGTCAAATTTCCGACATTTCAGACATTTTGAAAACTGCAGGGGGGTTTGGGCAAAATATGACCCATCGCCGTTTTCAGTAATTGGCATATTTTCGGTATAAAAAGTCGTAATTTGAAACTGAAAATAGGTGCAGAGAGTCAGAAGTCGGATAAAAAATCACGCTCAGGAGTCAAATTTCCGACATTTCAGACATTTCGAAAACTGCAGGGGGGTTTGGGCAAAATATGACCCATCGCCGTTTACAGTAATTGGCATATTTTCGGTACAAAAAGTCGTAATTTGAAACTGAAAATAGGTGCAGAGAGTCAGAATTCGGATAAAAAATCACGCTCAGGAGTCAAATTTCCGACATTTCAGACATTTTGAAAACTGCAGGGGGGTTCGGACAAAATATGACCCATCGCCTTTTACAGCAATTGGCATATTTTCGGTATGAAACGTCGTAATTTGAAATTGAAAATAGGTGCAGAGAGTCAGAATTCGGCTCAAAAATCACGCTCAGGAGTCAAATTTCCGACATTTCAGACATTTTAAAAACTGTAGGGGGGTTTGGGCAAAATATGACCCATCGCCGTTTTCAGTAATTGGCATATTTTCGGTATGAAACGTCGTAATTTGAAACTGAAAATATGTGCAGAGAGTCAGAATTCGGCTCAAAAATCACGCTCAGGAGTCAAATTTCCGACATTTCAGACATTTTAAAAACTGCAGGGGGGTTTGGGCAAAATATGACCCATCGCCGTTTTCAGTAATTGGCATATTTTCGGTATGAAACGTCGTAATTTGAAACTGAAAATAGGTGCAGAGAGTCAGAATTCGGCTCAAAAATCACGCTCAGGAGTCAAATTTCCGACATTTCAGACATTTTGCAAACTGCAGGGGGTTTTGGGCAAAATATGACCCATCGCCGTTTTCAGTAATTGGCATATTTTCGGTATAAAAATTCTTAATTTGAAACTGAAAATAGGTGCAGAGAGTCAGAATTCGGCTCAAAAATCACGCTCAGGAGTCAAATTTCCGACATTTCAGACATTTTGCAAACTGCAGGGGGGTTTGGGCAAAATATGACCCATCGCCGTTTTCAGTAATTGGCATATTTTCGGTATGAAACGTCGTAATATGAAAGTGAAAATAGGTGCAGAGAGTCAGAATTCGGCTCAAAAATCACGCTCAGGAGTCAAATTTCCGACATTTCAGACATTTTGAAAACTGCAGGGGGGTTTGGGCAAAATATGACCCATCGCCGTTTTCCGTAATTGGCATATTTTCGGTATAAAAAGTCGTAATTTGAAACTGAAAATAGTTGCAGAGAGTCAGAATTCGGCTCAAAAATCACGCTCAGGAGTCAAATTTCCGACATTTCAGACATTTTAAAAACTGCAGGGGGGTTTGGGCAAAATATGACCCAAGGCATGACCCATCGCTGTTTTCAGTAATTGGCATATTTTCGGTATGAAACGTCGTAATTTGAAACTGAAAATAGGTGCAAAGAGTCAGAATTCGGATAAAAAAATCAATCTCAGGAGTCAAATTTCCGACATTTCAGACATTTTGCAAACTGCAGGGGGGGTTTGGGCAAAATATGACCCATCGCCGTTTTCAGTAATTGGCATATTTTCGGTATAAAAATTCTTAATTTGAAACTGAAAATAGGTGCAGAGAGTCAGAATTCGGCTCAAAAATCACGCTCAGGAGTCAAATTTCCGACATTTCAGACATTTTGAAAACTGCAGGGGGGTTTGGGCAAAATATGACCCATCGCCGTTTTCAGTAATTGGCATATTTTCGGTATGAAACGTCGTAATATGAAAGTGAAAATAGGTGCAGAGAGTCAGAATTCGGCTCAAAAATCACGCTCAGGAGTCAAATTTCCGACATTTTATAAACTGCAGGGGGGTTTGGGCAAAATATGACCCATCGCCGTTTTCAGTAATTGGCATATTTCGGTATGAAAAGTCGTAATTTGAAACTGAAAATAGGTGCAGAGTGTCAGAATTCGGCTCAAAAATCACGCTCAGGAGTCAAATTTCCGACATTTTAGACATTTTGAAAACTGCAGGGGGGGTTTGGGCAAAATTTGACCCATCGCTGTTTTCAGTAATTGGCATATTTTCGTTATAAAAAGTCGTAATTTGAAACTGAAAATAGGTGCAGAGAGTCAGAATTCGGCTCAAAAATCACGCTCAGGAGTCAAATTTCCGACATTTCAGACATTTTGAAAACTGCAGGGGGGTTTGGGCAAAATATGACCCATCGCCGTTTTCAGTAATTGGCATATTTTCGGTATAAAAAGTCGTAATTTGAAACTGAAAATAGGTGCAGAGAGTCAGAAGTCGGATAAAAAATCACGCTCAGGAGTCAAATTTCCGACATTTCAGACATTTTGAAAACTGCAGGGGGGTTTGGGCAAAATATGACCCATCGCCGTTTACAGTAATTGGCATATTTTCGGTACAAAAAGTCGTAATTTGAAACTGAAAATAGGTGCAGAGAGTTAGAATTCGGATAAAAAATCACGCTCAGGAGTCAAATTTCCGACATTTCAGACATTTTGAAAACTGCAGGGGTGTTCGGACAAAATATGACCCACCGCCTTTTACAGCAATTGGCATAATTTCGGTATGAAACGTCGTAATTTGAAATTGAAAATAGGTGCAGAGAGTCAGAATTCGGCTCAAAAATCACGCTCAGGAGTCAAATTTCCGACATTTCAGACATTTTGCAAACTGCAGGGGGTTTTGGGCAAAATATGACCCATCGCCGTTTTCAGTAATTGGCATATTTTCGGTATAAAAATTCTTAATTTGAAACTGAAAATAGGTGCAGAGAGTCAGAATTCGGCTCAAAAATCACGCTCAGGAGTCAAATTTCCGACATTTCAGACATTTTGCAAACTGCAGGGGGGTTTGGGCAAAATATGACCCATCGCCGTTTTCAGTAATTGGCATATTTTCGGTATGAAACGTCGAAATATGAAAGTGAAAATAGGTGCAGAGAGTCAGAATTCGGCTCAAAAATCACGCTCAGGAGTCAAATTTCCGACATTTTATAAACTGCAGGGGGGTTTGGGCAAAATATGACCCATCGCCGTTTTCAGTAATTGGCATATTTTCGGTATGAAACGTCGTAATTTGAAACTGAAAATAGTTGCAGAGAGTCAGAATTCGGCTCAAAAATCACACTCAGGAGTCAAATTTCCGACATTTCAGACATTTTAAAATCTGCAGGGGGGTTTGGACAAAATATGACCCATCGCCGTTTTCAGTAATTGGCATATTTTCGGTATGAGAAGTCGTAATTTGAAACTGAAGATAGGTGCAGAGAGTCAGAATTCAGATAAAAAATCACGCTCAGAGAGTCAAATTTCCGACATTTCAGACATTTTGAAAACTGCAGGGGGGGTTTGGGCAAAATTTGACCCATCGCTGTTTTCAGTAATTGGCATATTTTCGTTATAAAAAGTCGTAATTTGAAACTGAAAATAGGTGCAGAGAGTCAGAATTCGGCTCAAAAATCACGCTCAGGAGTCAAATTTCCGACATTTCAGACATTTTGAAAACTGCAGGGGGGTTTGGGCAAAATATGACCCATCGCCGTTTTCAGTAATTGGCATATTTTCGGTATAAAAAGTCGTAATTTGAAACTGAAAATAGGTGCAGAGAGTCAGAAGTCGGATAAAAAATCACGCTCAGGAGTCAAATTTCCGACATTTCAGACATTTTGAAAACTGCAGGGGGGTTTGGGCAAAATATGACCCATCGCCGTTTACAGTAATTGGCATATTTTCGGTACAAAAAGTCGTAATTTGAAACTGAAAATAGGTGCAGAGAGTTAGAATTCGGATAAAAAATCACGCTCAGGAGTCAAATTTCCGACATTTCAGACATTTTGAAAACTGCAGGGGTGTTCGGACAAAATATGACCCATCGCCTTTTACAGCAATTGGCATAATTTCGGTATGAAACGTCGTAATTTGAAATTGAAAATAGGTGCAGAGAGTCAGAATTCGGCTCAAAAATCACGCTCAGGAGTCAAATTTCCGACATTTCAGACATTTTGCAAACTGCAGGGGGTTTTGGGCAAAATATGACCCATCGCCGTTTTCAGTAATTGGCATATTTTCGGTATAAAAATTCTTAATTTGAAACTGAAAATAGGTGCAGAGAGTCAGAATTCGGCTCAAAAATCACGCTCAGGAGTCAAATTTCCGACATTTCAGACATTTTGCAAACTGCAGGGGGGTTTGGGCAAAATATGACCCATCGCCGTTTTCAGTAATTGGCATATTTTCGGTATGAAACGTCGTAATATGAAAGTGAAAATAGGTGCAGAGAGTCAGAATTCGGCTCAAAAATCACGCTCAGGAGTCAAATTTCCGACATTTTATAAACTGCAGGGGGGTTTGGGCAAAATATGACCCATCGCCGTTTTCAGTAATTGGCATATTTCGGTATGAAAAGTCGTAATATGAAACTGAAAATAGGTGCAGAGTGTCAGAATTCGGCTCAAAAATCACGCTCAGGAGTCAAATTTCCGACATTTCAGACATTTTAAAAACTGCAGGGGGGTTTGGGTAAAATATGACCCAAGGCATGACCCAACGCTGTTTTCAGTAATTGGCATATTTTCGGTATGAAACGTCGTAATTTGAAACTGAAAATAGTTGCAGAGAGTCAGAATTCGGCTCAAAAATCACACTCAGGAGTCAAATTTCCGACATTTCAGACATTTTAAAATCTGCAGGGGGGTTTGGACAAAATATGACCCATCGCCGTTTTCAGTAATTGGCATATTTTCGGTATGAGAAGTCGTAATTTGAAACTGAAGATAGGTGCAGAGAGTCAGAATTCGGCTCAAAAATCACGCTCAGGAGTCAAATTTCCGACATTTTAGACATTTTGAAAACTGCAGGGGGGGTTTGGGCAAAATTTGACCCATCGCTGTTTTCAGTAATTGGCATATTTTCGTTATAAAAAGTCGTAATTTGAAACTGAAAATAGGTGCAGAGAGTCAGAATTCGGCTCAAAAATCACGCTCAGGAGTCAAATTTCCGACATTTCAGACATTTTAAAAACTGCAGGGGGGTTTGGGCAAAATATGACCCAAGGCATGACCCAACGCTGTTTTCAGTAATTGGCATATTTTCGGTATGAAACGTCGTAATTTGAAACTGAAAATAGTTGCAGAGAGTCAGAATTCGGCTCAAAAATCACACTCAGGAGTCAAATTTCCGACATTTCAGACATTTTAAAATCTGCAGGGGGGTTTGGACAAAATATGACCCATCGCCGTTTTCAGTAATTGGCATATTTTCGGTATGAGAAGTCGTAATTTGAAACTGAAGATAGGTGCAGAGAGTCAGAATTCAGATAAAAAATCACGCTCAGAGAGTCAAATTTCCGACATTTCAGACATTTTGAAAACTGCAGGGGGGTTTGGGCAAAATATGACCCATCGCCTTTTACAGCAATTGGCATATTTTCGGTATGAAACGTCGTAATTTGAAATTGAAAATAGGTGCAGAGAGTCAGAATTCGGCTCAAAAATCACGCTCAGGAGTCAAATTTCCGACATTTCAGACATTTTAAAAACTGTAGGGGGGTTTGGGCAAAATATGACCCATCGCCGTTTTCAGTAATTGGCATATTTTCGGTATGAAACGTCGTAATTTGAAACTGAAAATATGTGCAGAGAGTCAGAATTCGGCTCAAAAATCACGCTCAGGAGTCAAATTTCCGACATTTCAGACATTTTAAAAACTGCAGGGGGGTTTGGGCAAAATATGACCCATCGCCGTTTTCAGTAATTGGCATATTTTCGGTATGAAACGTCGTAATTTGAAACTGAAAATAGGTGCAGAGAGTCAGAATTCGGCTCAAAAATCACGCTCAGGAGTCAAGTTTCCGACATTTCAGACATTTTGCAAACTGCAGGGGGTTTTGGGCAAAATATGACCCATCGCCGTTTACAGTAATTGGCATATTTTCGGTATAAAAATTCTTAATTTGAAACTGAAAATAGGTGCAGAGAGTCAGAATTCGGCTCAAAAATCACGCTCAGGAGTCAAATTTCCGACATTTCAGACATTTTGAAAACTGTAGGGGGGTTTGGGCAAAATATGACCCATCGCCGTTTTCAGTAATTGGCATATTTTCGGTATGAAACGTCGTAATTTGAAACTGAAAATATGTGCAGAGAGTCAGAATTCGGCTCAAAAATCACGCTCAGGAGTCAAATTTCCGACATTTCAGACATTTTAAAAACTGCAGGGGGGTTTGGGCAAAATATGACCCATCGCCGTTTTCAGTAATTGGCATATTTTCGGTATGAAACGTCGTAATTTGAAACTGAAAATAGGTGCAGAGAGTCAGAATTCGGCTCAAAAATCACGCTCAGGAGTCAAATTTCCGACATTTCAGACATTTTGCAAACTGCAGGGGGTTTTGGGCAAATATGACCCATCGCCGTTTTCAGTAATTGGCATATTTTCGGTATAAAAATTCTTAATTTGAAACTGAAAATAGGTGCAGAGAGTCAGAATTCGGCTCAAAAATCACGCTCAGGAGTCAAATTTCCGACATTTCAGACATTTTGCAAACTGCAGGGGGGTTTGGGCAAAATATGACCCATCGCCGTTTTCAGTAATTGGCATATTTTCGGTATGAAACGTCGTAATATGAAAGTGAAAATAGGTGCAGAGAGTCAGAATTCGGCTCAAAAATCACGCTCAGGAGTCAAATTTCCGACATTTTATAAACTGCAGGGGGGTTTGGGCAAAATATGACCCATCGCCGTTTTCAGTAATTGGCATATTTCGGTATGAAAAGTCGTAATTTGAAACTCAAAAAAGGTGCAGAGTGTCAGAATTCGGCTCAAAAATCACGCTCAGGAGTCAAATTTCCGACATTTTAGACATTTTGAAAACTGCAGGGGGGGTTTGGGCAAAATTTGACCCATCGCCGTTTTCAGTAATTGGCATATTTTCGTTATAAAAAGTCGTAATTTGAAACTGAAAATAGGTGCAGAGAGTCAGAATTCGGCTCAAAAATCACGCTCAGGAGTCAAATTTCCGACATTTCAGACATTTTGAAAACTGCAGGGGGGTTTGGGCAAAATATGACCCATCGCCGTTTTCCGTAATTGGCATATTTTCGGTATAAAAAGTCGTAATTTGAAACTGAAAATAGTTGCAGAGAGTCAGAATTCGGCTCAAAAATCACGCTCAGGAGTCAAATTTCCGACATTTCAGAAATTTTAAAAACTGCAGGGGGGTTTGGGCAAAATATGACCCAAGGCATGACCCATCGCTGTTTTCAGTAATTGGCATATTTTCGGTATGAAACGTCGTAATTTGAAACTGAAAATAGGTGCAAAGAGTCAGAATTCGGATAAAAAAATCAATCTCAGGAGTCAAATTTCCGACATTTCAGACATTTTGCAAACTGCAGGGGGGGTTTGGGCAAAATATGACCCATCGCCGTTTTCAGTAATTGGCATATTTTCGGTATAAAAATTCTTAATTTGAAACTGAAAATAGGTGCAGAGAGTCAGAATTCGGCTCAAAAATCACGCTCAGGAGTCAAATTTCCGACATTTCAGACATTTTGAAAACTGCAGGGGGGTTTGGGCAAAATATGACCCATCGCCGTTTTCAGTAATTGGCATATTTTCGGTATGAAACGTCGTAATATGAAAGTGAAAATAGGTGCAGAGAGTCCGAATTCGGCTCAAAAATCACGCTCAGGAGTCAAATTTCCGACATTTTATAAACTGCAGGGGGGTTTGGGCAAAATATGACCCATCGCCGTTTTCAGTAATTGGCATATTTCGGTATGAAAAGTCGTAATTTGAAACTGAAAATAGGTGCAGAGTGTCAGAATTCGGCTCAAAAATCACGCTCAGGAGTCAAATTTCCGACATTTTAGACATTTTGAAAACTGCAGGGGGGGTTTGGGCAAAATTTGACCCATCGCTGTTTTCAGTAATTGGCATATTTTCGTTATAAAAATTCGTAATTTGAAACTGAAAATAGGTGCAGAGAGTCAGAATTCGGCTCAAAAATCACGCTCAGGAGTCAAATTTCCGACATTTCAGACATTTTGAAAACTGCAGGGGGGTTTGGGCAAAATATGACCCATCGCCGTTTTCCGTAATTGGCATATTTTCGGTATAAAAAGTCGTAATTTGAAACTGAAAATAGGTGCAGAGAGTCAGAATTCGGCTCAAAAATCACACTCAGGAGTCAAATTTCCGACATTTCAGACATTTTAAAATCTGCAGGGGGGTTTGGACAAAATATGACCCATCGCCGTTTTCAGTAATTGGCATATTTTCGGTATGAGAAGTCGTAATTTGAAACTGAAGATAGGTGCAGAGAGTCAGAATTCAGATAAAAAATCACGCTCAGAGAGTCAAATTTCCGACATTTCAGACATTTTGAAAACTGCAGGGGGGTTTGGGCAAAATATGACCCATCGCCGTTTACAGTAATTGGCATATTTTCGGTATGAAACGTCGTAATTTGAAACTGAAAATAGGTGCAGAAAATCAGAATTCTGCTCAAAAATTACGCTCTGGAGTCAAATTTCCGACATTTCAGACATTTTGAAAACTGCAGGGGGGTTTGGGCAAAATTTGACCCATCGCCGTTTTCAGTAATTGGCATATTTTCGGTATGAAACGTCGTAATATGAAAGTGAAAATAGGTGCAGAGAGTCAGAATTCGGCTGAAAAATCACGCTCAGGAGTCAAATTTCCGAAATTTCAGACATTTTAAAATTGCAGGGGGGTTTGGGCAAAATATGACCCATCGCCGTTTTCAGTAATTGGCATATTTCGGTATGAAAAGTCGTAATTTGAAACTGAAAATAGGTGCAGAGTGTCAGAATTCGGCTCAAAAATCACGCTCAGGAGTCAAATTTCCGACATTTTATACATTTTGAAAACTGCAGGGGGGGTTTGGACAAAATTTGACCCATCGCTGTTTTCAGTAATTGGCATATTTTCGGTATAAAAATTCGTAATTTGAAACTGAAAATAGGTGCAGAGAGTCAGAATTCGGATACAAAATCACGCTCAGGAATCAAATTTCCGACATTTCAGACATTTTGAAAACTGCAAGGGGGTTTGGGCAAAATATGACCCATCGCCGTTTACAGTAATTGGCATATTTTCGGTATGAAACGTCGTAATTTGAAACTGAAAATAGGTGCAGAGAGTCAGAATTCGGCTCAGAAATAACGCTCAGGAGTCAAATTTCCGACATTTCAGACATTTTAAAAACTGCAGGGGGGTTTGTGCAAAATATGACTCATCGCTGTTTTCAGTAATTGGCCTATTTTCGGTATGAAACGTCGTAATTTGAAACTGAAAATAGGTGCAGATAATCAGAATTCAGCTCAAAAATCACGCAGAGGAGTCAAATTTCCGACATTTCAGACATTTTGAAAACTGCTGGGGGGTTTGGGGAAAATATGACCCATCGCCGTTTTCCGTAATTGGCATATTTTCGGTATAAAAAGTCGTAATTTGAAACTGAAAATAGGTGCAGAGAGTCAGAATTCGGATAAAAAATCACGCTGAGTCAAATTTCCGACATTTCAGACATTTTGAAAACTGCAGGGGGTTTGGGCAAAATATGACCCATCGCCGTTTACAGTAATTTGCATATTTTCGGTATGAAACGTCGTAATTTGAAACTGAAAAGAGGGGCAGAGAGTCAGAATTCGGCTCAAAAATCACGCTCAGGAGTCAAATTTCCGACATTTCAGACATTTTAAAAACTGCAGGGGTTTTAGGCAAAATATGACCCATCGCCGTTTTCAGTAATTGGCATATTTTCGGTATGAAACTTCGTAATTTGAGACTGAAAATAGGTGCAGAGAGTCAGAATTCAATTAAAAAATCACGCTCAGGAGTCAAATTTCCGACATTTCAGACATTTTGAAAACTGCAGGGGGGTTTGGGCAAAATATGACCCATCGCCGTTTACAGTATTTGGCATATTTTCGGTATGAAACGTCGTAATATGAAAGTGAAAATAAGTGCAGAGAGTCAGAATTCGGTTAAAAAATCACGCTCAGGAGTCAAATTTCCGACATTTCAGACATTTTGAAAACTGCAGGGGGGTTTGGACAAAATATGACCCATCGCCGTTTTCAGTAATTGGCATATTTTCAGTATGAAAAGTCGTAATTTGAAACTGAAAATAGGTGCAGAGAGTCAGAATTCGGCTCAAAAATCACGCTCAGGAGTCAAATTTCCGACATTTCAGCCATTTTGAAAACTGCAGGGGGGTTTGGGCAAAATATGACCCATCGCCGTTTTCAGTAATTGGCATATTTTCGGTATAAAAAGTCGTAATTTGAAACTGAAAATAGGTGCAGAGATTCAGAATTCGGATAAAAAATCACGCTCAGGAGTCAAATTTCCGACATTTCAGACATTTTAAAAACTGCAGGGGCGTTTGGGCAAAATATGACATATCGCCGTTTACAGTAATTGGCATATTTTCGGTATGAAACGTAGTAATTTGAAACTGAAAATAGGTGCAGAGAGAATTCGGCTCAAAAATCACGCTCAGGAGTCAAATTTTTGACATTTCAGACATTTTAAAAACTACAAGGGGGTTTGGGCAAAATATGACCCATCGCCGTTTTCAGTAATTGGCATATTTTCGGTATGAAACGTCGTAATTTGAAACTGAAAATAGGTGCAGAGAGTCAGAATTCGGCTCAAAAATCACGCTCAGGAGTCAAATTTCCGACATTTCAGACATTTTGAAAACTGCAGGGGGGTTTGGGCAAAATATGACCCATCGCCGTTTTCAGTAATTGGCATATTTTCGGTATAAAAAGTCGTAATTTGAAACTGAAAATAGGTGCAGAGAGTCAGAAGTCGGATAAAGTAAGTAATTATCAAAAGAAGGCACCAAACCGGGAAGGCTATGTAGCACCATCAAATACGCAAAATAATCAGAGGGCGCTAAATATCACCAAGGATGCCAATACGAGAACAAAAACGCATAAGGCGAACGATATCAAAAGTATCCGAGTCACCAAGAATTCTATCGAGGGACAGGTGACCGCGAGGGGCGGTCGGAAAGCAAGACACACGCTCGTCCTGGAAGTCAGGACATTCAAGAAGGACATGCACGACCGTAAGAGGGACAATGCAACTAGGACAATAAGGAGCAGGGCGGCGCTCCATCAAGTGACCATGGGTTAAGCGAGTATGGCCAATACGCAACCTCGCCAGAGCTGTTTCCCACCGCCGGTTACGGTGGAAGGAGGACGGCCACTAGGAAACACAACATTTAAGAGTACGAAGCTTGTTACCAGTAACAGACAACCAAGAAGCCTGCCAACGGGTAAGAACTGAGGAATGGATAACTGGGTAAAAGTCGGAATACGGAATGCCTTTACGAGAGATGGGACAAGAGCGGACAGCTTCCTTAGCGGCAGCATCCGCACGCTCATTTAAAGACACACCAATATGGCTGGGAACCCAACAAAACTCAACCGACTTAAATTTACTGTGAACAAGAAACAGCCAATGCTGGATCTCGACAACTACTGGATGAACCGGATTAAAGGACCCGAGAGCCATGAGGGCACTACGAGAGTCAACAACAACCACAAAGGAGGACTGACAACGAGAAAGCAGGAGACGAAGAGCATAGAGAATAGCATAAAGTTCTGCTGTAAAGATGCTAGTCTCCGGAGGCAAGCGACACATATAAGTGCGATCAGGAAAAACAACAGAGTAGCCAACACCGTCCGCTGACTTAGACCCATCGGTGAAGACAGAAACGGAGCGGGAGTGAGAAGAAAAGTGCTCGAGGAAAAGGCGTTTTAGAACCGCAGGAGGGGTAAAAGCTTTAGTGATACGGGTCAAGGAAGTACAAAACCGCGGAAGAGGGACCCTCCACGGGGGCAAAGAAGGAACAACACGAGGAGAAACATCAGAAATATGAACGGAGAGAGAATCCTGTAGGCGAGATAACCGGACAGAAAGAGGGAGGTGGTGAAGAGGAACAGGAACCGCAGGAGGGGTAAAAGTTAAAGCACGACAGAGGCGAGAGGAAGGATGTTGCAAGGACCGCGCAAGATAGCGAAGACAGTAGCGATCACGGCGGTCCTGGAGAGACAGGAAGCCAGTGTCAACATACAAGCTAAGGATGGGAGTCGAACGAAAGGCACCAGAACTGAGGCGCAACCCAGTATGGTGCAAAGCATCAAGACGGCGAAGAGTAGAAGGAGAAGCAGACGAGTAAGCAGGGCAACCATAATCGAGCTTAGACAGGACGAGAGAGGAATGTAAAGCAAGGAGAGTGCGCCTATCTGCCCCCCAAGAAGTATGGGACAAGACCCGAAGGAGGGTAAGGGCCTTAGAGCACTCAACACGGAGGTAAGAGATATGGGGAGACCAAGACAAACGAGTGTCAAGGAATAACCCCAAAAGCTTCGCGGAATCTTTGTATTCAAGGGGATGACCATAAAGCGACAAAGAGGGACGAAGAACAACCCGTTTCCGCGTAAAAGTCATGGCACAAGTCTTAGAAGTAGAGAACTTGAAGCCATGACCTGTGGCCCAAGACGACACGGCATCAATTGCAAGTTGAAGCCGGCGTTGAAGGAGAGGCGAATCATCACCCTGACAACAAAGGGTAAGATCATCGACATAGAGAGCGGAGAAGACACCAGAAGGAAGAGAGGAAAGAAGACCATTGAGGGCAACAAGAAAAAGAGTAGTGCTCAGAACACTACCCTGGGGCACACCTTCGTATTGCTGAAAAGAGGGAGAGAGAGCGGTACCAAGGCGCACCCGAAAGGAACGACGAGAGAGGAAGCTGCGGAGAAAGAGAGGGAGATGACCACGAAGGCCAAAAGAATGAAGTTGAGAGAGGATATGATAACGCCAAGTGGTGTCGTAAGCCTTTTCTAGGTCAAAAAGGACGGCAACAACGGAGGTCTTCGCAGCAAAAGCAGTACGAATATAGACCTCCAAGTTCACCAGGACATCTGTCGTGCTGCGGCACTTGCGGAAACCAAATTGAGAAGGGGAGAGGAGGTGATGGTGTTCCAGGAACCACATCAGACGAACGTTAACCATACGTTCAAAGAGTTTGCAGACACAACTTGTGAGAGCAATAGGGCGAAAGTCCTTAGGGGAAGTACCCAGAGACCCCGGTTTGCGAACAGGGAGGACAACGGCATCGAGCCAGTCCTCAGGGACTGACGACGACTCCCAGATCCGATTATACAGACTCAGTAAATACTGAGACGTGCCCGGAGGGAGATGGCGAAGCATCTCATAATGAATACCATCGGAGCCCGCCGCCGTAGAACCGCAGAGGGCCAGGGCAGAACGAAGTTCAGAGAGAGAGAAGGGATCATTATAGGGAAGCTGAAGATGAGTGCAGAAATCTAAAGGACGAGACTCAAGGACAGGTTTACGAAGAAGGAAAGATTGGGGAAGATGAAGACCAGAGCTAACAGAAGAAAAATGGGAACCCAGTTCGGAAGCGACCTGCAACGGGTCCGCCACAAGAGTATCATGGAGGTGAAGGACCGGTGAAACATCTGGAACGAACTTACCCGCTATCTTGCGGATACGCTTCCAGATCTGGGCCAGAGGGGTCTCGGACGTAATTGATGAGACATAAGATGCCCAACATTCACGTTTAGCCGTACGGATGGCCCTACGGGCCACCGCACTCGCTTTCCGAAAGAAAAGAAAAGAATCGGTCGTCTGCCTACGGCGGTGCCTCTTCCAGGCTGCACGCTTACAGCGGACAGCCCGAGCACAGTCCGCATTCCACCAGGGAACGCACTTCCGTGGACCCCGAGAGGAAGAGCGAGGAATAGAGCGGAGGGCAGCGTTGAAGACAGTGTCATGAAAAAGGAGGAGAGCGCGAGAGAGAGGGAGAAGGGAGAGGTCAGGGAGAGCAGCACTGAGGGTAAATAGGGTCCAGTCTGCCTTAGCAAACTGCCACCTAGGGAAAGAGAGGGAAGGGCGAAAAAGAGAAAAAGGAAACAAGGATGGGGAAATGATCACTTCCATGGAGGTCATCAAGAACCTGCCACGTGAAATCTAAGTAAAGAGAAGAAGAGCAGAGAGAAAGATCAAGACAAGAAAGGGTGCGAGTCCGAGAGTCCAAATGAGTGGGCTCACCAGAATTCAGAAGAGACAGGGAAGAAGAGAGGAGAAACGGCTCAAGGAGGCGACCCCGGGTATTCGTCAGAACGTCACCCCAAAGAGAATGACGACAATTGAAGTCACCCAGCAGGAGCACAGGCTCCGGCAAGGAGTCCAGGAGGTGTTTCAAATCAGGAAGAGAGAGCGGGACACTCGGGGGGAGATAAATGGAACAAACTGTGTACCATTTCCCCACAAAGATACGAGCAGCAGAACAATGGAGAGGCGAAGGAAAAAGTAAAGGAACAAAGGGAACATCAGCCCGAATCAAAAGAGCAGAAGAATTAGAAGCCCCAGCAATGGCTGGGGGGGGGGGGAGAGAAAGGAATAGCCACGAAAACGACCAGGACGAGCACCAAGCATGGGCTCCTGGAGACAGACACAAAGGGGCGAAAACCGCGAAATCAGAAGTTGGAGTTCGAGGAAATTGGCGTAATAACCTCGAACGTTCCATTGAAGAATGGACAACGACGAGAAGAGAAAGGACAAAAACAGAGAACAAGGAAGAAACAAAGGCGAAAGACCAACAGAGCACGTGAAAGAATATCAGGGTCGGGATCAGGGTCAGCAAAGTCAGGGTTAGGGGGCATGGGTAAACTGAGCAAAGACGGAGGGAAGGAAACGGGAGAACAGAGCAGAGGTGGGCGGGCAGGGTCTGGAGGAGGAGGAGGAAGAGGAGGAGGCAACGGAGAGGAGCCGTCAAGGACAGCAGCAGGAGGAGGGGGAGTAGAAAGAGGGGAGCGCACCCCAGCAAGAGCAGCAACCGAAAGGGAAGCAGGGGCCAAAGAAACCTCCATAGCAGGAACAGGGGGCGCAAGCACTGAAACGGGAGGGGAAGGAGCAACAGAGCCAGAAGGAGGAGCTGAGGAAGAAAGCGAAGCCTTCTTACCCGCCGGGGAAGAGGAAGGAGAGGAGCCAGGCTTACGCTTCTGACTTAAAGAGACCGGTGTCCCAGCAACTACGTACCGGGCAACGGATTCCAGTGTCTCAACAGGAGAAGCCGAACGAGAGCACACACGACGGCCGTTAGGAGAGCGATGGACATCCGCCCGCACCGACAGGCGGTGGTGAGAGCCAATAGATGGAGGAAGAGGATGGGAAGGAGGATCGGAGGGGGACGAGGAAGAAGACACAGAAGACACGACAGACTGGGTAGAAGGAAGGGGAACCCCAGACAGAGGACCAGGAGGAGGATTCTTCGGGAGAGAACCCAAAGGAACAGAGGAGGGGGCAGTGGGCGCATCAGGGTCCAAGGCCCGGAAACGGTTGTGAGTCTGAGGAAGGCGGGAAGGACGAGGAGAGGAAGAGCGCAACACGCGAGCATAAGAGATATTAGCATAAGGCGGGAGCCGGCGAACCTGGCGCCTCGCCTCAGGAAAAGATAAACGCTCCCGGTGCTTCAGGTTGAGGACGGCTGCCTCAAGCTTGTAATGGACACACGCACGGGAGAAGGTAGGATGGGCCTCACCGCAGTTGAGGCAACGAGCCTGGGGAGAAGTGCACTCCGACTTAGAGTGACCTTCGCCACCACACAAAGGACAGAGAGAGACAGTCCCGGAGCAGCGGAGGGCACCATGCCCAAACCTCCAGCACTTGTTGCAGAGCCGAGGAGAAGGAATGTACTCCTGGACAGAGCACCTAGCACCAGCAAGAATGACAGAGGGTGGAAGGGTCCTACCATCAAAGGTAATCTTCACAACCCGGAGGGGTTGACGGCGACTACCACGAGGGGGACGAGTAAACGTGTCCACCTGGAGAATAGAATGGCCCTGGGCAGCGAGGATATGGCGAATATCGTCGTGGCAGTCGCGCAGGTCCCGAACACCGGTTGCAACATGGGGCAGGAGCAAAATAGTGCCAACACTGGCATTCAATTGAGCGTTCTTCGAGACCCGAACGGGGGTCTCGCCAAGGCAGGATAAGGCAGCCAAGCGGGAAGCAGCATCCTGAGAAGGAGCAGCAACGACACGTGTACCGAGACGAGTGGGGTTGAAAGTAATGGAGGCATCCACGGAATCAATGAGATGTCGATGAAGGGAGAAATCGTCAGGAGGCGCAGAATCAAGAGGGAGGAGATCAAAATATTTGGCCCACGAAGCGGGACCAAACAAGGCTTGATAGGTAGCAGAACTGGAAGGAATCGAGCGAGGGCGGCCGTGACGAGAACGGCGGTGAGAACCCCCAGAGAGAGAGGGGTTAAAAGACGCAGTAGTTACAACTAGAGAAGGAGCCGCGCCAGGGGACGAGGTAGTCACCACTGGGGGCTTGGGGCTCGACCCAACCACAGAGGAGGGAGGGGAGCCAGGGGAAGGAGTCAGAGAGGCCAAAGGAGGAGCAAGGTCGGGGCCCAATGCAGCGGAGGCTACAGAGCCCGGTCTTCCAATACGGACCGACTCGGGGGCTTGGTCGCCCACCCCACGAGCCTGAAAAGGTAAGCCAGAAGCAGCCGAAACAGGGGTTATCATCTTGACGAAATTAAGAATTCACTCACGAATGAGCCCCCACACCCACCATGGAGCCACAATTAGAGGCAGGACACCCAACAAGAAGCTATCGCCGATCTTGTCGGGGCCTCCTAGGGGTGCGTCGTGAGTATACGCCCCACAAACGCCACCTTAAGAAACCGACAGTCCGTCGAGATCGGGTTCAGTGACGAAGTGGGGATTGACAATAAAAGGGTCCCCTCGCTCTCGACGTCGGGTACTGCAGTTCTACGGGTGCATGAGTATGCCTCCTCAAGCACCCGGGCGTCAAAATAGAAGAAGTCCATGGAAGAACCAGAACGAGCAAAAGGTCGGCAGGAAACGGCAAGCAGATAGGAGAAGAGGGGGGAGAAAAACGAAACAGAAGGAAAAGGAAAAGGTGCCCAGCAGAATTGGAGAGGACGGCAGCAGGAGCACAAGGCTAGAAAAGGACAGAGGACTGTCCTAAGGAGCATCACACTCCAGCAGCCGCCCACGAAGCCCCCACACGGCGACAACGAGCTGAGCGGGGAGGGGGAAGTTGGATAAAAAATCACGCTCAGGAGTCAAATTTCCGACATTTCAGACATTTTGAAAACTGCAGGGGGGTTTGGGCAAAATATGACCCATCGCCGTTTACAGTAATTGGCATATTTTCGGTACAAAAAGTCGTAATTTGAAACTGAAAATAGGTGCAGAGAGTCAGAATTCGGATAAAAAATCACGCTCAGGAGTCAAATTTCCGACATTTCAGACATTTTGAAAACTGCAGGGGGGTTCGGACAAAATATGACCCATCGCCTTTTACAGCAATTGGCATATTTTCGGTATGAAACGTCGTAATTTGAAATTGAAAATAGGTGCAGAGAGTCAGAATTCGGCTCAAAAATCACGCTCAGGAGTCAAATTTCCGACATTTCAGACATTTTAAAAACTGTAGGGGGGTTTGGGCAAAATATGACCCATCGCCGTTTTCAGTAATTGGCATATTTTCGGTATGAAACGTCGTAATTTGAAACTGAAAATAGGTGCAGAGAGTCAGAATTCGGCTCAAAAATCACGCTCAGGAGTCAAATTTCCGACATTTCAGACATTTTGCAAACTGCAGGGGGGTTTGGGCAAAATATGACCCATCGCCGTTTTCAGTAATTGGCATATTTTCGGTATAAAAATTCTTAATTTGAAACTGAAAATAGGTGCAGAGAGTCAGAATTCGGCTCAAAAATCACGCTCAGGAGTCAAATTTCCGACATTTCAGACATTTTGAAAACTGCAGGGGGGTTTGGGCAAAATATGACCCATCGCCGTTTTCAGTAATTGGCATATTTTCGGTATGAAACGTCGTAATATGAAAGTGAAAATAGGTGCAGAGAGTCAGAATTCGGCTCAAAAATCACGCTCAGGAGTCAAATTTCCGACATTTTATAAACTGCAGGGGGGTTTGGGCAAAATATGACCCATCGCCGTTTTCAGTAATTGGCATATTTCGGTATGAAAAGTCGTAATTTGAAACTGAAAATAGGTGCAGAGTGTCAGAATTCGGCTCAAAAATCACGCTCAGGAGTCAAATTTCCGACATTTTAGACATTTTGAAAACTGCAGGGGGGGTTTGGGCAAAATTTGACCCATCGCCGTTTTCAGTAATTGGCATATTTTCGTTATAAAAAGTCGTAATTTGAAACTGAAAATAGGTGCAGAGAGTCAGAATTCGGCTCAAAAATCACGCTCAGGAGTCAAATTTCCGACATTTCAGACATTTTGAAAACTGCAGGGGGGTTTGGGCAAAATATGACCCATCGCCGTTTTCCGTAATTGGCATATTTTCGGTATAAAAAGTCGTAATTTGAAACTGAAAATAGTTGCAGAGAGTCAGAATTCGGCTCAAAAATCACGCTCAGGAGTCAAAATTCCGACATTTCAGACATTTTAAAAACTGCAGGGGGGTTTGGGCAAAATATGACACAAGGCATGACCCATCGCTGTTTTCAGTAATTGGCATATTTTCGGTATGAAACGTCGTAATTTGAAACTGAAAATAGGTGCAAAGAGTCAGAATTCGGATAAAAAAATCAATCTCAGGAGTCAAATTTCCGACATTTCAGACATTTTGCAAACTGCAGGGGGGTTTGGGCAAAATATGACCCATCGCCGTTTTCAGTAATTGGCATATTTTCGGTATAAAAATTCTTAATTTGAAACTGAAAATAGGTGCAGAGAGTCAGAATTCGGCTCAAAAATCACGCTCAGGAGTCAAATTTCCGACATTTCAGACATTTTGAAAACTGCAGGGGGGTTTGGGCAAAATATGACCCATCGCCGTTTTCAGTAATTGGCATATTTTCGGTATGAAACGTCGTAATATGAAAGTGAAAATAGGTGCAGAGAGTCAGAATTCGGCTCAAAAATCACGCTCAGGAGTCAAATTTCCGACATTTTATAAACTGCAGGGGGGTTTGGGGAAAAAATGACCCATCGCCGTTTTCAGTAATTGGCATATTTCGGTATGAAAAGTCGTAATTTGAAACTGAAAATAGGTGCAGAGTGTCAGAATTCGGCTCAAAAATCACGCTCAGGAGTCAAATTTCCGACATTTTAGACACTTTGAAAACTGCAGGGGGGGTTTGGGCAAAATTTGACCCATCGCCGTTTTCAGTAGTTGGCATATTTTCGTTATAAAAAGTCGTAATTTGAAACTGAAAATAGGTGCAGAGAGTCAGAATTCGGCTCAAAAATCACGCTCAGGAGTCAAATTTCCGACATTTCAGACATTTTGAAAACTGCAGGGGGGTTTGGGCAAAATATGACCCATCGCCGTTTTCAGTAATTGGCATATTTTCGGTATGAGAAGTCGTAATTTGAAACTGAAAATAGGTGCAGAAAATCAGAATTCTGCTAAAAAATTACGGTCTGGAGTCAAATTTCCGAAATTTCAGACATTTTAAAATTGCAGGGGGGTTTGGGCAAAATATGACCCATCGCCGTTTTCAGTAATTGGCATATTTCGGTATGAAAAGTCGTAATTTGAAACTGAAAATAGGTGCAGAGAGTCAGAATTCGGATACAAAATCACGCTCAGGAATCAAATTTCCGACATTTCAGACATTTTGAAAACTGCAAGGGGGTTTGGGCAAAATATGACCCATCGCCCTTTACAGTAATTGGCATATTTTCGGTATGAAACGTCGTAATTTGAAACTGAAAATAGGTGCAGAGAGTCAGAATTCGGCTCAGAAATCACGCTCAGGAGTCAAATTTCCGACATTTCAGACATTTTAAAAACTGCAGGGGGGTTTGGGCAAAATATGACTCATCGCTGTTTTCAGTAATTGACATATTTTCGGTATGAAACGTCGTAATTTGAAACTGAAGTAAGTAAGTAATTATCAAAAGAAGGCACCAAACCGGGAAGGCTATGTAGCACCATCAAATACGCAAAATAATCAGAGGGCGCTAAATATCACCAAGGATGCCAATACGAGAACAAAAACGCATAAGGCGAACGATATCAAAAGTATCCGAGTCACCAAGAATTCTATCGAGGGATAGGTGACCGCGAGGGGCGGTCGGAAAGCAAGACACACGCTCGTCCTGGAAGTCAGGACATTCAAGAAGGACATGCACGACCGTAAGAGGGACAATGCAACTAGGACAATAAGGAGCAGGGCGGCGCTCCATCAAGTGACCATGGGTTAAGCGAGTATGGCCAATACGCAACCTCGCTAGAGCTGTTTCCCACCGCCGGTTACGGTGGAAGGAGGACGGCCACGAGGAAACACAACATTTAAGAGTACGTAGCTTGTTACCAGTAACAGACAACCAAGAAGCCTGCCAACGGGTAAGGACTGAGGAATGGATAACCGGGTAAAAGTCGGAATACGGAATGCCTTTACGAGAGATGGGACAAGAGCGGACAGCTTCCTTAGCGGCAGCATCCGCACGCTCATTTAAAGACACGCCAATATGGCTGGGAACCCAACAAAACTCAACCGACTTAAATTTACTGTGAACGAGAAACAGCCAATGCTGGATCTCGACAACTACCGGATGAACTGGATTAAAGCACCCGAGAGCCATGAGGGCACTACGAGAGTCAACAACAACCACAAAGGAAGACTGACAACGAGAAAGCAGGAGACGAAGAGCATAGAGAATAGCATAAAGTTCCGCTGTAAAGATGCTAGTCTCCGGAGGCAAGCGACACATATAAGTGCGATCAGGAAAAACAACAGAGTAGCCAACACCGTCCGCTGACTTAGACCCATCGGTGAAGACAGAAACGGAGCGGGAGTGAGAAGAAAAGTGCTCGAGGAAAAGGCGTTTTAGAACTGTAGGAGGGGTAAAAGCTTTAGTGATACGAGTCAAGGATGTACAAAACCGCGGAAGAGGGACCCTCCACGGGGGCAAAGAAGGAACAACACGAGGAGAAACATCAGAAATACGAACGGAAAGAGAATCCTGCAGGCGAGATAACCGGACAGAAAGAGGGAGGTGGTGAAGAGGAACAGGAACCGCAGGAGGGGTAAAAGTTAAAGCACGACAGAGACGAGAGGAAGGATGTTGCAAGGACCGCGCAAGATAGCGAAGACAGTAGCGATCACGGCGGTCCTGGAGAGACAGGAAGCCAGTGTCAACATACAAGCTAAGGACGGGAGTCGAACGAAAGGCACCAGAACTGAGGCGCAACCCAGCATGGTGCAAAGCATCAAGACGGCGAAGAGTAGAAGGAGAAGCAGACGAGTAAGCAGGGCAACCATAATCGAGCTTAGACAGGACGAGAGAGGAATGTAAAGCAAGGAGAGTGCGCCTATCTGCCCCCCAAGAAGTATGGGACAAGACCCGAAGGAGGGTAAGGGACTTAGAGCACTCAACACGGAGGTAAGAGATATGGGGAGACCAAGACAAACGAGTGTCAAGGAATAACCCCAAAAGCTTCGCGGAATCTTTGTATTCAAGGGGATGACCATAAAGTGACAAAGAGGGACGAAGAACAACCCGTTTCCGCGTAAAAGTCATGGCACAAGTCTTAGAAGTAGAGAACTTGAAGCCATGACCTGTGGCCCAAGACGACACGGCATCAATCGCAAGTTGAAGCCGGCGTTGAAGGAGAGGCGAATCATCACCCTGACAACAAAGGGTAAGATCATCGACATAGAGAGCGGAGAAGACACCAGAAGGAAGAGAGGAAAGAAGACCATTGAGGGCAACCAGAAAAAGAGTAGTGCTCAGAACACTACCCTGGGGCACACCTTCGTATTGCTGAAAAGAGGGAGAGAGAGCGGTACCAAGGCGCACCCGAAAGGAACGACGAGAGAGGAAGCTGCGGAGAAAGAGAGGGAGATGACCACGAAGGCCAAAAGAATGAAGTTGAGATAGGATATGATAACGCCAAGTGGTGTCGTAAGCCTTTTCTAGGTCAAAAAGGACGGCAACAACGGAGGTCTTCGCAGCAAAAGCAGTACGTATATAGACCTCCAAGTTCACCAGGACATCTGTCGTGCTGCGGCACTTGCGGAAACCAAATTGAGAAGGGGAGAGGAGGTGATGGTGTTCCAGGAACCACATCAGACGAACGTTAACCATACGTTCAAAGAGTTTGCAGACACAACTTGTGAGAGCAATAGGGCGAAAGTCCTTAGGGGAAGTACCCAGAGACCCCGGTTTGCGAACAGGGAGGACAACGGCATCGAGCCAGTCCTCAGGGACTGACGACGACTCCCAGATCCGATTATACAGACTCAGTAAATACTGAGACGTGCTCGGAGGGAGATGGCGAAGCATCTCATAATGAATACCATCGGAGCCCGCCGCCGTAGAACCGCAGAGGGCCAGGGCAGAACGAAGTTCAGAGAGAGAGAAGGGATCATTATAGGGAAGCTGAAGATGAGTGCAGAAATCTAAAGGACGAGACTCAAGGACAGGTTTACGAAGAAGGAAAGATTGGGGAAGATGAAGACCAGAGCTAACAGAAGAAAAGTGGGAACCCAGTTCGGAAGCGACCTGCAACGGGTCCGCCACAAGAGTATCATGGAGGTGAAGGACCGGTGAAACATCGGGAACGAACTTACCCGCTATCTTGCGGATACGCTTCCAGATCTGGGCCAGAGGGGTTTCGGACGTAATTGTCGAGACATAAGATGCCCAACATTCACGTTTAGCCGTACGGATGGCCCTACGGGCCACCGCACTCGCTTTCCGAAAGAAAAGAAAAGAATCGGTCGTCTGCCTACGGCGGTGCTTCTTCCAGGCTGCACGCTTACAGCGGACAGCCCGAGCACAGTCCGCATTCCACCAGGGAACGCACTTCCGTGGACCCCGAGAGGAAGAGCGAGGAATAGAGCGGAGGGCAGCGTCGAAGACAGTGTCATGAAAAAGGAGGAGAGCGCGAGAGAGGGGCAGAAGGGAGAGGTCAGAGAGAGTAGCACTGAGGGAAAATAGGGTCCAGTCCGCCTTAGCAAACTGCCACCTAGGGAAAGAGAGGGAAGGGCGAAAAGAGAAAAAGGAAACAAGGATGGGGAAATGATCACTTCCATGGAGGTCATCAAGAACCTGCCATGTGAAATCTAAGTAAAGAGAAGAAGAGCAGAGAGAAAGATCAAGACAAGAAAGGGTACGAGTTCGAGAGTCCAAATGAGTGGGCTCACCAGAATTCAGAAGAGACAGGGAAGAAGAGAGGAGAAACGGCTCAAGGAGGCGACCCCGGGTATTCGTCAGAACGTCACCCCAAAGAGAATGACGACAATTGAAGTCACCCAGCAGGAGCACAGGCTCCGGCAAGGAGTCTAGGATGTGTTTCAAATCAGGAAGAGAGAGCGGGACACTCGGGGGGAGATAAATGGAACAAACTGTGTACCATTTCCCCACAAAGATACGAGCAGCAGAACAATGGAGAGGCGAAGGAAAAAGTAAAGGAACAAAGGGAACATCAGCCCGAATCAAGAGAGCAGAAGAATTAGAAGCCCCAGCAATGGCTGGGGGGGGGGAGAGAAAGGAATAGCCACGAAAACGACCAGGACGAGCACCAAGCATCGGCTCCTGGAGACAGACACAAAGGGGCGAAAACCGCGAAACCAGAAGTTGGAGTTCGAGGAAATTGGCGTAATAACCTCGAACGTTCCATTGAAGAATGGACAACGACGAGAAGAGAAAGGACAAAAACAGAGAACAAGGAAGAAACAAAGGCGAAAGACCAACAGAGCACGTTAAAGAATATCAGGGTCGGGATCAGGGTCAGCAAAGTCAGGGTTAGGGGGCATGGGTAAACTGAGCAAAGATGGAGGGAAGGAAACGGGAGAACAGATCAGAGGTGGGCGGGCAGGGTCCGGAGGAGGAGGAGGAGGAGGAGGAGGAGACAACGGAGAGGAGCGGTCAAGGACAGCAGTAGGAAGAGGGGGAGTAGAAAGAGGGGAGCGCACCCCAGCAAGAGCAGCAACCGAAAGGGAAGCAGGGGCCAAAGAAACCTCCATAGCAGGAACAGGGGGTGCAACCACTGAAACGGGAGGGGAAGAAGCAACAGAGCCAGAAGTAGGAGCTAAGGAAGAAAGCGAAGCCTTCTTACCCGCCGGGGAAGAGGAAGGAGAGGAGCCAGGCTTACGCTTCTGACTTAAAGAGACAGGTGTCCCAGCAACTACGTACCGGGCAACGGATTCCAGCGTCTCAACAGGAGAAGCCGAACGAGAGCACACACGACGGCCGTTAGGAGTGCGATGGACATCCGCCTGCACCGACAGGCGGCGGGGAGAGCCGAGAGATGGAGGAAGAGGATGGGAAGGAGGATCGGAGGGGGACGAGGAAGAAGACACAGGAGACATGACAGACCGGGTGGAAAGAAGGGGAACCCCAGACAGAGGACCAGGAGGGGGACCCCTCGGGAAAGAACTCAAAGGAACAGAGGAGGGGGCAGTGGGCGTATCAGGGTCCAAGGCCCGGAAACGGTTGAGAGTCTGAGGAAGGGGGGAAGGACGAGGAGAGGAAGAGCGCAACACGCGAGCATAAGAGATGTTAGTATAAGGCGGGAGCCGGCGAACCTGGCGCCTCGCCTCAGGAAAAGACAAACGCTCCCGGTGCTTCAGGTTAAGGACGGCCGCCTCAAGCTTGTAATGGACACAGGCACGGGAGAACGTAGGATGGGCCTCACCGCAGTTGAGGCAGCGAGCTTGGGGAGAAGTGCACTCCGACTTAGAGTGACCTTCACTCCCACACAAAGGACAGAGAGAGACAGTCCCAGAGCAGCGGAGGGCACCATGCCCAAACCTCCAGCACTTATTACAAAGTCGAGGAGAAGGAATATACTCCTGGACAGAGCACCTAGCACCAGCAAGAATGACAGAGGATGGAAGGGTCCTACCATCAAAGGTGATCTTCACAACGCGAAGGGGTTGACGTCGACGACCACGAGGGGGACGAGTAAACGAGTCAACCTGGAGGACAGAATGGCCTTGGGCATCAAGGATATGCCGAATATCATCGTGGCAATCCTGCAGATTCCGAACACCGGTTGCAACATGGGGTGGGAGGAGAATAGTGCCAACACTGGAATTCATCTGAACGTTCTTGGAGACCCGAACAGGGATCTCGCCAAGGCAAGATAAGGCAGCCAAGCGGGAAGCCGCATCCTGAGAAGGAGCAGCAACGACACGTGTACCGAGACGAGTGGGGTTGAAAGTAACACACGCATCCACGGAATCTACAAGATGCCGATGGAGGGAGAAATCGTCAGGAGGCGCAGAATCAAGAGGGCGGAGATCAAAGTATTTGGCCCATGAAGCAGGACCAAACAAGGCCTGATACGCATCAGCACGGGAAGGAATCGAGCGAGTGCGGTTGGGGCGCGAACGGCGTTGAGAACCCCTAGAGAGAGAGGGGTCAAAAGGCGCAGTAGTCACAACGAAAGACTTAGCCACACCAGGGGACGAAGTGGTCACCACCGGGGGCTGGAGGCTCGACCCAACCTCAGAGGAGGGAGGGGAGCTGGGGGAAGAAGTCAGGACGGTCAAAGGAGGAGCAAGGTCGGGGCCCAACGCAGCGGGAGCTACAGAGCCTGGTCTTCCAATACAGGCCGACTCGGGGGCTTGGTCGCCCACCCCACGAGCCTGAGAGGGTACAACGGAAACATTCAACGACATAGAGACGAAAAGTGACAAATTCATCCACGAATGTGCCCCCATACCCACCATGGAGCCACAATTAGAGGCAGGACACCCAACAGGAAGCTATCGCTGATCACGCCGGGGCCCCCTAGGGGTGCGTCGTGAGTATACGCCCCACAAACGCCACCTTAAGAACCGTCAGTCCGTCGAGATCGGGTTCAGCGACGAAAGGGGGATTGACAATAAAAGGTTCCCCTCGCTCGAGACGTCGGGTACTACAGTTCTACAGGTGCAAGAGTATGCCTCCTCAAGCACCCGGGCGTCAAAATAGAAGAAGTCCAAAGAAATAATCCAAAACAAGCAAAAGGTCGGCAGGAAACGACAAGCAGATAGGAGAAGAGGGGGGAGAAAAACGAAACATAAGGAAAAGGAAAAGCGATCCGGCACAATTGGAGAAGACAGCAGCAGGAGTGCAAGGCCAGAAAAGGACAGAGGACTGCCCAACGGAGCATCACACTCCGGCAGCCGTCCACCAAGCCCCCTCACGACGCCAACGGGCCGGAAGGGGAGGGGGTCGGTGTAAAAAGTCGTAATTTGAAACTAAAAATAGGTGCAGAGAGTCAGAATTCAGCTCAAAAATCACGCTCAGGAGTCAAATTTCCGACATTTCAGACATTTTGAAAACTGCAGGGGGGTTTGGGCAAAATATGACCCATCGCCGTTTTCCGTAATTGGCATATTTTCGGTATAAAAAGTCGTAATTTGAAACTGAAAATAAGTGCAGAGAGTCAGAATTCGGCTCAAAAATCACGCTCAAGAGTCAAATGTCCGACATTTCAGACTTTTTGAAAACTGCAGGGGGGTTTGGGCAAAATATGACCCATCGCCGTTTACAGTAATTTGCATATTTTCGGTATGAAACATCGTAATTTGAGACTGAAAATAGGTGCAGAGAGTCAGAATTCGGCTCTAAAATCACGCTCAGGAGTCAAATTTCCGACATTTCAGACATTTTAAAAACTGCATTGGGGTTTGGACAAAATATGACCCATCGCCGTTTTCAGTAATTGGCATATTTTCGGTATGAAAAGTCGTAATTTGAAACTGAAGATAGGTGCAGAGAGTCAGAATTCAGATAAAAAATCACGCTCAGGAGTCAAATTTCCGACATTTCAGACATTTTGAAAACTGCAGGGGGGTTTGGGCAAAATATGACCCATCGCCGTTTACAGTAATTGGCATATTTTCGGTATGAAACGTCGTAATTTGAAACTGAAAATAGGTGCAGAAAATCAGAATTCTGCTCAAAAATCACGCTCTGGAGTTAAATTTCCGACATTTCAGACATTTTAAAAACTGCAGGGGGGGTTTGGGCAAAATATGACCCAACACATGACCCATCGCCGTTTTCAGTAATTGGCATATTTTCGGTATGAAACGTCGTAATTTGAAACTGAAAATAGGTGCAGAGAGTCAGAATTCGGATAAAAAATGAATCTCAGGAGTAAAATTTCCGACATTTCAGACATTTTGCAAACTGCAGGGGGGTTTGGGCAAAATTTGACCCATCGCCGTTTTCAGTAATTGGCATATTTTCGGTATAAAAATTCGTAATTTGAAACTGAAAATAGGTGCAGAGAGTCAGAATTCGGCTCAAAAATCACGCTCAGGAGTCAAATTTCCGACATTTCAGACATTTTGAAAACTGCAGGGGGGGGGGTTTGGACAAAATTTGACCCATCGCTGTTTTCAGTAATTGGCATATTTTCGGTATAAAAATTCGTAATTTGAAACTGAAAATAGGTGCAGAGAGTCAGAATTTGGCTCTAAAATCACGCTCAGGAGTCAAATTTCCGACATTTCAGACATTTTAAAAACTGCAGGGGGGTTTGGGCAAAATATGACTCATCGCTGTTTTCAGTAATTGGCATATTTTCGGTATGAAACGTCGTAATTTGAAACTGAAAATAGGGGCAGAGAATCAGAATTCAGCTCAAAAATCACGCACAGGAGTCAAATTTTCGACATTTCAGACATTTTGAAAACTGCTGGGGGGGTTTGGGGAAAATATGACCTTTCGCCGTTTTAAGTAATTGGCATATTTTCGGTATAAAAAGTCGTAATTTGAAACTGAAAATAGGTGCAGAGAGTCAGAATTCGGATAAAAAATCATGCTCAGGAGTCAAATTTCCGACATTTCAGACATTTTGAAAACTGCAGGGGGGTTTGGGCAAAATATGACCCATCGCCGTTTACAGTAATTGGCATATTTTTGGTATGAAACGTCGTAATATGAAAGTGAAAATAGGTGCAGAGTGTCAGAATTCGGTTCAAAAATCACGCTCAGGTGTCAAATTTCCGACATTTCAGACATTTTAAAAACTGCAGGGGGGTTTGGACAAAATATGACCCATCGCCGTTTTCAGTAATTGGCATATTTTCGGTATGAAAAGTCGTAATTTGAAACTGAAAATAGGTGCAGAGAGTCAGAATTCGGATAAAAAATCACGCTCAGGAGTCAAATTTCCGACATTTCAGACATTTTGAAAACTGCAGGGGGGTTTGGGCAAAATATGACCCATCGCCGTTTTCCGTAATTGGCATATTTTCGGTATAAAAAGTCGTAATTTGAAACTGAAAATAGGTGCAGAGAGTCAGAATTCTGCTCAAAAATCACGCTCAGGAGTCAAATTTCCGACATTTCAGACATTTTGAAAACTGCAGGGGGTTTGGGCAAAATATGACCCATCACCGTTTACAGTAATTGGCATATTTTCGGTATGAAACGTCGTAATTTGAAACTGAAAATAGGTGCAGAGAGTCAGAATTCAGTTCAAATATCACGCTCAGGAGTCAAATTTTCGACATTTCAGACATTTTGAAAACTGTTGGGGGGTTTGGGAAAAATATGACCCATCGCCGTTTTTAGTAATTGACATATTTTCGGTATAAAAAGTCGTAATTTGAAACTGAAAATTTGAAACTAATATGGCTCAGACCTCGAAATTGGGATGTTTGAGATATTTTAAAAACTGCAGGCGGGATTGGGACAAATGTGTCCAAACGCCGCTTTCAGTACTTGGCATATATTGGGTATAAAAAAGTCGCAATTTCAAACTGCGAATACGTGCAGAGAGCCAGAATTTGGCTCCAAAATATGGTTCAGGCCTCGAAATTGGGATATTTGGGATATTTTGAAAACTGCAGGGGAGTTTGTGTAAAATGTGACTCGCTGCCGCTTTCAGGACTTGGCATATGTTGGGTATAAAAAGTCATAATTTCAAACTGTGAATACGTGCAGAGAGCTAGAATTAGGCTCCAAAATATGGCTCAGGCCTCGAAATTGGGAAGTTTGGGATATTTTGAAAATTGCAGGGGGGTTTGGGACAAATATGACCAAACGCCGCTTTTAGTACTTTGCATATGTTGGGAATAAAAAAGTCGCAATTTCAAACGGCGAATACGTGCAGAGAGCCAGAATTTGGCTCCAAAAAATGGCCCAGGCCTCTAAATTGGGATGTTTGGGATATTTTGAAAACTGCAGGAGAGTTTGGGACATATATGACCTAACGCCGCTTTCAGTACTTGGCATATGTTGGGTATAAAAAAGTCGCAATTTCAAACTGCGAATACGTGCAGAGAGCCAGAATTTGGCTCCTAAGTATGGCTCTGGCCTCGAAATTGGGATGTTTCGGATATTCTGAAAACTGCAGGAGAGTTTGGGACAAATATGACCAAACGCCGCTTTCAGTACTTGGCATATGTTGGGTATAAAAAAGTCGCAATTTCAAACTGCGAATACGTGCAGAGAGCCAGAATTTGGCTCCAAAATATGGCTCAGGCCTCGAAATTGAGATGTTCGGGATATTTTGAAAATTGCAGGGGGAGATTGGGACAAATGTGACCAAACGCCGCTTTCAGTACTTGGCATATGTTGGGTATAAAAAAATCGTAATTTCAAACTGCAAATACGTGCAGAGAGCCAGAATTTGGCCCCAAAATATGGCTCAGGCCTCGAAATTGGGATGTTTGGGATATTTTGAAAACTGCAGGGGAGTTTGTGCAAAATATGACTCACTGCCGCTTTCAGTACTTGGCATATGTTGGGTATAAAAAGTCGTAATATCAAACTGCGAATACGTGCATAGAACCAGAATTTGGCTCCAAAATATGGCTCAGGCCTCGAAATTGGGAAGTTTGGGATATTTTGAAAACTGCAGGGGGGATTGTGACAAATATGACCAAACGCCGCTTTCAGTACTTGGCATATGTTGAGTATAAAAAAGTCGCAATTTCAAACTGCGAATACGTGCAGAGAGCCTGAATTTGGCTCCAAAATATTGCTCTGGCCTCGAAATTCGGATGTTTGGGATATTTTGAAAACTGCAGGAGAGTTTGGGACAAATATGACCTAACGCCGCTTTCAGTACTTGGCATATGTTGGGTATAAAAAAGTCTCAATTTTAAACTGCGAATACGTGCAGAGAGTCAGAATTTGGCTCCAAAACATGGCTAGGCCTCGATATTGGGATGTTTGGGATATTTTGAAAACTGCAGGAGAGTTTCGGGCAAATATGACCAAACGCCTCTTTCATTACTTGGCATATGTTGGGTATAAAAAAGTCGTAATTTCAAACTGCGAATACGTGCAGAGAGCCAGAATTTGGCTCCAAAATATTGCTCAGGCCTCGAAATTGGGATTTTTGGGATATTTCGAAAACTGCAGGAGAGTTTGTGCAAATAGTGACTCACTGCCGCTTTCAGTACTTGGCATATGTTGGGTATAAAAAGTCGTAATTTCAAACTGCGAATACGTGCAGAGAGCCAGAATTTGGCTCCAAAATATGGCTCGGGCTTCGAAATTGGGATATTTGGGATATTTTGAAAACTGGAAGGAAGTTTGTGCAAATAGTGACTCACTGCCGCTTTCAGTACTTGGCATATGTTGGGTATGAAAAGTCGTAATTTCAAACTGCGAATACGTGCAGAGAGCCTGAATTTGGCTCCAAAATATGGCTCAGGCCTCGAAATTGGGCTGTTTGATATATTTTGAAAACTGCAGAGGGGATTGGGACAAATGTGTCCAAACTCCGCTTTCAGTACTTGGCATATGTTGGGTATAAAAAAGTCGCAATTTCAAACTGCGAATACGTGCAGAGAGCCAGAATTTGGTTCCGAAATATAGCTCAGGCCTCGAAATTGGGATATTTGGGATATTTTGAAAACTGCAGGGGAGTTTGTGCAAAATGTGACTCACTGCCACATTTACTACACATAAGGGGTATAACTGGCCGACCCCTCACAGTGTTCAAGTGAGAACAGGATAAGCACCTCCAAAGGATACCTATCAACCAGGCTGTGACTCGTACGTCAGGCTGCGAGCAGCCGCGTCCAACAGCCTGGTTGATCAGTCTGGCAACCAGGAGGCCTGGTCGACGACCGGGCCGCGGGGACGCTAAGCCCTAGAAGCACCTCAAGGTAACCTCAAGGTAACCTGCCGCTTTCAGTACTTGGCATATGTTGGGTATAAAAAGTCGTAATTTCAAACTGCGAATACGTGCAGAGAGCCAGAATTTGGCTCCAAAATATGGCTCAGGCCTCGAAATTGAGATATTTGGGATATTTGGAAAACTGCAGGGGAGTTTGTGCAAAATGTCACTCACTGCCGTTTTCAGGACTTGGCATATGTTGGGTATAAAAATTCGTAATTTCAAACTGCGAATACGTGCATAGAGCTAGAATTTGGCTCCAAAATTTGGATCAGGCCTCGAAATTGGGATGCTTGGGATATTTTGAAAATTGCAGGGGGGATTGGGAAAAATGTGACCAAACGCCGCTTTCAGTACTTGGCATATGTTGGGTATAAAAAGTCGTAATTTCAAACTGCGAATACGTGCAAAGAGCCAGAATTTGGATCTGAAATATGGCTCAGGCCTCGAAATTGGGATATTTGGCATATTTCGAAAACTGCAGGGAAGTTTCTGCAAAATGTGACTCACTGCCACTCTCAGTACTTGGCATATGTTGGGTATAAAAAGTCGTATTATCAAACTGCGAATACGTGCAGAGAGCCAGAATTTGGCTCCAAAATATGGCTCAGGCCTCGATATTGGGATGTTTGGGATATTTTGAAAACTGCAGGGAGTTTTGGGACAAATGTGACCAAACGCCGCTTTCAGTACTTCGCATATGTTGGGTATAAAAAAGTCGCAATTTCAAACTGCGAATACGTGCAGAGAGCCAGAATTTGGCTCCAAAATATGGCTCAGGCCTCGAAATTTGGATATTTCGGATATTTCGAAAACTGCAGGGGAGTTTGTGCAAAATGTGACTCACTGCTGCTTTCTGTACTTTGCATATGTTGGGTATAAAAAGTCGTAATATCAAACTGCGAATATGTGCATAGAGCCAGAATTTGGCTCCAAAATATGGCTCAGGCCTCGAAATTGGGATGTTTGGGATATTTTGAAAACTGGAGAGAGGTTTGGTACAAATGTGACCAAACGCCGCTTTCAGTACTTGGCATATGTTGGGTATAAAAAGTCGTAATATCAAACTGTAAATACGTGCAGAGAGCCAGAATTTGGCTCCAAAATAATGCTCAGGCCTCGAAATTGGGATGTTTGGGATGTTTTGAAAACTGCAGGGAGGTTTGGGACAAATGTGACCAAACGCCGCTTTCCTCTCTATGACTTGTTGTCAACGTACATGGCGCCCCTGCTCGGGGAGGCGTCCATTAGGGAGGCTCTGGCCTCCCCCGATGCTGTGAGCCCCTGGGTAGCTGCAGTGAGCACACACTGGCCCAAAAAAGCCAGCTGAATTCAAAGATGAGCTCCTGGCGAGGTGTGGAAAGAAAGTCCAGCCAGGAGCGTTCAAACTGCGCGTCAAGATGGCCGACCTTTCGGGCGGGAATCTCCTCCACAACGAAATCTTTTATTGTAGAGCTGTTGACAACATACTTTTATCTCAACTTAAGTTTTCGCCACGCATAATTTTTTCTCATATGGAAAATACATTATCATCTTAACTATAAATGACTACTATAGCGTGTCATTTCTGCTCACACTCATCTCTAAATAAAATGATTACAAATATTTCCCAAGACATAAACTGCCTCATCCAGCCCGCCTCTTCCCTCATTCCTAATCCACAAACCCACCAACAATCCTCCAACTTCATGGGAAGGTCAAGCTTCCCATGACCTTGGAGTCATTGGATATGGGTTTGTGGATGACCTGACCTAGCAGTTTATGCCTTTGGGGAGATCTCCCCTCCCCCTGGCATATGCATCAATGATATATAATGCATATGCCAACCAGTCCAAGTCTAATCTTAAGATTATTCTCCTATCTCTCAATTTATTCTTTACCTACTCTTCACAGCAAGTCTTTGTCACCCACATTGAACAATATTCTAAGTCTTCACTACCCCAAAACTTGCCTCGCCACCCAGCTCTTACCTTATCAAACATCTTTGCTACCCATCATTTGGTTTGTATTAAACATTCAAGGTTAAATGTTTGCCCCTGATCACCTAGCAGCAATTGAGGATTCAGATGTAAGCTGATTGGATAGTCGCGTTCTGAGTGTAAACTAGTAGAACGTAAGTCAAGAAACTGCAGATGGCCTATTGTCCTGTACGTGGCACTTCCTATTTATATCCACCTACACTCATTCATATACTTCTAACCTAAGCTTCAACCAATCAAAGAGTCCTATGCTTATTATGATCCAATAATATGGATCCAGTGATCCAGTAGTATGATCCAGAATCAATTTGAGAATGGTCCAGGACGGACCGAAACGTCGTTGTCCCTTCACGTTCTAGTGTGTGGTCTGGTCAACATACTTCAGCCACGTTATTGAGACTCGTCGTCTGCAAATGATCCAGTAATTTGTTCCACAAATCCACAACCCAGTTACCAAACCAGTATTTACCCAGGTATTTCCTAAATCTGAACTTATTTTCATTTAAAGCCTTATCAATAGCTTCATTGTTATGCCCATTCATCCACTTGTACACTTCAATCATGTCACGTTAAGGTTTTTCCAACATCTCTTCATACGGAAACTTTCTAATTTGCGGGATTAACTTTGTCATCCTAACTGACGTGTTCTAGTGAATTATGTCCATTCTTTAGCATGGCGATCAAAACTGAACGGCATAATCTAAATGGGACCTAAAAACAATACGTTAATAAACCCAGCCGACTTATTGCTAACTCTTCTATAAATAAATCTATGGGAAAGAAAAGCTCTCAGCCTGCTAACAAGAGTGTACAACTCCACAAGGGCCGGGACGAGGATTCAAACCTGCATCCGAGAGCATCTCAGACGCTGCCGTAATCGACTGAGCTACGGCATGGTCAAAAGGAGTTGAAACCGAAGTTCTACTGAACTTACTGGATCCTGCAGCCTCTCCGAGGCACAAACCAGTGTTAGTATAACAAGAATGTAAAGTTTTCTACGTCCATCTAGTTCCACCCGCTCCTCCCCAGAACTAGTTGTTAACTTTACCTTGACTCCTCTGATCCAATACTTGTCCACACGTGCCACACTCCTGAAAAAATATTTTTTACATGTATTAAGGGCAAGTATAAGTAATTATCAAAAGAATGCACCAAACCAGGAAGGCTATGTAGCAAGAGGGTAAGTATAAACAGTTTATTTCAAATACAATCGAGTAGGAAAATACAAATATGAATTTCAAGAACACTGGAACCAATCACTGGAAAAGGTGAAATTGCAATGGAGATTAATTACAGATTGTATCAACAATAGCGAGTAGGCAAGACTGATAAGACTGGAATAGCCTAACGGAACACATTTTTGTCTCCGACTCATGAGGCTATGGTTAAGCATCAATGTTCTTTTAAAGTTACATAGAAACACATTACCTTATTAGGGTCTTCCACTAAAACAAACCTTTAGCTAACCTTAGATAAAAGTACTGTGTATTATTAATTTATATAGCTGTCTATTGGCCTAAATTATATAAATAACATGTTTAAAACCTCTTAAGTACAGTATATGGTCTCTGAGCACTAAACTAACGCTAGAAGCCTAGTGATTATATTGTCAAAAATGACCATTTACAGGTGAATTCATTTTACATCGCAGAGTAAACAAGATGCAAACAATTAACATCTTCCATCTATTAGATAAACAATTATCTAGTCGTCCCTTCACTTTCTAGTGTGTGGTTTGGTCAACATATTTCAGCCCCCGTTATTGTGACTCCTCGTCTGCAATTATCTTCCCCATTTATCTGCACAATTGCTATCCTGCTATGACCACTCCATCGCCCTAGTCGTTAACACTAAACAATCTAGGTCGACTTGTTGCTAAACATTATATGCCACCTTTAGCTTAGCTACAAGACACCGTGTACATATTATGAAACTACCTTTAATGTCATAACGCAGCAGTTTGCGCGCTCAAAATACAGATTGACAAACTCCTCAGGAACCGTAGGGGAACCTTTGACAAACCGCCGGCTTCCTGTTGCCGTAGAGGGAACCATGGAGAAATGGTGACCCTCTGGTAAATTTAAGTCAATATTACCTAGGAGTTATAATGTACCAGCTATTAAACATATGGGACTCACAGTTAATATGAAAACAATCCTTAAGAATAGTTAAACGAATCATTGACTTAAACGAACAACATTGAATATTGAACTGTACGAGTCTCTTGTGGCCCCATCTGGCCTACTGTGTCCTAATATGGAAACCTCACTTCAAAAACACATCAATGATTTTCCGCTTTGGAGAAAGTTCAAGACAGCAACAACAATCATGCCAGAACTTGTTCAACTGTCACTACCTGGAATCTTTGAAGGACTAACACTATAAATGTTTAAATTGTTATAGATTTTGATAAATTAGCCTATAAATTTTCCTAGAAATTACCTACTTAATATTATCTGTTAAATTAAGGACCTGCCCGAAGTGCTATGCGTACTAGTGACTTTACAAGAATGTAAACACATAGTGCTATGTACTCCTTGTCACTTGTCCTCTTAAAAATAGCGTCGCTTTTGGCCGTTTACCCGTATGGCCGAATATGGACGTAATTTGAAAATGAAAACAAAATGAAAAAAATTTGGGATTTTTTTTTTCAACAACAATAAGTTAAGGGTCCTCTGATAGGTTAGGTGGGCAGGAAATTCTCATAAAGTTTCAAAACGTTATGAAAAATGTTAATGGAAAGAATCCTCCTCTAAGTTTGCCGAGTAAGCCGGACGACTCAAATAGAATACGGAACAGTGCGTCACTTTTGTGAGTCGATTTCATTTCAAATTACGTCCAAATTTGGCCATAGCGCCGCGCATACCAGTCAAAAGTGACGTTAGTTTTAAGAGGATGGATTGATCAGAAACCCAATATAACTTGTAGTTATATAAATAAATAAATAACAGCCGAGGCTTTTGTAATACTGACCAAGTTGGAGGTCATTAATACAGACCACTTCTCTAAAATGTCATATTTGACACAGACAGGCTGGAAAACAGCTTCAAGCTCAATAAGCCACAATGTAACACAGACAATAGGTGTGTTGTTTCCCCCATAGGATTATTAACCCATGAACCCGCTTAACCACTCAAGTCTGAAATGCCGAGTCATTCCTCTTGTTCACAATATAGACAAGACAAATCCTCAATAAAATAAGGGGGGGGGGGAGTAGGAAGGCTGACCTTTGACAAGGCGCCGCCGTCTTGTCCCCGTCGAGGCCACTGTAGATGGTGGCCCTTAGGTCAATTCATCATAGGAGCCCTTCTCTTTCTATCATTCTGAATCATGCTCATCATATTAACCTGCACCCCCTCAATCCCCCCCCCCCCCCTCCACCATTTTCACACAATCTGTGGCCAATATTTTTCGTTTCATTCAGATTTTCATCAAACTATGTCGAAGATTTCTCTTTGGGTTGTTTTAAGGGGCCTGACAGCCGAGTGGACAGCGCTTCGGATTCGTAATCCTGAGGTTCCGGGTTCGATCCCCGGTGGAGGTGGAAACAAATGGGCACTTTCTTTCTCCCTGATGACCCTGTTTACCTATCAGTAAATAAGTACCTGGGAGTTAGACAGCTGCTATGGGCTGCTTCCTGGGGATGTGTAAGAAAAAGAAGGCCTGGTCGAGGAACGGGCCGCGGGGGACGCTAAGCCCCGAAATCATCTCAAGATAACCTTAAGATTGCTGGCTAACTACTGGCATGGCTATTAAGGCCACCACAAGCGCCCTAATGACTTAACTAGCGGGAACACCTATGGCTGCCACCTGACAGTCGCCTCTATATTTTGTCTAAATACATATAATATACGAAATAATAACGAATAACAACATGAAGTACACACCCCGAACAATCCTTTCTATATTATGATTGATTAATGATATCTGTAACACATTTATTTTTTGCTCACTGGTAATCAACGTGACCCTTGCCAGGCGGCGGCTGGTCGACAAATGAGCCACACGTTAAGAAGTGGGACTCCCAGACGCGCCACTCACACTTACTTCACTATAATATCTAAAGTGTCAACCTCTAATACAGTTAAGCATCTGACCACCAGAGGCGCTAATGCTCCCCTATTATTACGCCATCCATATATTGCTTGTTCTCATTATTCATTGTTGCAACGTGTAAATACATTCCTGTTCTGTAGTGACAGTGTCAGACCTCGAAGGAAGAATTGAAACATCTTTCTGAAGATGTATTATTAAATACGAAAATATTTAAGGAAATTCCTGTTTCAATTCTTCCTTCGTGGTCTGACACTGTCGTCACATTTTTCATCACGTGTTAATTGTCGTGATTTACACGCAGAGTTTGTAGTGTATATACGACAACTTCAGGAAAGTAATGAGTAGCGGATTTAGTCTAAACAATAATATATGCGTTTTGTTTTTAGTACCAAATTATCTGGCAAATATACATTTGGAGATGTAGCTCAATCCTTCCTGTAGCCCAATCTTTCCTGTAGCCCAATCCTTCCTGTAGCCCAATCCTTCCTGTAGACCAATCCTTCCTGTAGCCCAATCCTTCCTGTAGACCAATCCTTCCTTCCAAATCCGATTTGTAATATAATATTATTGGAGGTGTTGTGGTTTCTGTTCTAGGTTCAGGATTGTACCTGGTCCAGGTGTCATCTTATGTCGCGTTTATTTCTTTGTTGCTATATCCATTGTTCACCAACACTTCAGTTAACTTTCAAACTCCCTACTCACGTTGCTCCATTCTGAGCAGTGGGTAAGGGCTCGACGAATATAAGTGTTTAGAACACTGGCTTTGTGTCTTTGGGAGCACTCACTCCTACTGTTTAGGCATAATCCTATGTTTGTAGGCTTAGTATATACGCTACTGCTTAGAGATGCTCCTGTTAAATTGTGTGTTTATTTGTCTACTTATACTGAATCCTTTTAAAGTGTGTCCTTATCTGTCATTTGCATCAAACCTCATCCCTCACACTTACCTGTTTGGGAGAGAGTTCTGCTAATCGTGGATTGCTGTTACGTAGCTCATTTGGCTTCATAATAGTTGGATGGCTGAAATAAAAAGGCTTCAATTAAACAGAGCAGAAATTTATGAGAATGATGTTCAGAAATACCAAATAGTTATTATTTTACCTGTGGAAAACAATGTCTTACAGACAGGGTAAAAAAAAATGGAATGTAATGAAACATCATTTTCTGGGCGAAAGCCAGAGGCTCCCTGGAGCTATCCAGGCTGATATGGATGTATTAGATTTTGGCATCAGTCAGTGTGAATGGAGTTCTACTGAATTACAATCTCTCAGCAAATGAATTTTTTTTCACCCTCATTGTTTGCCGTGATCGCCAACATGGTATTAAGAAAAAGTTGATCTTCTGCTGACCTCTTGCTAAATCTCTCCACTAAGTGACATTAGACACTGGATGAATCATAGATCAGCAGTGTTGTTAATCTAAATATAGCAGGTGCATCTGAGTGGGTCTGGATTAGTAGGAAAGAATCACGCACTAGCCCCTATCAGTCACAATTCTGCAATATAAAAAGAATCCCCCATGCATTCCACATCACTGCTTTCCACATCACTTTTTTATACCCAACATATGCCAAGTTCTGAAAGCGGCGTTTGGTCACATTTGTCCCAATCCCCCCAGCAGTTTTCAAAATATCCCAAATATCCCAATTTCGAGGCCTGAGAAATATTTTGCAGCCAAATTCTGGCTCTCTGCACGTATTCGCAGTTTGAAATTACGACTTTTTATACCCAACATATGCCAAGTACTGAAAGCGTCGTTTGGTCACATTTGTCCCAAACCTCCCTGCAGTTTTCAAAATATCCCAAATATCCCAATTTCGAGGCCTAAGCCATATTTTGCAGCCAAATTCTGGCTCTCTGCACGTATTCGCAGTTTGATATTACGACTTTTTATACCCAACATATGCCAAGTACTGAAAGCGGCATTGAGTCACATTTTGAACAAACTCCCCTGCAGTTTTCAAAATATCCCAAACATCCCAATTTCGAGGCCTGAGCCATATTTTGGAGCCAAATTCTGGATCTCTGCACGTGTTCACATTTTAAAATTACTTCTTTTTTATACCCAACATATGCGAAGTACTGGAAGCGGCGTTTGGTCACATTTGTCCCAAAACCCCCTGCAGTTTTCAAAATATCCCAAACATCCCAATTTCGAGGCCTGAGCTATATTTTGGAGCCAAATTCTGGCTCTATGCACGTATTCGCAGTTTGAAATTACGAATTTTAATACCCAACATATGCCAAGTCCTGATAGCGGCATTGAGTCACATTTTGCACAAACTCCCCTGCAGTTTTCGAAATATCCCAAACATCCCAATTTCGAGGCCTGAGCTATATTTTGGAGCATAATTTGGGATCTCTGCACGTATTCGCCGTTTGAAATTACGATTTTTTTATACCCAACATATGCCAAGTAATAAAATCGGCGTTTGGTCACATATGTCCCAAACCCCCTGCAGTTTTCAAAATATCCCAAACATCCCAATTTCGAGGCCTGAGCCATATTTTGGAGCCAAATTCTGGATCTCTGCACGTATTCGCAGTTTGAAATTACGACTTTTTTATACCCAACATATAGCAAGTACTGAAAGCGGCGTCTGGTCACATTTGTCTCAATCCCCCTTGCAGTTTTCAAAATATCCCAAACATACCAATTTCGAGGCCTGAGCCAGGTTTTGGAGCCAAATTCTGGCTCTCTGCACGTATCCGCAGTTTGAAATTACGACTTTTTTATACCCAACATATGCGAAGTACTGAAAGCGGCGTTTGGTCACATTTGTCTCAATCCCTCCTGCAGTTTTAGAAATATCCCAAACATCCCAATTTCGAGGCCTGAGCCATATTTTGGAGCCAAATTCTGGCTTTCTGAACGTATTCGCAGTTTGAAATTACGACATTATATACCCAACATATGCGAAGTACTGAAAGCGGTGTTTGGTCACATTTGTCCCAAACCTCCCTGCAGTTTTCAAAATATCCCAAATTTCCCAATTTCGAGGCCTGAGCCATATTTTAGAGCCAAATTCTGGCTCTCTGCACGTATTCGCAGTTTGATATTACGACTTTTTATACCCAACATATGCCAAGTACTGAAAGCGGCAGTGAGTCACATTTTGCACAAACTCCCTGCAGTTTTCGAAATATCCCAAATATCCCAATTTCGAGGCTTGAGCCATATTTTGGAGCCATAATCTTGCTCTCTGCACGTATTCGCAGATTGAAAATACGACTTATTTTTCCCAACATATGCCAAGTACTGAAAACTACGTTTGGTCACATTTGTCTCAATCCCCCCTGCAGTTTTCAAAATATTACAAACATCCCAATTTCGAGGCCTCAGCAATATTTTGGAGCCAAATTCTGGCTCTCTTCACATATTCGCAGTTTGAAATTACGATTTTTTATACCCAACATATGCCAAGTACTGAAAGCGGCAGTGAGTCACATTTTGCACAAACTCCCCTGCAGTTTTCGAAATATCCCAAATATCCCAATTTCGAGGCTTGAGCCATATTTTGGAGCCAAAGTCTGGCTTTCTGAACGTATTCGCAGTTTGAAATTACGACTTTTTTATACCCAACATATGCCAAGTACTGAAAGCGGCGTTTGGTCAAATTTGTCTCAATTCCCCGCTGCAGTTTTCAAAATATCCCAAACATCCCAATTTCGAGCCCTGAGCCATATTTTGAAGCCAAATTCTGGCTCTCTGCACGTATTCGCAGTTTTAAATTACGACTTTTTATACCCAACATATGCCAAGTACTGAAAGCGGCAGTGAGTCATATTTTGCACAAACTCCCCTGCAGTTTTCAAAATATCCCAAATATTCCAATTTCGAGGCCTGAGCCATATTTTGGAGCTAAATTCTGGCTCTCTGCACGTATTCGCAGTTTTATATACGACTTTTTTTTACCCAACATATGCCAATTACTGAAAACTGCGTTTGGTCACATTTGTCCCAAACCTCCCTGCAGTTTTCAATATATCCTAAATATCCCAATTTCGAGGCCTGAGCCATATTTTGGAGCCAAATTCTGGCTCTCTGCACGTATTCGCAGTTTGAAATTAGGACTTTTTATACCCAACATATGCCAATTACTGAAAACTACGTTTGGTCACATATGTCCAAAACCCCCCTGCAGTTTTCAAAATATCCCACACATCTCAATTTCGAGGCCTGAGCCATATTTTTTAGCTAAATTCTGGCTCTATGCACGTATTCGCAGTTTGAAAATACGACTTTTTATACGCAACATATTCCAAGTCCTGAACGCGGCAGTGAGTCACATATTGCACAAACTCCCCTGCAGTTTTCGAAATATCCCAAATATCCCAATTTCGAGGCCTGAGCCATATTTTGGAGCCAAATTCTGGCTCTCTGCACGTATTCGCATTTTGAAATTAAAACTTTTTTATACCCAACATATGCCAAGTACTGAAAGCGGCGTTTGGTCACATTTGTCTCAATCCTTCCTGCAGTTTTCAAAATATCCCAAACATCCCAATTTCGAGGCCTGAGCCATATTTTGGAGCCAAATTCTGGCTCTCTGCATGAATTCGCAGTTTGAAATTACGACTTTTTATACCCAACATATGCCAAGTACTGAAAGCAGCGTTTGGTCACATTTGTCCCAAACCTCCCTGCAGTTTACAAAATATCCCAAATAACCCAATTTCGAGGCCTGAGCCATATTTTGGAGCCAAATTCTGGCTCTCTGAACGTATTCGCAGTTTGATATTACGACTTTTTATACCCAACATATGCCAAGTACTGAAAGAGGCGTTTGGTCATATTTGTCCCAAACCTCCCTGCAGTTTTTAAAATATCCCAAATGTCCTAATTTCGAGGCCTCAGATATATTATAGAGCCAAATTCTGGCTCTCTGCACGTATTACCAGTTTGAAATTACGACTTTTTATACCCAACATATGCCAAGTACTAAAACCGGCGTTTGGTCACATTTGTACCTCCTTGCAGTTTACAAAATATCCCAAACATCCCAATTTCGAGGCCTGAGCCATATTTTGGGGCCAAATTCAAGCTCTTTGCACGTATTCGCAGTTTGAAATTACGAATTTTTATACCCAACATATGACAAGTACTGAAAGCCGCTGTGAGTCATATTTTGCACAAACTCCCCTGCAGTTTTCAAAATATCCCACACATCCCAATTTCGAGGCCTGAGCCATATTTTGGAGCCAAATTCTGGCTCTGTGTAAGTATTCGCAGTTTGAAATTACGACTTTTTATACCCAACATATGCCAAGTACTGAAAGCAGCGTTAGGTCACAATTGTCCCGAACCCCCCTGCAGTTTTCAAAATATCCTAAACATCCCAATTTCGAGGCCTGAGCCATATTTTGGAGCCAAATTCTGGCTCTCTGAACGTATTCGCAGTTTGATATTACGACTTTTTATACCCAACATATGCCAAGTCCTGAATGCGGCAGTGAGTCACATTTTGCACAAACTCCCCTGCACTTTTTTAAATATCCCAAATATCCCAATTTCGAGGCCTGAACCATATTTTGGAGCCAAATTCTGGCTCTGTGCACGTATTCGCAGTTTGAAGTTTCGACTTTTTTATACTTAACATATGCCACGTACTGAAATCGGCGTTTGGTCAAATTTGTCCCAAACCCTCCCGCAGTTTTCAAATATCCCAAACATCCCAATTTCGAGGCCTGAGCCATATTTTGGAGCCAAAATCTGGCTCTGCACGTATTCGCAGATTGTAATTACGACTTTTTTTTACCCAACATATGCCAAGTACTGAAAATGGCGTTTGGTCACATTTGTCTCAATCCCCCATGCAGTTTTCAAAATATCCCAAACATCCCAATTTCGAGGTCTGAGCCATATTTTGGAGCCAAATTCTGGCTCTCTGCACCTATTCGTAGTTTGAAATTGCGACTTTTTTATACCCAACATATGCCAAGTACTGAATATGGCGTTTGGTCACATTTGTCTCAATCCCCCATGCAGTTTTCAAAATATCCCAAACATCTCAATTTCGAGGCCTGAGCCATATTTTGGAGCCAAATTCTGGCTCTCTGCACGTATTCGCAGTTTTAAATACGACTTTATATACCCATCATATGCCAAGTACTGAAAGCAGCATTTGGTCACATTTGTCCCAAACCTCCCTGCAGTTTTTAATATATCTCAAATATCCCGATTTCGAGGCTTGAGCCATATTTTGGAGCTAAATTCTGGCTCTATGCAAGTATTCGCAGTTTGAAATTACGACTTTTTTATACCCAACATATGCAAATTACTGAAAACTGCGTTCGGTCACATTTGTCCAAAACCCCCCTGCAGTTTTCAATATATCTCAAATATCCCGATTTCGAGGCTTGAGCCATATTTTGGAGCCAAATTCTGGCTCTCTGCCCGTATTCGCTGTTTGAAATTGCAACTTTTTATACCAAACATATGCCAAGTACTGAAAGCAGCGTTTGGTCACATTTGTCCCAAACCTCCCTGCAGTTTACAAAATATCCCAAATATCCCAATTTCGAGGCCTGAGCCATATTTTGGAGCCAAATTCTGGCTCTCTGCACGTATTCGCAGTTTGAAATTACGACTTTTTTATACCATACATATGCCAAGTACTGAAAGCGGCATTGAGTCACATTTTGAACAAACTCCCCTGCAGTTTTCAAAATATTCCAAACATCCCAATTTCGAGGCCTGAGCCATATTTTGGAGCCAAATTCTGGCTCTCTGCACGTATTCGCGGTTTGAAAATAATACTTTTTTATACCAAACATATGCAAAGTACTGAAAGCGGCGTTTGGTCACATTTGTCCCAAACCCCCCCTGCAGTTTTCAAAATATCCCAAACATCCCAATTTCGAGGCCTGAGCCATATTTTGGAGCCAAATTCTGGCTCTCTGCACGTATTCGCAGTTTGAAATTACGACTTTTTATACCCAACTTATGCCAAGTACTGAAAGCGGCATTGAGTCACATTTTGAACAAACTCCCCTGCAGTTTTCAAAATATCCCAAACATCCCAATTTCGAGGCCTGAGCCATATTTTGGAGCCAAATTCTGGATCTCTGCACGTGTTCACAGTTTAAAATTACTTCTTTTTTATACCCAACATATGCAAAGTACTGGAAGCGGCGTTTGGTCACATTTGTCCCAAACCCCCCTGCAGTTTTCAAAATATCCCAAACATCCCAATTTCGAGGCCTGAGCTATATTTTGGAGCCAAATTCTGGCTCTATGCACGTATTCGCAGTTTGAAATTACGAATTTTAATACCCAACATATGCCAAGTCCTGATAGCGGCATTGAGTCACATTTTGCACAAACTCCCCTGTAGTTTTCGAAATATCCCAAACATCCCAATTTCGAGGCCTGAGCTATATTTTGGAGCATAATTTGGGATCTCTGCACGTATTCGCCGTTTGAAATTACGATTTTTTTATACCCAACATATGCCAAGTAATAAAATCGGCGTTTGGTCACATATGTCCCAAACCCCCTGCAGTTTTCAAAATATCCCAAACATCCCAATTTCGAGGCCTGAGCCATATTTTGGAGCCAAATTCTAGATCTCTGCACGTATTCGCAGTTTGAAATTACGACTTTTTTATACCCAACATATAGCAAGTACTGAAAGCGGCGTTTGGTCACATTTGTCTCAATCCCCCTTGCAGTTTTCAAAATATCCAAAACATACCAATTTCGAGGCCTGAGCCAGGTTTTGGAGCCAAATTCTGGCTCTCTGCACGTATCCGCAGTTTGAAATTACGACTTTTTTATACCCAACATATGCGAAGTACTGAAAGCGGCGTTTGGTCACATTTGTCTCAATCCCTCCTGCAGTTTTAGAAATATTCCAAACATCCCAATTTCGAGGCCTGAGCCATATTTTGGAGCCAAATTCTGGCTTTCTGAACGTATTCGCAGTTTGAAATTACGACATTATATACCCAACATATGCCAAGTACTGAAAGCGGTGTTTGGTCACATTTGTCCCAAACCTCCCTGCAGTTTTCAAAATATCCCAAATTTCCCAATTTCGAGGCCTGAGCCATATTTTAGAGCCAAATTCTGGCTCTCTGCACGTATTCGCAGTTTGATATTACGACTTTTTATACCCAACATATGCCAAGTACTGAAAGCGGCAGTGAGTCACATTTTGCACAAACTCCCTGCAGTTTTCGAAATATCCCAAATATCCCAATTTCGAGGCCTGAGCCATATTTTGGAGCCATAATCTTGCTCTCTGCACGTATTCGCAGATTGAAAATACGACTTATTTTTCCCAACATATGCCAAGTACTGAAAACTACGTTTGGTCACATTTGTCTCAATCCCCCCTGCAGTTTTCAAAATATTACAAACATCCCAATTTCGAGGCCTGAGCAATATTTTGGAGCCAAATTCTGGCTCTCTTCACATATTCGCAGTTTGAAATTACGATTTTTTATACCCAACATATGCCAAGTACTGAAAGCGGGAGTGAGTCACATTTTGCACAAACTCCCCTGCAGTTTTCGAAATATCCCAAATATCCCAATTTCGAGGCTTGAGCCATATTTTGGAGCCAAATTCTGGCTTTCTGAACGTATTCGCAGTTTGAAATTACGACTTTTTTATACCCAACATATACCAAGTACTGAAAGCGGCGTTTGGTCAAATTTGTCTCAATTCCCCGCTGCAGTTTTCAAAATATTACAAACATCCCAATTTCGAGGCCTGAGCAATATTTTGGAGCCAAATTCTGGCTCTCTTCACATATTCGCAGTTTTAAATTACGACTTTTTATACCCAACATATGCTAAGTACTGAAAGCGGCAGTGAGTCATATTTTGCACAAACTCCCCTGCAGTTTTCAAAATATCCCAAATATTCCAATTTCGAGGCCTGAGCCATATTTTGGAGCCAAATTCTGGCTCTCTGCACGTATTCGCAGTTTTATATACAACTTTTTTTACCCAACATATGCCAATTACTGAAAACTGCGTTTGGTCACATTTGTCCCAAACCTCCTTGCAGTTTTCAATATATCCTAAATATCCCAATTTCGAGGCCTGAGCCAGGTTTTGGAGCCAAATTCTGGCTCTCTGCACGTATCCGCAGTTTGAAATTACGACTTTTTTATACCCAACATATGCGAAGTACTGAAAGCGGCGTTTGGTCTCATTTGTCTCAATCCCTCCTGCAGTTTTAGAAATATCCCAAACATCCCAATTTCGAGGCCTGAGCCATATTTTGGAGCCAAATTCTGGCTTTCTGAACGTATTCGCAGTTTGAAATTACGACATTATATACCCAACATATGCCAAGTACTGAAAGCGGTGTTTGGTCACATTTGTCCCAAACCTCCCTGCAGTTTTCAAAATATCCCAAATTTCCCAATTTCGAGGCCTGAGCCATATTTTAGAGCCAAATTCTGGCTCTCTGCACGTATTCGCAGTTTGATATTACGACTTTTTATACCCAACATATGCCAAGTACTGAAAGCGGCAGTGAGTCACATTTTGCACAAACTCCCCTGCAGTTTTCAAAATATCCCAAATATTCCAATTTCGAGGCCTGAGCCATATTTTGGAGCCAAATTCTGGCTCTCTGCACGTATTCGCAGTTTTATATACAACTTTTTTTACCCAACATATGCCAATTACTGAAAACTGCGTTTGGTCACATTTGTCCCAAACCTCCCTGCAGTTTTCAATATATCCTAAATATCCCAATTTCGAGGCCTGAGCCATATTTTGGAGCCAAATTCTGGCTCTTTGCACGTATTCGCAGATTGAATTTATGACTTTTTATACCCAACATATGCCAATTACTGAAAACTACGTTTGGTCACATATGTCCAAAACCCCCCTGCAGTTTTCAAAATATCCCACACATCTCAATTTCGAGGCCTGAGCCATATTTTTTAGCTAAATTCTGGCTCTATGCTCGTATTCGCAGTTTGAAAATACGACTTTTTATACCCAACAAATGCCAAGTCCTGAACGCGGCAGTGAGTCACATATTGCACAAACTCCCCTGCAGTTTTCGAAATATCCCAAATATCCCAATTTCGAGGCCTGAGCCATATTTTGGAGCCAAATTCTGGCTCTCTGCACGTATTCGCATTTTGAAATTAAAACTTTTTTATACCCAACATATGCCAAGTACTGAAAGCGGCGTTTGGTCACATTTGTCTCAATCCTTCCTGCAGTTTTCAAAATATCCCAAACATCCCAATTTCGAGGCCTGAGCCATATTTTGGAGCCAAATTCTGGCTCTCTGCATGTATTCGCAGTTTGAAATTACGACTTTTTATACCCAACATATGCCAAGTACTGAAAGCAGCGTTTGGTCACATTTGTCCCAAACCTCCCTGCAGTTTACAAAATATCCCAAATAACCCAATTTCGAGGCCTGAGCCATATTTTGGAGCCAAATTCTGGCTCTCTGAACGTATTCGCAGTTTGATATTACGAATTTTTATACCCAACATATGCCAAGTACTGAGAGAGGCGTTTGGTCACATTTGTCCCAAACCTCCCTGCAGTTTTTAAAATATCCCAAATGTCCTAATTTCGAGGCCTCAGATATATTATAGAGCCAAATTCTGGCTCTCTGCACGTATTACCAGTTTGAAATTACGACTTTTTATACCCAACATATGCGAAGTACTAAAACCGGCGTTTGGTCACATTTGTACCTCCTTGCAGTTTACAAAATATCCCAAACATCCCAATTTCGAGGCCTGAGCCATATTTTGGGGCCAAATTCAAGCTCTTTGCACGTATTCGCAGTTTGAAATTACGAATTTTTATACCCAACATATGACAAGTAGTGAAAGCCGCTGTGAGTCATGTTTTGCACAAACTCCCCTGCAGTTTTCAAAATATCCCACACATCCCAATTTCGAGGCCTGAGCCATATTTTGGAGCCAAATTCTGGCTCTGTGTAAGTATTCGCAGTTTGAAATTACGACTTTTTATACCCAACATATGCCAAGTACTGAAAGCAGCGTTAGGTCACAATTGTCCCAAACCCCCCTGCAGTTTTCAAAATATCCTAAACATCCCAATTTCGAGGCCTGAGCCATATTTTGGGGCCAAATTCAAACTCTTTGCACGTATTCGCAGTTTGAAATTACGACTTTTTATACCCAACATATGCCAAGTCCTGAATGCGGCAGTGAGTCACATTTTGCACAAACTCCCCTGCAGTTTTCAAAATATCCCACACATCCCAATTTCGAGGCCTGAGCCATATTTTGGAGCCAAATTCTGGCTCTCTGCACCTATTCGTAGTTTGAAATTGCGACTTTTTTATACCCAACATATGCCAAGTACTGAAAGCGGCGTTTGGTCACATTTGTCCCAATCCCCCCTGCAGTTTTCAAAATATCCCAAACATCTCAATTTCGAGGCCAGAGCCATATTTTGGAGCCAAATTCTGGCTCTCTGCACGTATTCGCAGTTTTAAATACGACTTTATATACCCATCATATGCCAAGTACTGAAAGCAGCATTTGGTCACATTTGTCCCAAACCTCCCTGCAGTTTTTAATATATCTCAAATATCCCATTTCGAGGCTTGAGCCATATTTTGGAGCCAAATTCTGGCTCTCTGCCCGTATTCGCTGTTTGAAATTACAACTTTTTATACCAAACATATGCCAAGTACTGAAAGCAGCGTTTGGTCACATTTGTCCCAAACCTCCCTGCAGTTTACAAAATATCCCAAATATCCCAATTTCGAGGCCTGAGCCATATTTTGGAGCCAAATTCTGGCTCTCTGCACGTATTCGCAGTTTGAAATTACGACTTTTTTATACCATACATATGCCAAGTACTGAAAGCGGCATTGAGTCACATTTTGAACAAACTCCCCTGCAGTTTTCAAAATATTCCAAACATCCCAATTTCGAGGCCTGAGCCATATTTTGGAGCCAAATTCTGGCTCTCTGCACGTATTCGCGGTTTGAAAATAATACTTTTTTATACCAAACATATGCAAAGTACTGAAAGCGGCGTTTGGTCACATTTGTCCCAAACCCCCCTGCAGTTTTCAAAATATCCCAAACATCCCAATTTCGAGGCCTCAGCCATATTTTGGAGCCAAAATCTGGCTCTGCACGTATTCGCAGATTGTAATTACGACTTTTTTTTACCCAACATATGCTAAGTACTGAAAATGGTGTTTGGTCACATTTGTCTCAATCCCCCCTGCAGTTTTCAAAATATCCCAAACATCCCAATTTCGAGGTCTGAGCCATATTTTGGAGCCAAATTCTGGCTCTCTGCACCTATTCGTAGTTTGAAATTGCGACTTTTTTATACCCAACATATGCCAAGTACTGAAAGCGGCGTTTGGTCACATTTGTCCCAATCCCCCCTGCAGTTTTCAAAATATCCCAAACATCTCAATTTCGAGGCCTGAGCCATATTTTGGTGCCAAATTCTGGCTCTCTACACGTATTCGCAGTTATAAAATACGACTTTTTATACCCAACATATGCCAAGTACTGAAAGCGGCAGTGAGTCATATTTTGCACAAACTCCCCTACAGTTTTCAAAATATCCCAAATATTCCAATTTCGAGGCCTGAGCCATATTTTGGAGCCAAATTCTGGCTCTCTGCACTGATTCGCAGTTTTAAATACGACTTTATATACCCAACATATGCCAAGTACTGAAAGCAGAGTTTGGTCACATATGTCCCTAACCTCCCTGCAGTTTTCAATATATCCCAAATATCCCGATTTCGAGGCCTGAGCCATATTTTGGAGCCAAATTCTGGCTCTCTGCACGTATTCGCGTTTTGAAATTACAACTTTTTATACCAAACATATGCCAAGTACTGAAAACTGCGTTTGGTCACCCTTCAGGACGTTCCCCCCCCCCGGGGGCCTGCTGCCTGTGTCTCCTTGAAGACGCCCCCCTCCCCCGGGGACCTGCTGCCTGTGCCTCCTTCAGGACGCCCCCCCCCCGGGGACCCTGCTGCCTGTGTCTCCTTGAAGACGCCCCCCCCCCCGGGGACCTGCTGCCTGTGCCTCCTTCAGGACGCTCCCCCCCCCGGGGACCTGCTGCCTGTGCCTCCTTCAGGACGCCCCCCCCCGGGGACCCTGCTGCCTGTGTCTCCTTGAAGACGCCCCCCCCCCCGGGGTCTTGCTGCCTGTGCCTCCTTCAGGACGCCCCCCCCCGGGGGCCTGCTGCCTGTGCCTCCTTCAGGACGCTCCCCCCCGGGGCCCTGCTGCCTGTGCCTCCTTCAGGACGCCCCCCCCGGGGCCCTGCTGCCTGTGCCTCCTTCAGGACGCCCCCTCCCGGGGCCCTGCTGCCTGTGCCTCCTTCACGACGCCCCCCCCCGGGGTCTTGCTGCCTGTGCCTCCTTCACGACGCCCCCCCCCGGGGACCTGCTGCCTGTGCCTCCTTCAAGACGCCCCCCCCCGGGGACCTGTTGCCTGTGCCTCCTTCAAGACGCCCCCCCCCCTGGGACCTGCTGCCTGTGCCTCCTTCAAGACGCCCCCCCCCGGGGGCCTGCTGCCTGTGCCTCCTTCAAGACGCCCCCCCCGGGGACCTGCTGCCTGTGCCTCCTTCAAGACGCCCCCCCCGGGGGCCTGCTGACTGTGCCTTCTTCAGGACGCCCCCCCCCGGGGCCCTGCTGCCTGTGCCTCCTTCAAGACGCCCCCCCCCGGGGCCCTGCTGCCTGTGCCTCCTTCAAGACGCCCCCCCCGGGGCCCTGCTGCCTGTGCCTCCTTCAAGACGCCCCCCCCGGGGGCCTGCTGACTGTGCCTTCTTCAGGACGCCCCCCCGGGGCCCTGCTGCCTGTGCCTCCTTCAAGACGCCCCCCCCGGGGCCCTGCTGCCTGTGCCTCCTTCAAGACGCCCCCCCCGGGGCCCTGCTGCCTGTGCCTTCTTCAGGACGGCCCCCCCCGGGGCCCTGCTGCCTGTGCCTCCTTCAAGACGCCCCCCCCCGGGGACCCTGCTGCCTGTGCCTCCTTCAAGACGCCCCCCCCCGGGGCCCTGCTGCCTGTGCCTCCTTCAAGACGCCCCCCCCCCGGGGCCCTGCTGCCTGTGCCTCCTTCAAGACGCCCCCCCCCGGGGGCCTGCTGACTCTGCCTTCTTCAGGACGCCCCCCCCCCCGGGGCCCTGCTGCCTGTGCCTCCTTCAAGACGCCCCCCCCCGGGGCCCTGCTGCCTGTGCCTCCTTCAAGACGCCCCCCCCCGGGGGGCCTGCTGACTGTGCCTTCTTCAGGACGCCCCCCCCCGGGGCCCTGCTGCCTGTGCCTCCTTCAAGACCCCCCCCCCCCCGGGGCCCTGCTGCCTGTGTACACTACAAGTGTATCCACTGGTACCGTGACAGGAAGCCTGCGTCGGACACCGGGGGCTGCGCGCATAGCAGTGGACATTGGCGGCAATTTAATGCCAGCCAGTTTGTGTGAGGTTCGTTTGCCAATTTCCTAATTTCTTATTTCATGATAGAATGGACTAACCATTAGGGTTCGAATCAATTAGTGTATTTGAAAATGTGGTTCTGTAGAGTAAATGCATTTTTTTATTTGGCTGTAAACCTAATTTCGTTTTAATTAGTTTCTGCAAAGTCAAATTAAAATTGGTCAACGATGTTATGTTGGAGTGAGACGGTTTAGCGTTATTGTTTCAGATTATACTGCGGTGTTCTCGCTGTGTGTGTGTGTGTAATTACCTAAGTGTAATTACCTAAGTGTAGTTACAGGATGAGAGCTACGCTCGTGGTGTCCCGTCTTCCCAGCACTCTTTGTCATATAACGCTTTGAGACTACTGACGGTCTTGGCCTCCACCACCTTCTCCCCTAACTTGTTCCAACCGTCTACCACTCTGTTTGCGAAAGTGAATTTTCTTATATTTCTTCGGCATCTGTGTTTAGCTTGTTTATATCTATGACCTCTTGTTCTTGAAGTTTCAGGTCTCAGGAAATCTTCCCTATCGATTTTGTCAATTCCTGTTACTGTTTTGTACGTAGTGATCATATCACCTCTTTTTCTTCTGTCTTCTAGCTTTGGCATATTTAGTGCCTCTAACCTCTCCTCGTAGCTCTTGCCCTTCAGTTCTGGGAGCCACATAGTAACATGTCTTTGCACCTTTTCCAGTTTGTTGATGTTCTGCTTAAGATATGGGCACCACACAACCGCTGCATATTCTAGCTTTAGCCTAACAAAAATCGTGAATAATTTCTTTGGTGTATCGCAATCCATGTATTAAAAGCAATTCTGAAGTTAGAAAGCGTGGCATAGGCTCCTCGCACAACGTTCTTTATGTGGTCCTCAGGTGATAGTTTTCTATCTAGAACCACCCCTAGATCTCTTTCTTTATCAGAATTTTTTAAAGATTTCTCACATAATATATAGATTGTATGGGATCTATGTTCTCCTATTCCACATTCCATAACATGGCATTTGTTATTATTAAATTCCATTTGCCAAGTGGTGCTCCATATACTTATTTTGTCCAGGTCATCTTGAAGGGCATGACAGTCATGTAAGTTTCTTATCCTTCATATTATCTTAGCATCATCAGCAAACATGTTCATATAATTCTGTATACCAACTGGTAGATCATTTATGTAGACAATAAACATCACTGGTGCAAGAACTGAATTCTGTGGTACTCCACTTGTGACATTTCTCCAGTCCGATACATTGCCTCTGATTACTGCCCTCATTTTTCTATCAGTCAGAAATTTTTTCATCCATGTTAGAAGCTTACCTGTCACACCTCAAATATTTTTTAGTTTCTAGAACAACCTCTTATGTGGAACTGTGTCGAAAGCCTTTTTTAGGTCCAGATAGATGCAGTCAACCCAACCATCTCTTTCCTGTAAAATCTCTGTGGCTCGATCATAGAAGCTGAGTAAATTCGATACACAGGATCTTCCAGATCGAAAACCATACTGTCTGTCTTTTATTATATTATTTCTCTCCAGGTGTTCTACCCATTTAGTTTTGATTAGCTTTCTTTCACTATTACACTTGTCAGTGATACAGGTCTATAATTGAGGGGTCTTCCCTGCTGCCACTTTTGTAGATTGGAACTATGTTAGCCTGTTTCCACACGTCTGCTACGATTCCTGTACACAGGGATGCCTGAAAGATCAGGTGAAGTGGAATGCTGAGCTCAGGTGTACATTCTCTCAGAACCCATGGTGAAACTCCATCTGGACCAACTGCTTTTTTGCTACTTAGCTCCTTTAGCATATTTTCCCATTCATCTCTAGACACCTCCATACGCTCTATGTTGTTCTCTGGAATTCTTATTATGTCTGGTTCTCTGAAGATCTCATTTTGTACAAACACACTTTGGAACTTTTCGTTTAATGTTTCACACATTTTCTTTTCATTTGCCGTGTATCTGTCCTCCATTTTCAACCTTTGAATATTATCCATTACCTACAGCTTACTTTTAATGAATTTATATTAAAGGCTTGGATCTGATTTACATTTGTCTGCTATACCGTTCTTAAAGTTCCTCTCTGCCTCTCTCCTTACTGACGTGTAGTTGTTTCTTGCATCTTTGTATCGCTGGTATGTTTGTGGGTTTGGCCTCTTTCTATAATGATTCCATGCTTGTGTCTTTTGATCTCTGGCCCTCTCGCAATTTCTGTTGAACCAACCCTGTTTCCTAGGTCTGCACTCTTTGGTACGAATATTTGTATCCCTTCATCATATATTGTGCAAAATTTGGCATACATCTCATTTACTTCCTTGCCTAGCAACAAGTCTGTTCAATTATACCCAAAAAAAAAAAATTCTAAGTTCTCCATAGCGTCCTCTCTTGAAATCGAGTTTAACAACTGTTTCACTGTCCCCATTCTCTACTAGATTATATCGCATAGCGTATTTAATGTCCAAGAGGACATGACCACTCTTTCCCAAGGGAGGAAGGTACTGGATGACAAATACCTCTTCTTCTTTCCGGGTAAATACTAGATCCAGTACTGATGGAACATCCCTCTCCCTCATTCTTGTGGCCTGCTTGACGTGTTGATACATGAATGTCTCCAAGATGAGGTTTACAAATCTGCCTGTCCAAATGCTGTTCTTGCTTCGTAGGCCTCCCAGTCTATTGCCTTAAAGTTAAAGTCCCCCAGTACCAACAATCGGGATTTATCTTTGTCAGCTCTTACCATAATCTCTCTCATGACCATTATGAGGCCCTTTCGTTTGTCATCCAGTTCTTCCTTTGTCCATGTGTTGCTTGCTGGTGGGTGGTAGGCATTTAAAATTATCAGGTTATCATCTTGATTCCAGAGCTGCAATACCATTATGTCAATATCGGGAGGATTTTCAAACATTAATTCTCTTACCTTCAGGTGTTCTTTCACCAGAACAGCCACTCCTCCCCCTTCCTAGTTTTCCTGTCACGTCTCCAAACTGAGTAGCCCCTTGGGAATACGACCTAATTTAAAATATTTTCTTCAAGTTTCGTCTCTATTAATGCAACAATATCTGGGACTTTGAGCATGATTATATCCTTCTACTCCAATATTTTCGATCTCACTCCATCTATGTTGGTGTATACTATTTTCAGGAACATGTTCCCCTTCCCTTTGTTCTTTACACCCACTTCCTTTAATGATTTTGTTGCTTTATCTTTATGTACCATTTCACAAGCTTTCCAATCCCTGACACTTTGTAGAAAAAAGAATTTCTTTCTTCTTCATTTAAATACCCATTTAGACATTTCGCTTCAATGAGGTTCATTTTCAGCTTTTCTTTGTCCTCTTTTGATAGGTCTTGTCTTCATTGACCCCAGTTTGCCATCTTCGTCACATTGCAATTTTCTGGCATTCCAAAGCCCTTCTTTCATATACTTCACTCCATTAAACGTCACCTTTAAGGGGCGGTTCTTGTCTTTCTCGTATTTTCCTATCCACTTAAATTCACTGACATGCTCCTTTGAATTTAGGCCTTCTCCTAATCCTACTATTTTTTCTATGATTTTCATCTCTTCTGCTGCTCGGTCCACCCTAGATGAAATGTCCTTCTCTACACATCCAAAAACTATTATGGACTTACTTCTATCTGCAGTGTTTTGTACCAGTTTACTGTTGATTACCAGTTCTTTCCTAACTGCTTGCCTAAGATCCACTTCATGTTTGTCATTTCTGGTTTTAACTTCCAAACACACTTCCTTAATCGTCTCTTTCTCTTTTACAACTTGCACATATGTCTCTTTTATTTCTAATTTATACTTATCTAGTTCTTTATAAGCCTCCTGATGTTTCTCGTTGCATCTCCTTGCCTAACTCCATGTTAGCCCTTGGGCTTCCTTGGAGTTGTTCAGCTTACGAGTCTATTTTCTTGTTTATTTCTTCAAATTCCCTACTCTTCACTTTCCATGCCTCATTATCCTTTACCAGTTCCTTGATGTGTGCCTCCTGTATCTTTACCTTATCAGACAAGCTGTTAATTTCCTTACTTTGCTGGAAGATACTTCCTATTAAATTACAAAACTCTATTTTGATACCTTCATTTTTCTTGATCTAATTTAATTAATTACCTTTTCTTTATATTTCTTTAGCATGTCCTCAAGAATCACTAACCTGCCAAGAAAACCACTTTTCTTTGCATCTTGTTGAGAGAAACCTGCACAATATTCCTTTGATGGGGTATTGTCTTCCCCAGTGGTGGCGGCTATCTTTGTTGACATTCTTCTGTTTTGAAAGATCAACTTTTCTACTACAGATTTTTCATTCACTAACACTTATTTCTTATCTCTTAGTTTCCTTTCAAATTCATGTATTCTTTTCATGAATTCATGCATTCAAATTCATGTATCCTTCATGTATTCTGGGACACCACTTGCCGCCCTCACCCACCTGTGTGTGTGTGTGTGTATTTGTGTGTGTGTGTGTGTGTGTGTGTGTGTGTGTGTGTGTGTGTGTGTACTCACCTAGTTGTACTCACCTAGTTGTGTCTACAGGATCGAGCATTGACTCTTGGATTCCGCCTTTCGAGCATCGGTTGTTTACAGCAATGACTCCTGTCCCATTTCCCTATCATACCTGGTTTTAAAATTATGAATAGTATTTGCTTCCACAACCTGTTCCTGAAGTGCATTCCATTTTCCCACTACTCTCACGCTCAAAGAAAACTTCCTAACATCTCTGTGACTCATCTGAGTTTCCAGCTTCCATTCATGTCCTCTCGTTTTGTTACTATTCCGTGTGAACATTTCGTCTATGTCCACTCTGTCAATCCCTCTGAGTATTTTGTACGTTCCTATCATGTCCCCCTTTTCCCTTCTTCTTTCTAGTGTCGTAAGGCACAGTTCCCTCAGGCGCTCCTCATACCCCATCCCTCGTAGCTCTGGGACGAGTCTCGTTGCAAACCTCTGAACCTTTTCCAGTTTCATTTTATGCTTCTTCAGATGGGGACTCCATGATGAGGCAGCATACTCTAAGACTGGCCTCACGTAGGCAGTGTAAAGCGCCCTAAATGCCTCCTTACTTAGGTTTCTGAATGATGTTCTAACTTTTGCCAGTGTAGAGTACGCTGCTGTCGTTATCCTATTTATATGTGCCTCAGGAGATAGATTAGGTGTTACGTCCACACTCAGGTCTCTTTCCCGCGTCGTCACAGGTAGGCTGTTCCCCTTCATTGTGTACTGTCCCTTTGGTCTCCTATCTCCTAGTCCCATTTCCAGAACTTTACATTTGCTCGTGTTGAATTCCAGTAGCCATTTCTCTGACCATCTCTTCAACCTGTTCAGGTCCTCTTGGAGGATCCTGCAATCCTTATCTGTCACAACTCTTCTCGTCAACTTTGCGTCATCCGCAAACATCGACATGTAGGACTCTACACCTGTAAACATGTCATTAACATATACAAGAAATAGAATTGGTCCCAGCACCGATCCTTGTGGTACTCCACTTGTTACTGTTCGCCAGTCCGACTTCTCGCCCCTTACCGTAACTCTTTGGCTCCTTCCTGTTAGGTAGTTCCTTATCCATGCTAGGACCTTTCCCCCCACCCCCGCCTGCCTCTCGAGTTTGAACAGCAGTCTCATGCGCGGTACTGTATCAAAGGCTTTTTGGCAGTCCAGAAATATACAGTCTGCCCAACCATCTCTGTCCTGTCTTATCCTCGTTATTTTATCATAGAATTCCAGAAGGTTTGTTAGGCACGATTTCCCTGTCCAGAACCCATGTTGATGTTTGTTCACAAACCTAATAATCTCCAGGTGTGAAACCAGTCGTAGCCTAATTATTTTTTCCAGTATTTTACAGGGGATGCTTGTCAGTGATACAGGTCTATAGTTAAGTGCCTCCTCCCTATCGCCTTTCTTGAAGATCGGCACGACATTTGCCTTCTTCCAGCAAATGGGCAATTCTCCCGACATAAGTGACTCATTAAAGATCATTGCCAGAGGCACGCTGAGGGCCTGCGCTGCTTCTTTTAGTATCCACGGTGATACTTTGTCTGGTCGCAACTGCTTTAGTTGCATCTAGAGTTGTCAACTGTTTCATTACCTCCTCTGCTGTCACCTACTGTGGAGAAATGCCCGACAGACCACTGGAACATTATCTAACACAGTGCACAGTTACAAACCCATTAAGATTTCAACTTAGATTCAACAGAGCAGAAGAAGTTGTTAAACACATATGGCAAAATCTTACTGAAGCGACCATACGAGTCATAAATACTCATACTCCGCCCAAGTAAAACAGAAAGAAGCAACGCTTAGGGGCCAGCCAGATGCTTAGGGCCCGCGCAGGAATATCCCTGCGAAAAAAAAAAAAAAACTCTATATCTGATAGTCTTTCATCTAGGGTAACCCCCTTCCAACAATGGGAGCTGCTCAGGCTCGTTAGTGAACACTCCATGGAAACTGGCATTCAGTGCCTCGCAGATTTCCTTGTCACTTTCAGTATATGCCCCCTCTGTCTTTCTTAGTCTTGTCACTTGGTCATTCACCGACATTTTTCTTCTTTTATGACTGTGTAGTAACTTAGGTTGTTTTTTCGCTTTGATTGCAATATCGTTCTCATAGTCCCTTTCCAATGTTCGGCTTATGTTAATGTAATCGTTCCTAGCTCTGTTGTATCTGATCCTGTTGTCCTCTGTCCTTTGTCTTCTGTACTTCCTCCACTCCCGCCTGCTGGCCATTTTTGCTTCCTGACACTGTCTATTAAACCATGGGTTATTATATTCCTTCCTATTTTTCCCCTTTACTGTTGGAATAAATCTCTCTTCGGCCTCCTGGCATTTCTGTATGACTAGGTCCATCATATCTTGGACTGTTTTTCCTCTAATTTCTTCCTCCCACTGCACTTCACCCAGATAGTCCCTTATCCTCTTATAGTCCCCTTTCCTGTAGTCAACTCTCCTTTCCCAGATCTCTTGTCCCATGGTCATAAGTTTGAATTCCATTATGTAGTCAAAGACTAGGACACAATGGTCACTGGCCCCTAGAGTTATTTCATGCTCTAAATTCTCGATATCTTCTACGTTCTGGGTGAAAATCAGGTCTAATAGGCTCGGTGCATCTCCTCCTCTTTCCCTTGTGTCTTCCTTCACATGTTGTGTTAGGAAATTCCTGTCTATAACATCTACTAATTTTGCTCCCCACATTTCGTCCCCTCCATGGGGATTCCTTGATTCCCAATTTATCTCTCCATGATTTAGGTCCCCCATGATCAGCAGCTTCGCTCTCATTCTGTGGGCTAGTGTTGCTGCCTTCTGCAGTTCATCTATACATGCCTTGTTGTTGTCATCATACTCCTGCCTGGGTCTTCTACTGTTTGGTGGGGGATTGTAGATTACCAAGATCACAATCTTCCTCCCATCTACTGTCAGAGTTCCATGTATGAAGCTTGTGCACTCATTGGTAACCCGATTTCCCAGGTCTTCAAACTTCCATTTCCGCTTTATTAGGAGTGCCACTCCCCCTCCCTGTCTCTGTGTCCTCTCTTTTCGTATCACCTGGTACCCTTCAGGAAAGATTGCATCTGAGATCATGTCATTAATTTTAGTTTCCACAATTGCAACTATGTCAGGATCTGCTTCACTCACTCTTTCTTTTATCTCTTCTGCTTTATTAGATACCCCATCAGCATTGGTGTACCAAACCTTGAGATTCTTCATGGAAACTCTTGTACCAGAGTTCTCCCTTTCACTGGGGGTCTGGGGGGATCTGGGGGGGTGACTGGAGGCGGGGGGGAACTGGGGGATCTGGGGGGTGTCTGGGGGATGAGGGGGATGACTGGGGTCGGGGAAGATCCGGGGGGTGTCCGGGGGGATCCGGTGGGTGTCTGGGGGGGGGTCCAGGGGGTGTATGGGGGGTGAAAGAGGTCGGGAGGGGTACTTGGGGGGCTAATGGGGGCTGGGCTTCTAGGAAGGTAGGTAGGATTGTCTGGGGTAGGGCCTGGGTAGATAGGTCTGGAGTAGGAAGGGCATACTGAGTCTGAAGATTAGGGAGGGTCTGATAGGCATAGAGGGGGTGGGGGGAACCTCCCACCCCCCTCGCAAGGGTGGGGAGTCACATGGAAGGAGAGGGGTATGAGGAGGGGTGAGGGCTGGGTATGTTTTGGGGGTTGAGGGGATGAGAGTTGGTGGGTTTTTGGGGTTGAGGGGATGAGGGCTGGGTGGGTTTTGGGGGTTGAGGGGATGAGGGCTGGACGGGTTTTGGGGGTTGAGGTGATGAGGGGGTCCTTGGAATGTGGGATGAATTTGAATGCAGTGGGGTCATCGGGGTCAAGGGAGGTGTTGGGGAGATAAGCAGGGGCAGGGATGGCTGATTTGGGGAGGGAGTGACCTAAGAAGCAGGTGTGAGCTGGTTAGCATGGGGTGGATTAGCACTGGGGTGTGTAGCTACGCTCAAATGGGAAGAGTTGTATTGTTGTTTGCTTGCTCTGTGGGCTATCTGCTCCTCCTTCGTCATGAATTTGTCAATATATACGTTGTAGTAATTTTCGCTACCTCTGAGTAAGTGTTTGTGATGCAGTATGTAATCCACTGCCTTTTCGTTAGTGAACTGTACCAGGACAGGTCGTTTCCTGTCACAGTTGTATGGCCCAATGCGTCAGTGGACTTTTGCACCTCATTCCCTGCCATCTGGGCTCTCATGTCTCTCAAGATCCCCTGTAGCTCCAAATCCTCAATTTCCATCCTTTCCTGCCTCGATGGTGCCCTGGCTTCAAGCAATCCATGGATTATGATTGTCCTCTTTCTCAGTTCAGGGTCATGCTGGTGGCCCCCTCCCTGGCTGACCCCCACCCCTCCCAATCCCGCTACTCCACCTACTACTACTACTCCTCCTTCCCCTGCCAAGCTTCCCTTATTCCTGCCAAATTCATTAGTAAGCCAAGTTATTTCTCCTTGCCATTCTACCCTGCTCTTCCTGATTTCCTCTTGAATATAATCCATAAACTCTTGTTTGAGGCTTTGAACCTCGTCCTGTATCTTATTAAAGACTTCACTTTTAATCCCCTGGATTAGATCATCTATCCAAACATCCCTCTTCTCTACAAATTTCCCAATCATCTTCTCCACAAACCTATCTTCTTCCTCAATCATAATACTGTTGGACCTAGATGCCCTTCCTGACCTAGTCATTGCTATAATGCAACCGTACCCACAGGGGTTCCAAGTATCTTACCGTCCTGCTAACACAATAGGTAAGTGAATCTCCAAGCGTCGTCCCACGTGATGGTAGGAGGGTTGCTGCCGGGGGGTGAGGTCATGCGGTCAGAGGTCGGTGAGGTCTGCTCCACACTGCACACTGCCAAAGTACTTCCTCAACTATTTTAAATTACGCTACTTAAACTGTTTTTCTTCACTACCTTATGGCTTTGGTCAAAACCCAAGGTTTTTTCATTCACTTGTACACACTTTTTCACTTCGAAGTTGCCTAATTACCCCTCCCACTCCACTAGTGAACCAGGAGCTCCCAGCCCACGTCCACCTAACACGATGGTCACAAGTCAAGTGTGTGTGTGTGTGTGTGTGTGTGTGTGTGTGTGTGTGTGTGTGTGTGTGTGTGTGTGTGTGTGTGTGTGTATGTGTGTGTGTAATCGCCTAGTTGTGCTTGCGAGGGTTGAGCTTTGGCTCCTTTGTCCCGCCTCTCATCTGTGAATGAACTGGTGAAAACCCAGTATGCTTTCCTGAGGCTACTGGGCTCTATCATATCTACACTTAAAACCTGTGTATGGAGTCAGCCTTCACCACATCACTGTCTAAGGCATTCCACCTGTTAACTACTCTGACACTGAAAAAGTTCTTTCTAACGTCTCTGTGGCTCATATGGGTACTCAGTTTCCACCTGTGTCCCCTTGTTCGCGTACCGCCCGTGTTAAACAGTTTATCTTTATCTACCCCTTTCAATTTCTCTGAGAATTGTATAGGTATGATCATGTCTCCCCTAACTATTCTGTCTTCCTGTGTCATGATGTTTAATTCCTGTATCCTTTCCTAGTTGCTCATTCCTCTCACCACAGGGACTAGCCTGGTGACATTCCTCTTAACCTGTTCTAACTTCATTTTGTGTTTAACTAGTTGTGGACTCCAGCCGCATATTCCAGTATTGGTATGTCATATGATTTATTCAAAATTTTCAATGATTCCTTACACAAGTTTCTGAAGGCAGTTCTTATGTTCGGCAGCCTTGCATACGCCGCTAATGTTATCCTTTTGATATGGGCTTCAGGGGACAGGTCTGGTGTGATATCAACCACCAAAGCTTTCTCTCGTCCTGACTCCTGAAGGATTTCCTCTCCCAGCTGATACCTTGTGGTTGACCAAACATACTCTCACTTCATCGATTAATACAGCTAAAGATACCTAGAACCGGGTTTATAATAGAAAATTGAAAATTCATGTATTACTTCAGATAATTGTACTGAAAATGGGCTGTTCTGGTATGCAAACTTAAAAATAAACCCAAACTCTTGACGTAATAATAATAAAAATAATAATAATAATAATAATAATAATCTAATAATAACAATAAATAAAATCCTTTAATAAATTAAATCCTTTCAAGAAATAAATATATATATGTTTTTATAATGTTAATAGATGTGGACAGAGGCAGCGAGGCAAATCTGGCCTCCCCACAGCTCTTAATGCGTGTGTCGACACATGGTGTTAACTCCTGCCTTCCTTGGCTCCACACCTGTCACCTTCTTTGGCTCCACACCTGTCACCTTCCTTGGCTCCACATCTGTCACCTTCCTTGGCTCCACACCTGTCACCTTTGGCTCCACACCTGTCACCTTCCTTGGCTCCACATCTGTCACCTTCCTTGGCTCCACACCTGTCACCTTCTTGGCTCCACACCTGTCACCTTCTTGGCTCTACACCTGTCACCTTCTTGGCTCTACACCTGTCACCTTCTTGGCTCCACACCTGTCACCTTCATTTGGCTCTACACCGGTCACCTTCTTGGCTCCACATCTGTCACCTTCTTGGCTCTACACCTGTCACCTTCTTGGCTCCACACCTGTCACCTTCATTTGGCTCTACACCTGTCACCTGACTTGCGAGGCGACTCAGGGTAATCTCGCAAAGGAACCACCAGAATAGAAGGACCGTCACTAAGAGTTTTGTTTTGGTTGGTATTTGTGAAGGAGTGAATGAATGAGACAGGTTTGGACTGTGGCTACAGCTGCTGGTTCCCTTCTCTCAGATATCATACTGGTTTATTAAAGCTGTTTGTTGTCTCCTGTGTTAAACAGTCGCCTTCCATCCATGATCAAGAGTCTGTTCCTATCTGTTATAGACAGTCTGTTGCTATCTTTGTTGCCTCCTGCGTGCAGCCTCGTGTAGCAGGGAGGAGAGTGAAGCCCCGTGTTGCAGGGAGGAGGGTGAAGCCCCGTGTTGCAGGGAGGAGGGTGAAGCCCCGTGTTGCAGGGAGGAGGGTGAAGCCCCATGTTGCAGGGAGGAGGGTGAAGCCCCGTGTTGCAGGGAGGAGGGTGAAGCCCCGTGTTGCAGGGAGGAGGGTGAAGCCCCGTGTTGCAGGGAGGAGGGTGAAGCCCCGTGTTGCAGGGAGGAGGGTGAAGCCCCGTGTTGCAGGGAGGAGGGTGAAGCCCCGTGTTGCAGGGAGGAGGGTGAAGCCCCGTGTTGCAGGGAGGAGGGTGAAGCCCCGTGGTGCAGGGAGGAGGGTGAAGCCTCGTGTTGCAGGGAGGAGGGTGAAGCCCCGTGTTGCAGGGAGGAAGGTGAAGACCCGTGTTGCAGGGAGGAGGGTGAAGCCTCGTGTTGCAGGGAGGAGGGTGAAGCCCCGTGTTGCAGGGAGGAGGGTGAAGCCCCGTGTTGCAGGGAGGAGGGTGAAGCCTCGTGTTGCAGGGAGGAGGGTGAAGCCTCGTGTTGCAGGGAGGAGGGTGAAGCCCCGTGTTGCAGGGAGGAGGGTGAAGCCCCGTGTTGCAGGGAGGAGGGTGAAGCCCCGTGTTGCAGGGAGGAGGGTGAAGCCCCGTGTTGCAGGGAGGAGGGTGAAGCCCCGTGTTGCAGGGAGGAGGGTGAAGCCCCGTGATGCAGGGAGAAGGGTAAAGCCCCGTGGTGCAGGGAGGAGGGTGAAGCCCCGTGTTGCAGGGAGGAGGGTGAAGCCCCGTGTTGCAGGGAGGAGGGTGAAGCCCCGTGTTGCAGGGAGGAGGGTGAAGCCCCGTGTTGCAGGGAGGAGGGTGAAGCCCCGTGTTGCAGGGAGGAGGGTGAAGCCCCGTGTTGCAGGGAGGAGGGTGAAGCCCCGTGTTGCAGGGAGGAGGGTGAAGCCCCGTGTTGCAGGGAGGAGGGTGAAGCCCCGTGTTGCAGGGAGGAGGGTGAAGCCCCGTGATGCAGGGAGAAGGGTAAAGCCCCGTGGTGCAAAGAGGAGGGTGAAGCCCCGTGTTGCAGGGAGGAGGGTGAAGCCCCGTGGTGCAGAGAGAAGGGTGAAGCCCCGTGTTGCAGGGAGGAGGGTGAAGCCCCGTGTTGCAGGGAGGAGGGTGAAGCCCAGTGGTGCAGGGAGGAGGGTGAAGCCCCGTGTTGCAGGGAGGAGGGTGAAGCCCCATGGTGCAGGGAGAAGGGTGAAGCCCCGTGGTGCAGGGAGGAGGGTGAAGCCCCGTGTTGCAGGGAGGAGGGTGAAGCCCCGTGTTGCAGGGAGGAGGGTGAAGCCCCGTGGTGCAGGGAGAAGGGTGAAGCCCCGTGGTGCAGGGAGGAGGGTGAAGCCCAATGTTGCAGGGATTAGGGTGAAGCCCCGTGGTGCAGGGAGAAGGGTGAAGCCCCGTGGTGCAGGGAGGAGGGTGAAGCCCAATGTTGCAGGGAGGAGGGTGAAGCCCCGTGTTGCAGGGAGGAGGGTGAAGCCCCGTGTTGCAGGGAGGAGGGTGAAGCCCCGTGTTGCAGGGAGGAGGGTGAAGCCCCGTGGTGCAGGGAGGAGGGTGAAACCCCGTGTTGCAGGGAGGAGGGTGAAGCCCCGTGTTGCAGGGAGGAGGGTGATGCCCCGTGTTGCAGGGAGGAGGGTGAAGCCCCGTGTTGCAGGGAGGAGGGTGAAGCCCCGTGTTGCAGGGAGGAGGGTGAAGCCCCGTGTTGCAGGGAGGAGGGTGAAGCCCCGTGTTGCAGGGAGGAGGGTGAAGCCCTGTGGTGCAGGGAGGAGGGTGAAGCCCCGTGTTGCAGGGAGGAGGGTGAAGCCCCGTGTTGCAGGGAGGAGGGTGAAGCCCCGTGTTGCAGGGAGGAGGGTGAAGACCCGTGTTGCAGGGAGGAGGGTGAAGCCCCGTGGTGCAGGGAGGAGGGTGAAGCCCCGTGTTGCAGGGAGGAGGGTGAAGACCCGTGTTGCAGGGAGGAGGGTGAAGCCCAATGTTGCAGGGAGGAGGGTGAAGCCCCGTGTTGCAGGGAGGAGGGTGAAGCCCCGTGTTGCAGGGAGGAGGGTGAAGCCCCGTGTTGCAGGGAGGAGGGTGAAGCCCCGTGTTGCAGGGAGGAGGGTGAAGCCCCGTGTTGCAGGGAGGAGGGTGAAGCCCCGTGTTGCAGGGAGGAGGGTGAAGCCCCGTGTTGCAGGGAGGAGGGTGAAGCCCCGTGTTGCAGGGAGGAGGGTGAAGCCCCGTGTTGCAGGGAGGAGGGTGAAGCCCCGTGTTGCAGGGAGGAGGGTGAAGCCCTGTGGTGCAGGGAGGATAGAGAAACCTCTTGTTGCAGAGTGATGCTTTATAGTTAGGTTGTTTACCATTCAATTAACACTCTCGTCAGCCAATACGAGCATGTTATCGTGTCTGTTGTTGGATGCTCCCGGCGAATGTTGCTTCCCCGCTTCCTGTGGGTAATGTTTTCTTGTGTTTGATGGTGTTGCAACATGCTGGCCTCCAGCATGTGCAACACTCCCTGCCAGCCACCATGCAACACATGTCCGCCGCACGACATCAAACTCTCATCCAGTTCATGTCTTGTGTTGCAAGACTATGTTAAACTCCCCCTTAATATCTCGTCTGCGAGATCTCTTTTGTCTCTCAACATCTCAGCACTTATTCAGCCGCCTTCAGCAGTCTCTTGGGATAGCATTCTCCATCTGTCAGTCAGGTCTGACGTAACGCTGTCGCTGACGTAACGTAACGTAACGCTGTAAGCGTTACGGAATTCAAATTATCAACAAGCACACAGGTACTACACCAGACAACACCGGCCCTACTACCAAAACTGGACGAATCACTTCCAAAACGACACACTTTGGACGCAAACACAGTGGCCTCCTTACCAGAGCCTCAGATATTAACACCAAGTAAGGCTTCCAGCACTTCCACTAACACGATAACATCATTTATATTTGCCAACATCCAGGGTATAAAATCACGCAAATCCAACAAAGTTCAATTTATAGATGGTCTCCTTCATGAGGCAAATGCAGTGTTTGCAGCCCTAACAGAAACCCACACAAAGGACTACCATGATGGTGAAATATGGATCTCAGAGTACAATCTTTTCAGATGTGATAGGAAACACCGGCTTCAGGGTGGGGTCAGCCTCTACATCAAAGACACACTCATCTGTACTGAGCTGCTAAACACCTCAAATGATATGGTGGAAGTGCTGATAATCAAAATAGAGATTTTAAATGTAGTTATTGTCCTTGTATATAAGTCACCGGAGGCAAACCCTCAGCAGTTTAAAGACCAAGTAATGAAAATAGAACACTGCTTGGAAAACCTCACAAATCCAGCTCCGAGCATCATCCTGCTTGGGGACTTCAACCTACGGCACCTGAAATGCAAGCACCTGGCTAATACAGTAATATCAGAAAGAATACCAGGAAGTAGCCTAAATGAACAGGCACATGCAAATGACCTGCTACGGATGTGCGACAGGTTTGCCTTAAACCAGCAAATAGTAGAACCAACTAGGAAGGAGAACACGCTGGACCTCATTTTCACTAATAATGATGAATTGATCAGGAACATAATGATTACAAATACCTGTTACTCAGATCACAACTTAATTGAAGTTATGACAACCATGGGGAGTAGACCTTTAAAACCAGTCCAGATTCCCGGTGGAGGAGATTTCAGCAAATTCAACTTCAATAATAAACAGATAAACTGGGAGCAAATAAACCAGGACTTCACAGAAATAAACTGGGAAGAACAGCTAGAAAATGCAAACCTGAACCAGTGCCTGGAAAAAATAAGCTCAGTAGCACTAGAAATATGTTCAAACCGCATACCTCTAAGAAAAAAGAGGAAGAGATGCAGATTGGAACGGGAACGTCGTTCCCTATATAGGCGAAGAAAACGAATCGCGGAACAACTTGAGAGTCGCACCCTATCTCAAGAACGGCGAAGAAGGTTAGGTAGAGAAATAGAAACAATTGAACGGAAGCTACAAGAATCATACAAAACCCAGGAGAGGCAAAGAGAGCAAAAGGCCATCAGTGAAATAGAAAGAAGTCCGAAATATTTTTTCTCCTATGCAAAATCAAGATAAAAAACCACATCTAGTATCGGGCCCCTGCGAAAGGGAGATGGAACTTTTACCGATGACAACAAAGAAATGAGCGAGCCACTGAGGACGCAGTACGACTCTGTTTTCAGCGAGCCATTAAACACACTAAAGATTGATAACCCAAATGAATTTTTCATGGATACGATACCAACATCAAATCATATATCAGACGTCACCCTATCCCCACTGGATTTTGAAGAAGCCATAAACAGTATGCCTATGCACTCTGCACCAGGCCCGGATTCTTGGAACTCCATATTCATAAAGAACTGTAAAAAAACCACTATCACAGGCCCTCCACATTCTGTGGAGACAAAGCCTAGATACTGGAGTTATTCCTGATATACTAAAAACAGCAGAGATAGCACCACTTCATAAAGGAGGAAATAAGGCAGAGGCAAAAAATTACAGACCGATAGCACTAACATCGCACATCATAAAAAATTTTGAGAGAGTGCTAAGAAGTAAAATCACAAAATACATGGAATCACAGCAACTCCATAACCCCGGACAACATGGTTTCAGAACAGGGCGCTTATGCCTGTCGCAGTTGCTGGACCACTATGATATGGCATTAGATGCTATGGAAGACAAACAAAACGCGGATGTAATTTACACAGATTTCGCAAACGCTTTTGATAAATGTGACCATGGTGTTATTGCACATAAAATGCGTTCAAAAGGAATTACCGGAAAATTAGGCAGATGGATCTACAATTTCCTGACCAACAGAACCGAATGTGTAATAGTCAACTAAATAAAATCCAGCCCATCAACCGTGAAGAGCTCAGTCCCCCAGGGTACTGTGCTTGCTCCAGTACTTTTTCTCATCCTCATTTCGGACATAGACAAGAACACAACCTATAGCACTGTATCATCCTTTGCAGATGACACTAGGATCTTCATGAGAGTAGGCAACATAGAGGGCACGGCGAACCTCCAGTCAGATGTAGATCAGGTCTTTCTATGGGCTACAGAAAATAATATGGTGTTTAACGAAGATAAGTTCCAGCTCATGCGCTATGGAAAAAATGAAAATATAAAAACGGAAACCACGTACAAAACTCAGGCAAATAATAACATAGAACGAAAAGGCAATGTAAAGGATCTGAGTGTACTCATGTCGGAAGACCTTACCTTTAAAGAACACAATAAAGTAGCCGTCACAACTGCAAGAAAAATGACAGGTTGGATAACAAGAACTTTCCACAGTAGAGATGCTATACCGATGATGATACTTTTCAAAACGCTTGTGCTCTCTAGAGTGGAGTACTGCTGCACAATGACAGCACCTTTCAAAGCTGGAGAAATTGCTGACCTGGAGAGCGTGCAGAGATCCTTTACTGCTAGAATCCACTCAGTAAAACATCTAAACTATGGTATCTGTGCATGGGGTTCAACCATTGCAAACCACCTCAAGTCCATCATCACCCAGCAAAAATCAGAATAATATCAAATTCTGCTTTCAGACAACACACAGCCCCCTTGTTTAACTCCCTAAACATGCTAAACATAATCTCACTCCATAAATTCTCTTGTGTCAGCTACATTTACAAAACCCTGTTCTTAAATGCAAATCCTTGTCTGAAACTCTTCCTGGACAGATGTAATAGGACCCATTATCACCACACCAGAAATAAATATCACTTTGATATCCCCAGAGTTAAACTTAATCTGTGTAAACACTCTATGCAAATAAAGGGACCCAGTTTATGGAACTCACTCCCTACTGAATTGAAAAGCTGTCCAACTTCTACATCATTCAAAATCAATACTAAAAAGTACCTAATTTCATCTTCATAGTTTTTCACTTTTTGCCTTAAAATTGCACTGTATCTATTGCTGCCCAATCTCCCAACCTTTATGGTTCCCAATTTGAACATCTTTACCATTGTGATCATTGCTGTCTTTTATGTGCTGTCAATCTGCTGTATGGTGTCTATTAATCTTGTTTTAAATTACTAATCAAGCTGTCAATGTAATCAATCAGAGCTTTAATATAACAATGTGCTTTAATATACTTACTAAGCTCTCTCATCTCATTTTCTCTTGCAATGTATCTTTATCATTTATCAATTCTGATAGAAATTACCTACTTAAAATCATCTGCTAGATTAAGGACCTGCCCGAAACGCTGCGCGTACTAGTGGCTTTACAAGAATGTAAATACTGTACTATCCAATGTATTCTCACAAACCCAATGTACCTTCTTGTATATATATAAATAAATAAATAAATAAATAAATAAACTATTGGGACCGACTAAAGAGCCTAAAACTGTACTCCCTTGAGCGCAGGCGGGAGAGGTACATAATAATTTACACGTGGAAAATATTAGAGGGGCTGGTCCCAATCCTGCACACAGAAATAACATCACATGAGACCAGAAGACATGGCAGGATGTGCAGAATACCCCCGTTGAAAAACAGAGGTGCAACTGGTACTCTGAGAGAGAACTCTATCAACATCAGAGGTCCGAGACTGTTCAACACGCTTCCACTACACATAAGGGGCATAACTGGCCGACCCCTCACAGTGTTCAAGAGAGAACTGGATAAGCACCTCCAAAGGATACCTGATCAACCAGGCTGTGACTCATATGTCAGGCTGCGAGCAGCCGCGTCCAACAGCCTGGTTGATCAGTCCGGCAACCAGGAGGCCTGGTCGACGACCGGGCCGCGGGGACGCTAAGCCCCGGAAGCACCTCAAGGTAACCTCAAGGTACATAACACTCTCTTGCATAACACTGTCTTACATAACACTCTCTTGCATAACAGTTTGTAATATTATTTATATTGTATTTTATTAAATAAAGAAAAAATTTATATATATAAACCTTTCCTGCATTGAAGCTGGACCTCGTCTGGAGGAAACCCAGGATTCTTGCCGTCCATAATAACATAAGCGCCAGACATGGGAAGAAAACAATTGGCCAATATATTTGAGTCGTTGGAAACATTCTTGAAACGGTCGTTGAGTTTCTTGAAAGTTCTCCCCAATGAAATGGAATATTTAAGGTAACAAGCAATTTGCTTTTTTGGAGACAGAAGACGGGGCATCTTAACTGTTCCTTCAGTAGACCGTATAACACAGTAAGAGTGTCGGCTGTGATGTGCCGCTGTCTGACAGAGTCAGTCTCTGTCAGACTCTGTCAGCTAGAGCGCCTGACAGTCTGCCGTATGGGACTTCTAGTGTGTCAGTTTAAGAGCCTTGGAGTTGATGGCAGTGTCTAGCACCTAACTGCAAAGTTTTAAGTAAAGGAATCTTTCACATTTTCGTTACCAATCATTAATTCTATGAAAGTACGCGTAGAGGCGAGCGTACCCCGGGGCAGTGATATCGACCCACTCCTGTGAACATACCATAGAGGCGAGTGGACCCCGGGGCAGTGATATCGACCCACTCCTGTGAACATACCATAGAGGCGAGTGGACCTCGGGGCATTGATATCGACCCACTCCTGTGAACATACCATAGAGGCGAGTGGACCCCGGGGCAGTGATATCGACCCACTCCTGTGAACATACCATAGAGGCGAGTGGACCCCGGGGCAGTGATATCGACCCACTCCTGTGATCATACCATAGAGGCGAGTGGACCCCGGGGCAGTGATATCGACCCACTCCTGTGATCATACCATAGAGGCGAGTGGACCCCGGGGCAGTGATATCGACCCACTCCTGTGAACATACCATAGAGGCGAGTGTACCCCGGGGCAGTGATATCGACCTACTCCTGTGAACCGGTCTATAATCGGACCGCTTCTGTTAACAAAATATTTTGATGTCATCGTGACGGTGATGTCAGCTGTGTTTACTACAGATACTACAAAGCTTGTAGTGAGGGCAGCTTTTGTGCTGTAGTACACATGTTCCATTTGTACAAGAAATATGTATTTTCCTATGATTGTAGATCATCAGTAGGGCAGCACTCCGTCACCATAACATGGGTTGGGATTCGTCTCTCATGGTATCCTCCTCTCTTCGTTGTACTTACCTTCTTGTGGTTGCTGGGGGTTTGAGCTTCAGCTCTTTGGTCCCGCTTCTCAACGTCAATCAACTGGTGTATAGGCCCGAGCCTACTGTGCGCTATCATTTCTACCTTTGAAAAGGTTCTGCATTAGAGAACTAGTACGTCTCTGCTTTATTATTATCATTAATGAGAAAATCGGTAGAAGTTATGAGAAGGATGCGAACTCGCATACTGTGTACTCCCAAGCACACGTCTTAAACCAGAGTGTAGCAGGTAATGCCTGGAACCCTGTCTTGGCTTCAGTGGAAACCTCTGGACTCAGGAATAATAACTATTATTATTATTATCATTAGTAATGATAATAATACTACTATTATTATTATTACTGTTGTGAGGGTCGGGAAGGTGGTAAAGTGTAGGTAATTTAGTCGTTCCGTGGGGGTTGTGTGGGTCAGGTAATTATTCATTCTTAAATCACAAGTGGACTTTAACCAATAGCAATGTGTTGCGCAAGACCCCACAGGGTGGGGGGGGGGGGGGGAATATTTTAATTATTTATTGATTAAATTCAAATCATACCCGAGCCTTCTCACTTATTTAGGTTCTATTTAATTTGAGAGTTAAATTTACTGCCTATTATATTTAGTGCCTATGTTTTAATAGGCACTAAATATAATAAGCATTAAATAAAATATAGTCACCAGCGCCTATATTTTAATGTATTGGATTGGATTATATTGGCCTATTTTGGATTATCTAAACTGTGGTTAGTAAAAAGGTATTAAGTCTTAATTGACTTAAGGAATCCGTAGGTCAGGAGTGTGACTCTTCACACCGACCCGTAGTTAAGGCCCGACTAACATCTCCTGCCTGAACATCATGCATTACTTCTTCAATAATTCATACAATGTATCAGTATCTAACGATCACCCGCTTATGCAGTGATTAGTTCCAAATTAAATCAACGAACTAACTTCTCACATGAACTGCTGGCAGCCATGGAGTAAGGATGTCTTGCCGACCCTTCTTGGCTGTTGGGGTTGTTTGCCATTTTGGTCGCCAGGTGGTGTGGGCATCTCTGCCCTCCCAGTTTTGTTGCTGCCTGGCTGCGTGTTGATGTGGCGGTTCTGACATGGGTGGCCATCTTCCCCCTGTTGTGCGTGTGAACTCCGTGGGCCTGGAGTTCACAAGTTAGGTTAGATATATGGACATCGAGATGGTGATGTGTGACATGCTTCGTAACCCGATGGAGGCTATCTATGGTATTGAGCTTGTTACAGCACACCGGGTTGTTATCAAGTTCGTGTGGGAGGAGGAGTAACCGGGTCTTTCTCCGTCGGTACGAGGGGTGTACGTTGCCGTTGCCGGGTGATGCCGGCTCTGTGGCGATTTCGGATCGTAGTGGTGCCCTGACTTATGTCAGTGTCCATGGGGCACCCGTAGAGTTCCCTGAAGACCTCCTCTAGCGTTACTTCGGAAGATATGGTGCTGTTGTCAGCGTGCGGGTGAACACGCTCTCCTCGGGGAGGTATGCAGGGAGGTGGAAGAACATTCGTACCTTGAGTATGCGCCTGCAGTCGGATATATCGTCTTCTGTCCGGCTGATGGGTTACTGCGTCCGGGTGTATTATGCCCGGCAGCCCCATAACTGTTTCCGGTGTGGCCTGTTGGGGTATCAGGCTGCCGGCTGCTCTGAGGCCCCAGCTGCTCCTGTCAACTTGTTCCGGGAATAGGATTTCCTGCCGCTCCCTCTGGAGGAGGACTCCGGGGATGAGGCGGTGGCAGTCCCATTAGCTGCTGCGGCTCCCCCTGCGTCGCCCGACGTGCCTCCGGTTGTTCCTGTCCCTCCTCCGGGTATTGCTGTGCCGTTGGATGATCTCCCTGCTCCTGTCACTGTCCCCTCTGTTCCTGTGGGCCTTCCTGGTGCTCACTGTGAGGCGTCGCCGTCTTCTCCCTCGTGTTCGGCTGCTGCGCCTGGCCCTGTGTACTTGCCTCGGGTCCCGGCTGTGCTGGGTGCTGGGGTGGCGGCAGGGCCTCCTGCTGTGTGTGGCCCAGTTCCCCCTGTGGTAGAGGCTGCTGCCGTTTTGCGTCGGGCGTCGGTTTGTCCAGCTGGTGGTACCCGTGTGTCTGTGTCCGCTTCAGGCTCTGACGATATCTGGCCAGTGCCCAAACATTCCCGGCGTTCATCTTCTGCATGGTCCGATGTTGGGGATTTCAGTGACTGTGGATCTTCGGGTGTTGATGGTGTGGAGCCGGATACGTCGCTGTCTTCGCAGTTAGTCGTGGCGGAGGTCCATTTGCCTGCTGGTGCTTGAGCCAGTGTCTCGGACGTGCTTTGGGTTCTTTCTCCCCCAGGGGACTCTCCACAGTGGGGAGGGGGGGTGGCTTCCGCTGCCAGGGATGGTGTGGATCCTGGTGCTGGGCGTGGCCTGGTAGTGACATTACGGAAGGATGCGCGCCGTCATGTGAGGGTGCGCGTTGGGAAACCAGGGGATGTGTTGCCGGCGCCCATGATGCCATCAGGTCACTGGTCAGGGATTGCCGAGTTGATGCTGGCTGACAGCCAGAACTATCATGGTGAGCAGGTTGGGTGGGGACAAGTGGCGGTTACTCGCCTCATCAGTTCTACCATCTGGGTCCCATGTTTACGGGTGTTTGTTGCCAAGGTTCCGGATGTTATGGCTTCTGTCTGTTTTGTTTTCATATGCTACTTTGTTTTGTTTTCATGTCATTATTTGATTAATATGATTGTTTGTTTTCTATTTTGTGTTATGATCTTGTCTTGATAAATAAATAAATAAATAAATAAATAAATATGTTTATTCAGGTAAGGTACATACATACATACAAGTGATGTTACATTAATGGATTGATATATAGATAGAGCTAGTACATACAATGCCTAAAGCCACTATTACGCAATGCGTTTCGGGCAAATGCTGTGATGCTTGATGTAATGCTGTGTTATGTTGTTTTATTGTATTTATTGTCTTTAACTTGCATGCTTGCATATAAAAAAATAACTTCTCATATTAAGTGTTGGTGTTCTGACCCTCAGTGACCGCTCTCGCTCCCTGACAAAGACACATTGAAATGGCCAAATCACAGGTCAGATTGTTATATTGAGGCCACTAAATTATAATTATTTTTAAATAGAATTAATTAAGAAAATTAAATGGTTGAATTATTTAAATATTATTCAATTTTTATCAAACTAATATATTAGTGAGACGTAACGGGAACAACTGCAGTTTTCCAATTGTCTCTGGTGGTGAGGGAGTCAGCTGACGCCGCCCCGACCTGAGAATGTGGCGGCGCTCTGCTACGCTCTTACTGAATGTGTATTATTGTGTACGGAACACGAATACTCGGAGGAATTTAGTTTAATATCTAATGTTTGGGAATTATTTATTATTAACAAATCCACTTAACATTTTAAGGGGAAATTATTTCCCACATCTTCCTAGATTGTGTAACTTTATCCTTGTCTGGTTACATCTTGTTTGTCTCTACTCTTCACCACCTTCCCTACCCTTCACCATCTTCCCTACCCTTCACCACCTTCCCTACCCTTCACCACCTACCTACCTACACTTCACCACCTTCCCTACCCTTCACCACCTTCCCTAACCTTCACCACCTTCCCAAATCTTCACCACCTTCCCAACCCTTTACCACATTCCCTACCCTTCACACCCTTCCTACCCTTCACCACCTTCTCTACCCTCCACCACCTTCCCTACCCTTCACCACCTTCCCTACCATTCACCACCTGCCCTACACTTCACCACTTTCTCTACTATTCACCATCTTCCCTAAAATTCACCATCTTCCCTACCCTTCACCACCTAACCAACCCTTCACCACCTACCTTACTCTTCACCAACATACCTTCCCTTCACTACCTTCTCCAGTCTTCACCATCTTCCCTAACGTTCACCACCTTGCCCACTATTCACCACTTTCTCCAGTCTTCACTATCTTCCCTAACCTTCACCATGTTACCTACCCCTCACCACCTTCCCCACCCTTCACCACCTTCCCTACCCCTTCACCACTTTCCCCTGCCCTTCACCACCTTCTCACCTTCTCTACCCTTCACCACATTCCCTACCCTTAACAACCCTCCCTACCGTTCACCAGCTTCCTTACCCTTCACCAACATTCCAATCCTTCAGTCCTTTCCCTACCCTTAATAACCTTCCCTACCAATCACTAACTTCACTACCCTTCACCATCTTCCCTGCACTTCACCACCCTACCCGTCACCACCTTCCCTAGTCCCAGTAACTTCACTTCCCTTCGCCACTTTCCTTTCCCTTAACTGCCTTCCCTACCCTTTACCATCTCTACTAACCTTCACCACCTTCATTTCCCTTCACCATATTCCCTACCCTCACTACCTTCTTAACCCTCATTACATTCCCTTCCCTTCACCATCTTCCCAACCCTTCACTAACTTCACAACCCTATGCCATCTTCCCTATCCTTCACCTCCCTAACCGTCACTTCTTTCCCTTCTATTCACCATCTTTCCTACCCTTCCCCACCTTCTTTACACTTCACTACCTTCCCTTCCTTCAACACCTAATCAACCCATCCCCATCCTCCATACCCTTCACAACCTTCCCTACCCATCATCACCTTCCCTTTCCTTCACCACCTTCCCTGCCACTAACAACTTCCACTACCCTTCACCAGCTTCGTTACCCATCACAATCATCCCTACCCTTACTACCTTCCCTATCCTTCTCAGCCATCCCTACCTTTTTCCACCTTCCCTACCCTTCCTCACCTTCCTTACCCTTCACAAACTTCCCCACCCCTCACCACCTTCCCTACCCTTCACCTCCTAATCCTTCCCTTTCATTAACTTCCCTACCCTCCACCATCTTCCCTACCTTTCACCACCTTCACAACCCTTCACATAATTCCACACTGTTCACCATCTTTCCTTCTCTTCACCACCTTCCCTACCCATCCCAACCCTCCCGACCCTTCATCACCTTCCCTTCCCTCCACTAACTTCCCTTCCCTTCACCACCTTCCCTTTCTTTCACCACCTTCCCGTCCCTTCACAAACTTCCCTACCCTTCACCATCTTCCCTACCTTTCACCACCTTCCCTACCCTTCACTAACTTCCCTACCTTTCAAATTCTTCCCTACCTATTACCACCCTTCCCGTCACCACCTTCCCTACTCTTCTCAGCCATCCCTACCCTTCTACACCTTTCCTACCATTCACCACCTGCCCTACACTTCACCGCTTTCTCTACCCGTCACCATCTTCCCTACCCTTCCCCACCTAATCAACCCTTCACCACCTTCCTTACTCTTCACCATCTTACCTTCCCTTCACTACTTTCTCTAGTCTTCATCATCTTCCCTAACCTTCGCCATCTTGAGTACTCTTCACCACCTTCTCTAGTCTTCACCATCTTCCCTAACCTTCACCAAATTACCTACCCTTCACCATCTTCCCTATTCTTCACGATCTACCCTACCCTTCACCACCTAATCAACTCTTCACCTCCTAACTTACTCTTCACCATCTTCCCTTCCCTTCACCACCTTCTCCAGTCTTCATCATCTTCCCTAACCTTCACCACCTTTTCTACCCTTCACCAGCTTCTCTACCTTTCACCCCCTTCACTACTGTTTACCACATTCCCTGCCCTTCACCAGCTTCCCTACCCTTCACCACTAATCAACTCATCACCACATTCCCTACCCTTCACCACCTTCCCTACCCTTCACCACCTTCCCTACCCTTCACCACATTCCCTACCCTTCACCCCCTTCACCACCTTCCCTACCCTTCACCACCTTCCTTACCCTTCACCACATTTCTTTCCCTTCACCACCTTCCCTACCCTTTACCTTATTCCCTTTTCTTCACCAATTTCCCTATCCTTCACCACCTTTCCTACCCTTCATAACCTTCCCTACCCTTCACAAACTTCCCTGCCTTTCACAACCTTCCTTACTCTTAACCACGTTCCCTACCCTTCACAACCTTCCTTTCCCTTAACTTCCCTCCCTACCCTTCACCATCTTCCCAACCCTTCACCACCATCCCTACCCTTCACCACCTTCCCTACCTTTTACCACTTTCCCTGCCCTTCACCCCCTTCCCTACCCTTCACCACATTCTCTACCCTTCACCATCTTCCCAACCCTTCAACACTTTCCAATACCCTTAACAACCTTCTGTACCCTTCACCAGCTTCGCTACCAATCTCTAACTTCACTACCTTTCACCATCTTCCCTGCACTTCACCACCCTACCCGTCACCACCTTCCCTACCCTTCACCACGTGCCCTACCCTTCACCACCTAATATACCCCTCACCACTTACCTTGCTCTTCACAATCTTCCCCTACCTTTCACTAACTTTCCTACCCTTCACCCCCTTCCCCACCCCTCATCACCTAATAAACCTTTCACCACCATCTCTATCCTTCACTACCTTCTCTACCTTTCATCACATTCCCTACACTTCACCACGTTCCCAACCCATCAACATCTTCTCTACCCTTCACCACCTAATCAACCTTTCACCACCTTCCATACTCTTCACCATCTTACCTTCCCTTCACTACCTTCTCTAGTCTCCATCGTCTTCCCTAACCTTAAACATCTTGCCGACTCTTCACCACCTTCTCTAGTCTTCACCATCTTCCCTAACCTTCACCATATTACCTACCCTTCAACATCTTCCCTATTCTTCACGATCTTCCCTACCCTTCACCACCTAATCAACCCTTCACCACCTTACTTACTCTTCACTATCTTACCTTCCCTTCACCACCTTCTCCAGTCTTCACCATCTTCCCTACTCTTCAACAGCTTCCCTACCCTACAGCACTTATCATCCCATCACCACATTCCCTACCGTTCACCACCTTCCCTACCCTTCACCACCTTCCCTATCCTTCACCACCTTTCCTACCCTTCATAACCTTCCCTACCCTTCACAAACTTCCCTGCCTTTCACAACCTTCCTTATTCTTAACCACGTTCCCTACCCTTCACAACCTACCTTTACCTTAACTTCCTTCCCTAACCTTCACCATCTTCCCAACCCTTCAACCCTTTCCCCTACCCTTAACAACCTTCAGTACCTTTCACCAACTTCCCTACCCATCACTAACTTCACTACCTTTCACCATCTTCCCTGCACTTCACCACCCTACCCGTCACCACCTTCCCTACCCTTCTCCCCCTTCCCCACCCCTCACCACCTAATAAACTCTTCACCACCATCTCTATCCTTCACTACCTTCTCTTCCCTTCACCACATTCCCTACACTTCACCACCTTCCCAACTCTTCACCATCTTCCCTACCCTTCACCACCACCTTTAAACTTCATTACCATCTCTACCCTTCACCATCTTCCCTACCCTTCACAACCTTCCCTACCCTTCACAACCTTCCCTACCCATCACCACCCATCCGTCCCTTCACCACCTTCCATACCCTTCACAACTTTCACTACCCTTCACCACCTTCGCTACCCTTCACCATCTTTCCTACCCTTACTACCTTCCCTTCCCTTCACAACCTTCAATACCCTTCACCTCCTAATCAACCTTTCATAAACTTCCCTATCCTCCACCATCTTCCCTACCTTTCACCATTTTCCCTACCCTTCAGCTTCATCCTTAACGTTCTCCCCCCAATCAATCCTTCACCACCTTAACAACCCTTCACATAATTTCGTACTGTTCACCATCTTCCCTAACCTTCACCACCTTGCATACCTTTCATCACCTTCCCAACCCATCACAACCTTCCCTACCCTTCATCACCTTCCCTTCCCTTCACCAACTTCCCTACGCTTCACCATCTTCCCTTCCTTTCACCACCTTCCCTTCCCTTCACTATCTTCCCTACCCTCCACCACTTTCCCTACCCATCAGTAACTTCCCTACCTTTCAAAATCTTCCTTACCAATTACCACCCTACCCGTCACCACCTTCTCTGTCCTCTACCACCTTCCCTACCCATCACCACCTAAGCAGCCCTTCAGCATTTTTCCTACCCTTCACCATCTTTTCTACCCTTCACCACCTAATCAACCCTTCACCATCTTCCCTACCCTGCTCCACCTACCTCACCCTTCACCTTCTCTACCCTTCACCACCTTCCCTTCCCTTCACCACCTAATCAACCCTTCACCACCTAATCAACCCTTCACCATCTTCCTTACTCTTCATCATCTTACCTTCTCTTCACCACCTTCTGTAGTCTTCACTATCTTCACCACCTTGCCTACCCTTCACCACCTTCTCAAGTCTTCACCATCTTCCCTAACCTTCACTATATTACCTACCCTTCACCACCATCCCTACCCTTCACCACCTTACGTACCATTCACCACCTAATCAACCCTTCAATACTTTTCCTACCTTTCACCACCTGACCTACACTTCACCACCTTCTCTATCCTTCACTACCTTCCCTACCCTTCACCACCTAATCAACTCTTCACCACCTTCCCTATTCTTCACCATCTTCCCTACCCTTCACAACCTTCCCTACTCTTCACTGCTTTACCTTCCATTCAACTCCTTCCCTTCCCTTCAACATCTTCCCTAAGCTTCACAACTTTCCCTACCCTTCACATCCTCCCCTACCCTTTATCATCTTCCCTACCCTTACTACCTTCCCTACAGTCACTACCATCTCTTCCCTTTGCAACCATCCCTACCCTCCATCACCTTCCCAACTTTCCCTATCTTTCAGAATCTGCCCTACCCATCACTACCTTCCCAACCCATGACCACCTATCCTAACCTTCACAACCTTCCCATCTCTACACGACCTTCCTTCTCTGCCCTTCAAAACTTTCCCTCCCATTCTACACCTTCCCTACCCTTCACATGCTTTCCCACCAATCACCACCTATAATTCCCTTCACAATACCTACCCTTCCTCACCCTTCACCACCTTCCCTACACTTCACCACCTTCTCTACCCCTCAACACCTTTCCAACCTATCACTTTTTTATCAACCCTTCACCACTTTCCCTGCTCTTCACCTGCCCTTCACCATAGGCCCAATTGGGTCGACTTCGTCCAGTCTATGTCTGTCTCTTTCCCCATACCCAGGCGACTGCCCTTCAACCGTGAATAGATAAAGAGTTACAGTCATCCTTATGAAAAAAAGGTATTTCACACTGCAGTAATAGGAATCTTCTTTGACTTTGTAGGTGGTGAACAGGTCCAAGTTTCACAAAGCACTTGGGCCATGCATCAACATGTCCAACCAAACTATGAAACACCGCCAACCTCGCTATATTTTATCCATCTGTGATATTGACTTTATATTAATGTGTTCACTCTTCACGGTATTTAGAATTGTTTCTACATTTTGGTGTATTAATTTATTTATTCAAAAGTTTCTGATTCAAAATGAATTAGAAAATGAATAAGATCGTTAGTTTATTTATGTTGATGACTGGGTTGGTGATGGTCGGGATGGTGCAAGTGTGGATGACAAGCCAGGAAGCGGAGAGACATACCCACCTGCATCTCCTTCGGCTACAGGTTCTTGAGTGGCACAAGAACTAATATAGCCTCCTTCACCTGCTGAGGCAGCTGGCCGTCTTCCTCCACCTCCTCCCGCCTGCGATTAGCTGTGATGAATCGCTTCTCGACGGTGACGTGGAGCTGGAGCCTTTCTGGGATAGTGTGCCCTTCGTGGGCACATTCCTGCGGCACCAGCAGACTCTCCGGCTGGTGAGGGGTCTGAAGGACTTCCTGGTGCAGGTCGGAGAGGTGCCTGCAGCGCAGCCTATTGCAATCTGGAGTCGTTGGGAAATTCTGCCAATTTCTTTGGTTATCTTAATATTTTTGTTTATTAATGCCTGGCCTCGACGTGTGGCCCGTCCTCGGGACCGTGACTGCATCGGTGTACAGCACAAATTTGCTCTCACCGCTCCCACAACCCTCTGAGCCACGACATGATGCCACAACCCTGGGAACAACCCTCTGAGCCACGACATGATGCCACAACCCTGGGAACAACCCTCTGAGCCACGACATGATGCCACAACCCTGGGAACAACCCTCTGAGCCACGACATGATGCCACAACCCTGGGAACAACCCCCTGAGCCACGACATGATGCCACAACCCTGGGAACAACCCTCTGAGCCACGACATGATGCCACAACCCTTGGAACAACCCTCTGAGGCACGACATGATGCCACAACCCTGGGAACAACCCTCTGAGCCACGACATGATGCCACAACCCTGGGAACAACCCTCTGAGCCACGACATGATGCCACAACCCTGAGAACAACTCCCTGAGCCACGACATGATGCCACAACCCTGGGAACAACCCTCTGAGCCACGACATGATGCCACAACCCTGGGAACAACCCGCTGAGCCACGATCTTAGAAGAGAGAGAACCATCAGGAGAAAGTGCCTAGTAATTAGGACAATATAGCATTGAAAGGAATCAGGATAAGAATTTGGGATGGGACTGAAGGATGGAATGGTGCCCAACCTCTTGGGGGATCGGGGATTGAACACCGACCTGCATGAAAGGAGACCGTCGCTCTACCGTCCATCCCAAGTGGTTGGGCATGCAGCGAGGAAGAAGCACGAGTGATTGGCGATGAGTGGAGCAGCGGTGACGGCTGCCTCGGTGCTGTGTCATGATGAAAAGTGATGTTGTCGATGGGTTCATTTGGCCAAAGTGGCTGTGTGTGTGTGTGTACTCACCTAGTTGTGCTTGCGGGGGTTGAACTCTGGGTCTTTGGACCCGCCTCTCAACTGTCACTCAACAGGTGTACAGGTTCCTGGGCCTACTGGGCTCTATCAAATCTACATTTGAAACTGTGTATGGAGTCAGCCTCCACCACATCACTGTCATCATATCACTCTTGGGTCATCAGCTTCGACCTGTGTCCCCTTGTTCGTGTTCCACCCGTGCTAAATAGTTTGTCTTTGATCATCTTATCAATTTCTCTGAGAATTTTGTTGGTGTTGATCACGTCTCCCCTTACTCTTCTGTCTTCTAGGGACGTGAGGTTTAGCTTCCGTAGCCTTTCCTCGTAGCTCATTCGTCTCAGTTCTGGGACTAATCTGGAGGCATATCTCTGAATGTTTTATCTCTTTGTCTTGAGTTTAACTAGGTATGGACTCCAAGCTGAAGCTGCCTATTCCAAGATTCGTCTGACATATGTGGTATACAAGGTCCTGAACAAATTCTTGTACATGTTTCTAAAAGCAGTTCTTATATTTGCTAACCAGCATATGCCGCTGATGATATCCTTTTGATGTTGGCTTCTGGGGACAGGTTCGATGTGATATCATCCCCCAGAGCTTTCTATTTGTCTCTTGCAGGATTTCACCTCCCAGATAGTACCTTGTGCTCCCTTCACCTAATTTCAATACTTTATACTTTCCAGAGTAAAACTCTAGTAGCCTTTTTCTAGACCATTCCTCCAGTTTGTACAGGTTGTCCTATAGTCTCTGTCTTCACCTGTTTTAATTCTTCTCATTATTTTTCCATTAGCAAGCTCTATGAGGAATTAGTCTATATCCTCAAGAAGATCGTTTACATATATTAGAAATAGGATGGGTCCATGTACAGATCCCTATGGGACTCCGCTGGTGACTTCTTGACGCTCTGATATCTATACTCACAGTTACTCTCTGTTTCCTGTTGCTTAGATCCTCCCTCATCCACTGGAGCACGTCACCTTTTACTCCTGCCTGTAAAAGCCTCTTTTGGGGTACTGTGTAAAAGGCTTTCTAACAGTCTAAGAAAATGCAGTCTGCCCACCCTTCTCTTTCTTGCCTAATTTTTGTCGCCTGGTCATAGAATTCTATTAAACCTGCGAGGCACGATTTACCATCTCTGAACCCATGCTGGTAGTGTGTTACAAAGCTATTTCCCTCCAGATGCTCTACGAAGCTATTCCTAACGATCTACTCCATCACCTTGCATTGTATACAAGTTAAGGAAACTGACCAGTAGTTCAGTGCCTCTTGTCTGTCACCCTTTCCTGTATATTGGGACTACATTAGCTGTCTTCTAACTTTCAAACATCTCATGATCTCTCCCATCCTTAGTCTTTCATATTGTATCCTCTTATGTTTTGAAGGCACATATTCCTTGACTAATTAATCCCTGTATTACTATTGTTTGTATCTTCTGTATTTCCTTGTCATCATCTCTCATTATTCTGATTTAATGCGCCCCTTGCTTTCTAGTTCTAGTTTCTAATTGCCATATTGTTCACTTCATTTTCACATATTTGAGAGAGGTTCTGTAAACTTTCCAATTTGTCCTCTAGCTGTTGCAGTTTCGCCTCCCCATCTTGCTGGCTTTCCCAGTGGCTACCCCTACCTCTGTTCCGGTGGCTACCCCTACCTCTGTTCCGGTGGCTACCCCTACCTCTGTTCCGGTGGCTACCCCTACCTCTGTTCCGGTGGCTACCCCTACCTCTGTTCCGGTGGCTACCCCTGCCTCTGTTCCGGTGGCTACCCCAACCTCTGTTTCGGTCGCTACCCTTACCTCCGTTCCGGTGGCTACCTCTACCACTGTTTCAGTGGCAACCCTTACCTCTGTTCTGGTGGATACCCTTACCTCTGTTCTGGTGGATACCCTTACCTCTGTTCCAGGGGCTACCTTGCCTCTGTTCCGGTGGCTACCTCTACCACTGTTCCGGTGGCTACCCCTACCTCTATTCCGGTGGGTACCCCAACCTCTGTTCCGGTGGCTACCCCAACCACTGTTCCGGTGGCTACCCCTACCTCTGTTCCGCACCGGCTACGAGTGAATTTTAAGCTAGTTTTTCTTCTCTCCAATCTTGCAATTGCTTCCCCCCACTCGATTTCCATCTGCTTTATTTCTGTTTTATATTGTCCCTCGTTCACTACCTTTATTTGGTCATCTAACAATCCCATTTTGTGTCTAAGTATTTTTTGTTCCATTATTTTCCAAAGTTTACCCCTCCCCCCACCCTCAAGCCAATTCCCCAAAGCTCTCTTTACAATCCTTCCATTGTAAGTTCCTCCATACTGCTATGGAGAAATAGTAGCCTATTTACTATTTCTGTGTCGGTCAATGCAGAGTAGACTACCTTAAGCAGAAAGCTTGCCAGATGGTGATTATATCTCGGTACATCGTCTTCTAAGTCTTGAGCTTCCCATTTCTTAAATCATAGTTCATTTTCTACTTTACAGCTTTCAGTATCCGCCATACTCAGTATCCTCCCCCCACACAATCTATTTACTCACCTAGTTGTATAGGGACTCCCTCCATAACATCACTGTCTAATACATTCCATTATTAATTCCATTCCATTTGTGTGCTTTGGGTTTGTGTGTGTGTGTGTGTGTGTACTCACCTATATGTACTCACCTATATGTGCTTGCAGGATCGAGCATTGACTCTTGGATCCCGCCTTTCTAGCTATCGGTTGTTTACAGCAATGACTCCTGTCCCATTTCCCTATCATACCTAGTTTTAAAAGTATGAATAGTATTTGCTTCCACAACCTGTTCCCCAAGTGCATTCCATTTTTCTACTACTCTCACGCTAAAAGAAAACTTCCTAACATCTCTGTGACTCATCTGAGTTTCCAGTTTCCACCCATGTCCCCTCGTTCTGTTATTATTACGTGTGAACATTTCATCTATTTCCACTTTGTCAATTCCCCTGAGTATTTTATATGTCCCTATCATATCTCCTCTCTCCCTTCTTTTCTCTAGTGTCGTAAGGTTCAGTTCCTTCAGCCGCTCTTCATATCCCATCCCTCGTAGCTCTGGGACAAGCCTCGTCGCAAACCTCTGAACCTTCTCCAGTTTCTTTATGTGTTTCTTCAGGTGGGGGCTCCATGATGGCGCGGCATACTCTAAGACGGGTCTCACGTAGGCAGTGTAAAGCGCCCTAAAAGCTTCCTCATTTAGGTTTCTGAATGAAGTTCTAATTTTCGCCAGTGTAGAGTACGCTGCTGTCGTTATCCTATTTATATGTGCCTCAGGAGTTAGATTAGGTGTCACATCCACTCCCAGGTCTCTTTCTCGAATCGTTACAGGTAGGCTGTTCCCCTTCATTGTGTACTGTCCCTTTGGTCTCCTGTCACCTGATCCCATTTCCATAACTTTACATTTACTGGTGTTAAACTCCAGTAGTCATTTCCCTGACCATCTCTGCAGCCTGTTTAAGTCCTCTTGGAGGATCCTACAATCCTCGTCTGTCACAACTCTTCTCATTAATTTTGCGTCATCTGCAAACATTGACATGTATGATTCCACTCCTGTAAACATATCATTTACGTAAATTAGAAAGAGGATTGGTCCCAGCACCGATCCTTGAGGTACTCCACTTGTTACTGTTCGCCAGTCCGACTTTTCGCCCCTTACCATTACCCTCTGGCTCCTTCCTGTTAGGTAGTTCTTCACCCATACTAGGGCCTTTCCGCTTACTCCTGCCTGCCTCTCAAGTTTGTATAGCAGTCTCATGTGCGGTACCGTATCAAAGGCCTTTTGGCAGTCAAGAAATATGCAGTCTGCCCAGCCTTCTCTGTCCTGCCTTATCCTTGTTACTTTATCATAGAATTCTAAAAGGTTTGTTAGGCATGATTTCCCTGTCCAGAACCCATGTTGGTGCTTGTTTACAAACCCAATGCTCTCCAGGTGCTCAACAAGTCTTAGCCTAATTATTCTTTCAAGTATTTTGCAGGGGATGCTTGTCAGTGATACGGGTCTGTAGTTAAGTGCCTCCTCCCTATCACCCTTTTTGAAAATCGGTACGACATTTGCCTCCTTCCAGCAACTGGGCAATTCTCCCGACATAAGTGACTCATTAAAGATCATTGCCAGAGGCACGCTGAGAGCCTGCGCTGCCTCCTTGAGTATCCACGGTGATACTTTGTCTGGTCCAACAGCTTTATTTGCATCCAGTGTTGTCAACTGTTTCATTACATCCTCTGCTGTCACCTCTATATCCGATAGTCTTTCATCTTGGGTAATCTCTTCTAACAATGGGAGCTGCTCAGGCTCGGTTGTGAACACTCCATGGAATTTTGCATTCAGTACCTCGCAGATTTCCTTGTCGCTTTCTGTATATGCCCCTTCTGTTTTCCTCAGTCTTGTCACTTGGTCATTTACCGACATCTTCCTTCTTATATGGCTATGTAGTAATTTTGGTTGCTTTTTCGCTTTGACTGCAATATCGTTCTCATAATTTCTTTCCGACACTCGTCTTATGTTAATGTAATCATTCCTAGCTCTGTTACATCTAATCCTGTTGTCCTCTGTCCTTTGTCTTCTGTACTTCCTCCACTCCCTCCTGCTTCTCACCTTTGCTTCCTGACACTGTCTATTAAACCATGGGTTAATATATTCCCTCCTGCTTTTTTCCTTTATTGTTGGAATAAATCTATCTTCAGCCTCCTTGCATTTCAATATGACTTGGTTCATCATACCTTGCACTGTTTTTCCTCTAAGTTCTTCCTCCCACTGCACTTCTCCCAGGTAGTCCCTTATCCTTCTGTAGTCCCCTTTTCTGTAATCAAGTCTCCTTTCCCGGACCTCTTGTCCTTTGGTCACAATTTTAAGCTCCATCATGTAGTCAAAGACTAGGACACAATGGTCACTAGCTCCTAGTGGTATTTCATGTTCCAACTGCTCGATGTCTTCTACATTCTGAGTGATAATGAGATCTAATAGGCTGGGCGTATCCCCTCCTCTTTCCCTAGTATCTTCTTTCACATGCTGTGTTAGGAAATTCCTGTCAATAACGTCTACCAGCTTCGCTCCCCAGGTCTCCTCCCCGCCATGGGGATTCCTCGTTTCCCAATTTATCTCTCCGTGATTTAGGTCCCCCATGACCAGCAGCTTCGCTCTCATTCTATGCGCTAAAGTTGCTGCCCTCTGCAGTTCATCCATACATGTCTTGTTGCTGTCCTCGTACTCCTGCCTGGGCCTTCTACTGTTTGGTGGGGGATTGTAGAGTATCAAGATTACAATCTTCTTCCCATCCACTGTCAGAGTTCCATGTATGAAGCTTGTGCTTTCATTGGTACCCGGATTTTCCAGCTCATCAAACTTCCATTTCCGCTTTATTAGTAGTGCCACTCCTCCTCCCTGTCTCTGTGTCCTTTCTTTTCTTATCACCTGGTACCCCTCTGGAAAGATTGCATCCGAGATCATGCCATTTATTTTAGTTTCCACTATTGCCACTATGTCTGGGTCTGCCTCACTAACTCTTTCTTTTATCTCTTCTGCTTTATTGGCTACCCCATCAGCATTGGTGTACCAAACCTTGAGACTCTTCTTGGAAACTCGGGTGTCAGAGTTCCCCCTTTCACCAGGGGTCTGGGGGGAACTGGGGGGTGTCTGGGGGGCAAGTGGGGGCTGTGGGGGTGAGTGGGGGGGTGCTAGGGGGGTGCCTGGGAGTGCCTGGTAGGCGAATGGGGTCTGGGCATCTAGGGGGGTAGGAAGGGCATAATGGGTCTGAAAGTTAGGGGTCTGAATAGCATAGGGGGGTTGAGAAATAGAGCGAGACTGAGAGTCAGATAGAGGTTGAGAGGTTGGGGGGAAGAGGGATACTGAGGGCGGAGAGCTGAGATGAGAATGGAGCATGGGTGCTGGGAGTGGAAGAGAGGGTATATTAGTTAGGGGGGAATCGGGGGTAGGTGGGGGTTTTGGGGTAGAAGAGGGGAAGAGGGAGATGGGGGAAGGTGTTAGGGGGTCACAAGGTGAGGGGGTTAAATGTGGGCTGGAGGTGCATAGGAGGGGTGAGGGTTGGGTGGGGTTTAGGGGTGAGTGGAAGAGGGGTGCAGTGGAAGCTGGGATGGAGTAGATGGAATTGAAGTCAATGGGGTAGAAGGGGCAGGGGAGTGGGAAGGGGTATTTGGGGAGGGGGGATGGGAAGGTGGGTTTGGGGAGGGCATGGCTTGACCCACTGGGGTCGCTGACAAGTGTGATGTAGCAGGGGCAGGGGAATCGTTGTGGAGGTGCAAATGTGGAAGGGACAGGGGGGTTGTGGGAGGCTGAGGCAGGGGGGATGTATAGGAGGGCTGAGTTGGGGAGGATGCGACCTGGGAGGTGACCTGGGAGGTGCCCTGGGAGGTGACCTGGGATGTGACCTGGGAGGTGAGACTACCTGAGAGACTATTTCTGAGACTGTGTGTGTGTGTGTGTGTGTGTGTGTGTGTGTGTGTGTGTGTGTGTATGTGTACTCACCTAGTTGTGCTTGCGAAGGTTGAGCTTTGGCTCCTTGGTCCCGCCTCTCATCTGTGAATGAACTGGTGAAAGCCTAGTATGCTTTCCTGAGGCTACTGGGCTCTATCATATCTACACTTAAAACCTGTGTATGGAGTCAGCCTTCACCACATCATTGTCTAAGGCATTCCACCTGTTAACTACTCTGACACTGAAAAAGTTCTTTCTAACGTCTCTGTGGCTCATTTGGGTACTCAGTTTCCACCTGTGTCCCTTTGTTCGCGTACCGCCCGTGTTAAACAGTTTATCTTTATGTACCCTGCCTTCCTTGGCTCCACACCTGTCGCCTTTCTTGCGAGGCGACTCAGGGTAATCTCGCAAAGGAACCACCAGACTAGAAGGACCGTCACTAAGAGTTTTGTTTTGGTTGGTATTTGTGAAGGAGTGAATGAATGAGACAGGTTTGGACTGTGGCTACAGCTGCTGGTTCCCTTCTCTCAGATATCATACTGGTTTATTAAAGCTGTTTGTTGCCTCCTGTGTTATACAGTCGCCTTCCATCCATGATCAAGAGTCTGTTCCTATCTGTTATAGACAGTCTGTTGCTATCTTTGTTGCCTCCTGCGTGCAGCCTCGTGTAGCAGGGAGGAGGGTGAAGCCCCGTGGTGCAGGGAGGAGGGTGAAGCCCCGTGTTGCAGGGAGGAGGGTGAAGCCCCGTGTTGCAGGGAGGAGGGTGAAGCCCCGTGTTGCAAGGAGGAGGGTGAAGCCCCATGTTGCAGGGAGGAGAGTGAAGCCCCGTGTTGCAGGGAGGAGGGTAAAGCCCCGTGTTGCAGGGAGGAGGGTGAAGCCCCGTGTTGCAGGGAGGAGGGTGAAGCCCCGTGTTGCAGGGAGGAGGGTGAAGCCCCGTGTTGCAGGGAGGAGGGTGAAGCCCCGTGTTGCAGGGAGGAGGGTGAAGCCCCGTGTTGCAGGGAGGAGGGTGAAGCCCCGTGTTGCAGGGAGGAGGGTGAAGCCCCGTGTTGCAGGGAGGAGGGTGAAGCCCCATGTTGCAGGGAGGAGGGTGAAGCCCCGTGTTGCAGGGAGGAGGGTGAAGCCCCATGTTGCAGGGAGGAGGGTGAAGCCCCGTGTTGCAGGGAGGAGGGTGAAGCCCCGTGTTGCAGGGAGGAGGGTGAAGCCCCGTGTTGCAGGGAGGAGGGTGAAGCCCCGTGTTGCAGGGAGGAGGGTGAAGCCCCGTGTTGCAGGGAGGAGGGTGAAGCCCCGTGTTGCAGGGAGGAGGGTGAAGCCCCGTGTTGCAGGGAGGAGGGTGAAGCCCCGTGTTGCAGGGAGGAGGGTGAAGCCCCGTGTTGCAGGGAGGAGGGTGAAGCCCCATGTTGCAGGGAGGAGGGTGAAGCCCCGTGTTGCAGGGAGGAGGGTGAAGCCCCATGTTGCAGGGAGGAGGGTGAAGCCCCGTGTTGCAGGGAGGAGGGTGAAGCCTCGTGTTGCAGGGAGGAGGGTGAAGCCCCGTGTTGCAGGGAGGAGGGTGAAGCCCCGTGTTGCAGGGAGGAGGGTGAAGCCCCGTGGTGCAGGGAGGATAGAGAAACCTCTTGTTGCAGAGTGATGCTTTATAGTTAGGTTGTTTACCATTCAATTAACACTCTCGTCAGCCAATACGAGCATGTTATCGTGTCTGTTGTTCGATGCTCCCGGCGAATGTTGCTTCCCCGCTTCCTGTGGGTTATGTTTTCTTGTGTTTGATGGTGTTGCAACATGCTGCCCTCCAGCATGTGCAACACTCCCTGCCAGCCACCATGCAACACATGTCCGCCGCACGACATCAAACTCTCATCCAGTTCATGTCTTGTGTTGCAAGACTATGTTAAACTCCCCCTTAATATCTCGTCTGCGAGATCTCTTTTGTCTCTCAACATCTCAGCACTTATTCAGCCGCCTTCAGCAGTCTCTTGGGATAGCATTCTCCATCTGTCAGTCAGGTCTGACGTAACACTGTCTTACAGCGTTACGGAATTCAAATTATCAACAAGCACACAGGTACTACACCAGACAACACGGGCCCTACTACCAAAACTGGACGAATCACTTCCAAAACGACACACTTTGGACGCAAACACAGTGGCCTCCTTACCAGAGCCTCAGATATTAACACCAAGTAAGGCTTCCAGCACTTCCACTAACACGATAACATCATTTATATTTGCCAACATCCAGGGTATAAAATCACGCAAATCCAACAAAGTTCAATTTATAGATGGTCTCCTTCATGAGGCAAATGCAGTGTTTGCAGCCCTAACAGAAACCCACACAAAGGACTACCATGATGGTGAAATATGGATCTCAGAGTACAATCTTTTCAGATGTGATAGGAAACACCGGCTTCAGGGTGGGGTCAGCCTCTACATCAAAGACACACTCATCTGTACTGAGCTGCTAAACACCTCAAATGATATGGTGGAAGTGCTGATAATCAAAATAGAGATTTTAAATGTAGTTATTGTCCTTGTATATAAGTCACCGGAGGCAAACCCTCAGCAGTTTAAAGACCAACTAATGAAAATAGAACACTGCTTGGAAAACCTCACAAATCCAGCTCCGAGCATCATCCTGCTTGGGGACTTCAACCTACGGCACCTGAAATGCAAGCACCTGGCTAATACAGTAATATCAGAAAGAATACCAGGAAGTAGCCTAAATGAACAGGCACATGCAAATGACCTGCTACGGATGTGCGACAGGTTTGCCTTAAACCAGCAAATAGTAGAACCAACTAGGAAGGAGAACACGCTGGACCTCATTTTCACTAATAATGATGAATTGATCAGGAACATAATGATTACAAATACCTGTTACTCAGATCACAACTTAATTGAAGTTATGACAACCATGGGGAGTAAACCTTTAAAACCAGTCCAGATTCCCGGTGGAGGAGATTTCAGCAAATTCAACTTCAATAATAAACAGATAAACTGGGAGCAAATAAACCAGGACTTCACAGAAATAAACTGGGAAGAACAGCTAGAAAATGCAAACCTGAACCAGTGCCTGGAAAAAATAAGCTCAGTAGCACTAGAAATATGTTCAAACCGCATACCTCTAAGAAAAAAGAGGAAGAGATGCAGATTGGAACGGGAACGTCGTTCCCTATATAGGCGAAGAAAAAAATCGCGGAACAAGTTGAGAGTCGCACCCTATCTCAAGAACGGCGAAGAAGGTTAGGTAGAGAAATAGAAACAATTGAACGGAAGCTACAAGAATCATACAAAACCCAGGAGAGGCAAAGAGAGCAAAAGGCCATCAGTGAAATAGAAAGAAGTCCGAAATATTTTTTCTCCTATGCAAAATCAAGATAAAAAAACACATCTAGTATCGGGCCCCTGCGAAAGGGAGATGGAACTTTCACCGATGACAACAAAGAAATGAGCGAGCCACTGAGGACGCAGTACGACTCTGTTTTCAGCGAGCCATTAAACACACTAAAGATTGATAACCCAAATGAATTTTTCATGGATACGATACCAACATCAAATCATATATCAGACGTCACCCTATCCCCACTGGATTTTGAAGAAGCCATAAACAGTATGCCTATGCACTCTGCACCAGGCCCGGATTCTTGGAACTCCATATTCATAAAGAACTGTAAAAAAACCACTATCACAGGCCCTCCACATTCTGTGGAGACAAAGCCTAGATACTGGAGTTATTCCTGATATACTAAAAACAGCAGAGATAGCACCACTTCATAAAGGAGGAAATAAGGCAGAGGCAAAAAATTACAGACCGATAGCACTAACATCGCACATCATAAAAAATTTTGAGAGAGTGCTAAGAAGTAAAATCACAAAATACATGGAATCACAGCAACTCCATAACCCCGGACAACATGGTTTCAGAACAGGGCGCTTATGCCTGTCGCAGTTGCTGGACCACTATGATATGGCATTAGATGCTATGGAAGACAAACAAAACGCGGATGTAATTTACACAGATTTCGCAAACGCTTTTGATAAATGTGACCATGGTGTTATTGCACATAAAATGCGTTCAAAAGGAATTACCGGAAAATTAGGCAGATGGATCTACAATTTCCTGACCAACAGAACCGAATGTGTAATAGTCAACTAAATAAAATCCAGCCCATCAACCGTGAAGAGCTCAGTCCCCCAGGGTACTGTGCTTGCTCCAGTACTTTTTCTCATCCTCATTTCGGACATAGACAAGAACACAACCTATAGCACTGTATCATCCTTTGCAGATGACACTAGGACCTTCATGAGAGTAGGCAACATAGAGGACACGGCGAACCTCCAGTCAGATGTAGATCAGGTCTTTCTATGGGCTACAGAAAATAATATGGTGTTTAACGAAGATAAGTTCCAGCTCATGCGCTATGGAAAAAATGAAAATATAAAAACGGAAACCACGTACAAAACTCAGGCAAATCATAACATAGAACGAAAAGGCAATGTAAAGGATCTGGGTGTACTCATGTCGGAAGACCTTACCTTTAAAGAACACAATAAAGTAGCCGTCACAACTGCAAGAAAAATGACAGGTTGGATAACAAGAACTTTTCACAGTAGAGATGCTATACCGATGATGATACTTTTCAAAACGCTTGTGCTCTCTAGAGTGGAGTACTGCTGCACAATGAGAGCACCTTTCAAAGCTGGAGAAATTGCTGACCTGGAGAGCGTGCAGAGATCCTTTACTGCTAGAATCCACTCAGTAAAACATCTAAACTATGGTATCTGTGCATGGGGTTCAACCATTGCAAACCACCTCAAGTCCATCATCACCCAGCAAAAATCAGAATAATATCAAATTCTGCTTTCAGACAACACACAGCCCCATTGTTTAACTCCCTAAACATGCTAAACATAATCTCACTCCATAAATTCTCTTGTGTCAGCTACATTTACAAAACCCTGTTCTTAAATGCAAATCCTTGTCTGAAACTCTTCCTGGACAGATGTAATAGGACCCATTATCACCACACCAGAAATAAATATCTCTTTGATATCCCCAGAGTTAAACTTAATCTGTGTAAACACTCTATGCAAATAAAGGGACCCAGTTTATGGAACTCACTCCCTACTGAATTGAAAAGCTGTCCAACTTCTACATCATTCAAAATCAATACTAAAAAGTACCTAATTTCATCTTCATAGTTTTTCACTTTTTGCCTTAAAATTGCACTGTATCTATTGCTGCCCAATCTCCCAACCTTTATGGTTCCCAATTTGAACATCTTTACCATTGTGATCATTGCTGTCTTTTATGTGCTGTCAATCTGCTGTATGGTGTCTATTAATCTTGTTTTAAATTACTAATCAAGCTGTCAATGTAATCAATCAGAGCTTTAATATAACAATGTGCTTTAATATACTTACTAAGCTCTCTCATCTCATTTTCTCTTGCAATGTATCTTTATCATTTATCAATTCTGATAGAAATTACCTACTTAAAATCATCTGCTAGATTAAGGACCTGCCCGAAACGCTGCGCGTACTAGTGGCTTTACAAGAATGTAAATACTGTACTATCCAATGTATTCTCACAAACCCAATGTACCTTCTTGTATATATATAAATAAATAAATAAATAAATAAATAAACTATTGGGACCGACTAAAGAGCCTAAAACTGTACTCCCTTGAGCGCAGGCGGGAGAGGTACATAATAATTTACACGTGGAAAATATTAGAGGGGCTGGTCCCAATCCTGCACACAGAAATAACATCACATGAGACCAGAAGACATGGCAGGATGTGCAGAATACCCCCGTTGAAAAACAGAGGTGCAACTGGTACTCTGAGAGAGAACTCTATCAACATCAGAGGTCCGAGACTGTTCAACACGCTTCCACTACACATAAGGGTCATAACTGGCCGACCCCTCACAGTGTTCAAGAGAGAACTGGATAAGCACCTCCAAAGGATACCTGATCAACCAGGCTGTGACTCATATGTCAGGCTGCGAGCAGCCGCGTCCAACAGCCTGGTTGATCAGTCCGGCAACCAGGAGGCCTGGTCGACGACCGGGCCGCGGGGACGCTAAGCCCCGGAAGCACCTCAAGGTAACCTCAAGGTACATAACACTCTCGTGCATAACACTGTCTTACATAACACTCTCTTGCATAACAGTTTGTAATATTATTTATATTGTATTTTATTAAATAAAGAAAAAATATATATATATAAACCTTTCCTGCATTGAAGCTGGACCTCGTCTGGAGGAAACCCAGGATTCTTGCCGTCCATAATAACATAAGCGCCAGACATGGGAAGAAAACAATTGGCCAATATATTTGAGTCGTTGGAAACATTCTTGAAACGGTCGTTGAGTTTCTTGAAAGTTCTCCCCAATGAAATGGAATATTTAAGGTAACAAGCAATTTGCTTTTTTGGAGACAGAAGACGGGGCATCTTAACTGTTCCTTCAGTAGACCGTATAACACAGTAAGAGTGTCGGCTGTGATGTGCCGCTGTCTGACAGAGTCAGAGTCTCTGTCAGCTAGAGCATCTGACAGTCTGCCGTATGGGACTTCTAGTGTGTCAGTTTAAGAGCCTTGGAGTTGATGGCAGTGTCTAGCACCTAACTGCAAAGTTTTAAGTAAAGGAATCTTTCACATTTTCGTTACCAATCATTAATTCTATGAAAGTACGCGTAGAGGCGAGCGTACCCCGGGGCAGTGATATCGACCCACTCCTGTGAACATACCATAGAGGCGAGTGGACCCCGGGGCAGTGATATCGACCCACTCCTGTGAACATACCATAGAGGCGAGTGGACCCCGGGGCATTGATATCGACCCACTCCTGTGAACATACCATAGAGGCGAGTGGACCCCGGGGCAGTGATATCGACCCACTCCTGTGAACATACCATAGAGGCGAGTGTACCCCGGGGCAGTGATATCGACTCACTCCTGTGAACATACCATAGAGGCGAGTGTACCCCGGGGCAGTGATATCGACCTACTCCTATGAACCGGTCTATAATCGGACCGCTTCTGTTAACAAAATATTTTGATGTCATCGTGACGGTGATGTCAGCTGTGTTTACTACAGATACTACAAAGCTTGTAGTGAGGGCAGCTTTTGTGCTGTAGTACACATGTTCCATTTGTACAAGAAATATGTATTTTCCTATGATTGTAGATCATCAGTAGGGCAGCACTCCGTCACCATAACATGGGTTGGGATTCGTCTCTCATGGTATCCTCCTCTCTTCGTTGTACTTACCTTCTTGTGGTTGCTGGGGGTTTGAGCTTCAGCTCTTTGGTCCCGTTTCTCAACGTCAATCAACTGGTGTATAGGCCCGAGCCTACTGTGCGCTATCATTTCTACCTTTGAAAAGGTTCTGCATTAGAGAACTAGTACGTCTCTGCTTTATTATTATCATTAATGAGAAAATCGGTAGAAGTTATGAGAAGGATGCGAACTCGCATACTGTGTACTCCCAAGCACACGTCTTAAACCAGAGTGTAGCAGGTAATGCCTGGAACCCTGTCTTGGCTTCAGTGGAAACCTCTGGACTCAGGAATAATAACTATTATTATTATTATCATTAGTAATGATAATAATACTACTATTATTATTATTACTGTTGTGAGGGTCGGGAAGGTGGTAAAGGGTAGGTAATTTAGTCGTTCCGTGGGGGTTGTGTGGGTCAGGTAATTATTCATTCTTAAATCACAAGTGGACTTTAACCAATAGCAATGTGTTGCACAAGACCCCACTGGGGGGGGGAATATTTTAATTATTTATTGATTAAATTCAAATCATACCCGAGCCTTCTCACTTATTTAGGTTCTATTTAATTTGAGAGTTAAATTTACTGCCTATTATATTTAGTGCCTATGTTTTAATTAGCACTAAATATAATAAGCACTAAATAAAATATAGTCACCAGTGCCTATATTTTAATGTATTGGATTAGATTATATTGGCCTATTTTGGATTATCTAAACTGTGGTTAGTAAAAAGGTATTAAGACTTAATTGACTTAAGGAATCCGTAGGTCAGAAGGAGTATGACTGTTCACACTGACCCGTAGTTAAGGCCCGACTAACAACTCCTGCCTGAACATCATGCATTACTTCTTCAATAGTTCATACAATGTATCAGTATCTAACGATCACCCGCTTATGCAGTGATTAGTTCCAAATTAAATCAACGAACTAACTTCTCACATGAACTGCTGGCAGCCATGGAGTAAGGATGTCTTGCCGACCCTTCTTGGCTGTTGGGGTTGTTTGCCATTTTGGTCGCCAGGTGGTGTGGGCGTCTCTGCCCTCCCAGTTTTGTTGCTGCCTGGCTACGTGTTGATGTGGCGGTTCTGACATGGGTGGCCATCTTCCCGCTGTTGTGCGTGTGAACTCCGTGGGCCTGGAGTTCACTAGCTAGGTTGGATATATGGACATCGAGATGGTGATGTGTGACATGCTTCGTAACCCGATGGAGGCTATCTATGGTATTGAGCTTGTTACAGCACACCGGGTTGTTATCAAGTTCGTGTGGGAGGAGGAGTAACCGGGTCTTTCTCCGTCGGTACGAGGGGTGTACGTTGCCGTTGCCGGGTGATGCCGGCTCTGTGGCGATTTCGGATCGTAGTGGTGCCCTGACTTATGTCAGTGTCCATGGGGCACCCCTGGAGTTCCCTGAAGACCTCCTCTAGCGTTACTTCGGAAGATATGGTGCTGTTGTCAGCGTGAGGGTGAACACGCTCTGCTCGGGGAGGTATGCAGGGAGGTGGAAGAACATTCGTACCTTGAGTATGCGCCTGCAGTCGGATATACCGTCTTCTGTCCGGCTGATGGGTTACTGCGTCCGGGTGTATTATGCCCGGCAGCCCCATAACTGTTTCCGGTGTGGCCTGTTGGGGTATCAGGCTGCTGGCTGCTCTGAGGCCCCAGCTGCTCCTATCATCTTGTTCCGGGAATAGGATTTCCTGCCGCTCCCTCTGGAGGAGGACTCCGGGGATGAGGCGGTGGCAGTCCCATTAGCTGCTGCGGCTCCCCCTGCGTCGCCCGACGTGCCTCCGGTTGTTCCTGTCCCTCCTCCGGGTATTGCTGTGCCGTTGGATGATCTCCCTGCTCCTGTCACTGTCCCCTCTGTTCCTGTGGGCCTTCTTGGTGCTCACTGTGGGGCGTCGCCGTCTTCTCCCTCGTGTTCGGCTGCTGCGCCTGGCCCTGTGTACTTGCCTCGGGTCCCGGCTGTGCTGGGTGCTGAGGTGGCGGCGGGGCCTCCTGCTGTGTGTGGCCCAGTTCCCCCTGTGGTAGAGGCTGCTGCCGTTTTGCGTCGGGCGTCGGTTTGTCCAGCTGGTGGTACCCGTGTGTCTGTGTCCGCTTCAGGCTCTGACAATATCCGGCCAGTGCCCAAACATTCCCGGCGTTCATCTTTTGCCTGGGCCGATGTTGGGGATTTCAGTGACTGTGGATCTTCGGGTGTTGATGGTGTGGAGCCGGATACGTCGCTGTCTTCGCAGTTAGTCGTGGCGGAGGTCCATTTGCCTGCTGGTGCTTGAGCCAGTGTCTCGGACGTGCTTTGGGTTCTTTCTCCGCCAGGGGACTCTCCACAGTGGGGAGGGGGGTGGCTTCCGCTGCCAGGGATGGTGTGGATCCTGGTGCTGGGCGTGGCCTGGTAGTGACATTACGGAAGGATGCGCGCCGTCATGTGAGGGTGCGCGTTGGGAAACCAGGGGACGTGTTGCCGGCGCCCATGATGCCATCAGGTCACTGGTCAGGGATTGCCGAGTTGATGCTGGCTGACAGCCAGGAGAACTTTCATGGTGAGCAGGTTGTGTGGGGACAAGTGGCGGTCACTCGCCTCATCAGTACTACCATCTGGGTCCCATGTTTACGGGTGTTTGTTGCCAAGGTTCCGGATGTTATGGCTTCTGTCTGTTTTGTTTTCATATGCTACTTTGTTTTGTTTTCATGTCATTATTTGATTAATATGATTGTTTGTTTTCTATTTTGTGTTATGATCTTGTCTTGATAAATAAATAAATAAATAAATAAATATGTTTATTCAGGTAAGGTACATACATACATACAAGTGATGTTACATTAATGGATTGATATATAGATAGAGCTAGTACATACAATGCCTAAAGCTACTATTACGCAATGCGTTTCGGGCAAATGCTGTGATGCTTGATGTTGATGCTGTGTTATGCTGTTTTATTGTATTTATTGTCTTTAACTTGCATGCTCTCATATAAAAAAAATTACTTCCCACATTAAGTGTTGGTGTTCTGACCCTCAGTGACCGCACTCGCTCCCTGACAAAGACACATTGAAATGGCCAAATCACAGGTTAGATTGTTATATTGAGGCAACTAAATTATAATTATTTTTAAATAGAATTAATTAAGAAAATTAAATGGTTGAATTATTTAAATATTATTCAATTTTTATCAAACTAATATATTAGTGAGACGTAACGGGAACAACTGCAGTTTTCCAATTGTCTCTGGTGGTGAGGGAGTCAGCTGACGCCGCCCCGACCTGAGAATGTGGCGGCGCTCTGCTACGCTCTTACTGAATGTGTATTATTGTGTACGGAACACGAATACTCGGAGGAATTTAGTTTAATATCTAATGTTTGGGAATTATTTATTATTAACAAATCCACTTAACATTTTAAGGGGAAATTATTTCCACATCTTCCTAGATTGTGTAACTTTATCCTTGTCTGGTTACATCTTGTTTGTCTCTACCCTTCACCACCTTCCCTACCCTTCACCATCTTCCCTACCCTTCACCACCTTCCCTACCCTTCACCACCTACCTACCTACACTTCACCACCTTCCCTACCCTTCACCACCTTCCCTAACCTTCACCACCTTCCCAAACCTTCACCACCTTCCCAACCCTTTACCACCTTCCCTAACCTTCACCACCTTCCCTAACCTTCACCACCTTCCCTACCCTTCACCACCTTCCCTAACCTTCACCACCTTCCCTAACCTTCACCACCTTCCCTACCCTTTACCACCTTCCCTAACCTTCACCACCTTCCCTACCCTTCACCACCTTCCCTACCCTTCACCACCTACCTACCTACCCTTCACCACCTTCCCTACCCTTCACCACCTTCCCTAACCTTCACCACCTACCTACCCTTCGCCACCTTCCCTACCCTTCACCACCTACCTACCTAACCTTCACCACCTTCCCTACCCTTCACCACCTTCCCTACCCTTCACCACCTACCTACCTACCCTTCACCAATTTCTCTACCATTCACCACCTGCCCTACACTTCACCACCTTCTCTACTATTCACCATCTTCCCTAAAATTCACCATCTTCCCTACCCTTCACCACCTAACCAACCCTTTACCACCTACCTTACTCTTCACCATGATACCTTCCCTTCACTACCTTCTCCAGTCTTCACCATCTTCCCTAACGTTCACCACCTTGCCCACTATTCACCACTTTCTCCAGTCTTCACTATCTTTCCTAACCTTCACCATGTTACCTACCCTTCACCACCTTCCCTTTTCTTCACCATCTTACCTTCCCTTCACCACCTTCTCTAGTCTTCCCCATCTTCCTTAACCTTCACCACTTTGCCTACCTTTCAACATCTTTCCTAAACTTCACAACCTAATCAACCCTTCATCTCCTTCCAGTCGCTTCACAACCTTCCTTACCCTTCACCACCTTCCCTACTCTTTACCACCTTCCAAACCCTTTACCACATTCCCTTCCCTTCACCATCTTCCCAACCCTTCACCACCTTCCCTACCCTTCACCACGTTTCCTACTCTTCACCACCTTCCCTACCCTTTACCATATTCCCTACCCTTCACCAACTTCCCTATCCTTCACCAGCTTTCCTACCCTTCACAACCTTCCCTACCCTTCACAACTGTCCTTACTCTTAACCACATTCCCTACCCTTCACCACCTTCCATACCCTTCACCACCTTCCCTACCCTTCACCACCTTCCTTTCCCTTAACATCCTTCCCTGTCCTTCACCACCTTCCCTACCCTTCACCACCTTCCCTACCCCTTCACCACCTTCTCTACCCTTCACCACATTCCCTACCCTTAACAACCTTCCCTACCGTTCACCAGCTTCCCTACCCTTCACCATCATTCCAATCCTTCAGTCCTTTCCCTACCCTCAATAACCTTCCCTACCAATCACTAACTTCACTACCCTTCACCATCTTCTCTGCACTTCACCACCCTACCCGTCACCACCTTCCCTACTCCCAGTAACTTCACTTCCCTTCGCCACTTTCCTTTCCCTTAACTGCCTTCCCTACCCTTCACCATCTCTACTACCCTTCACCACCTTCTCTACCCTTCACCATCTTCCCAACCCTTCACTAACTTCACAACCCTATGCCATCTTCCCTATCCTTCACCTCCCTAACCGTCACTACTTTCCCTTCTATTCACCATCTTTCCTACCCTTCTCCACCTTCTTTACACTTCACTACCTTCCCTTCCTTCAACACCTAATCAACCCATCCCCATCCTCCGTACCCTTCACAACTTTCCCTACACATCATCACCTTCCCTACCCATCATCACCTTCCCTTTCCTTCACCACCTTCCCTGCCACTAACAACTTCCACTACCCTTCACCAGCTTCGTTACCCATCACAATCATCCCTACCCTTACTACCTTCCCTTCCCTTACTCACCTTCCTTACCCTTCACAAACTTCCCCACCCCTCACCACCTTCCCTACCCTTCACCTCCTAATCCTTCCCTTTCATTAACTTCCCTACCCTCCACCATCTTCCCTACCTTTCACCACCTTCACAACCCTTCACACAATTCCACACTGTTCACCATCTTTCCTTCTCTTCACCACCTTCCTTACCCATCCCAACCCTCCCGACCCTTCATCACCTTCCCTTCCCTCAACTAACTTCCCTTCCCTTCACCACCTTCCCTTCCTTTCACCACCTTCCCGTCCCTTCACAAACTTCCCTACCCTTCACCATCTTCCCTACCTTTCACCACCTTCCCTACCCTTCACTAATTTCCCTACCTTTCAAATTCTTCCCTACCTATTACCACCCTACCCGTCACCACCTTCCCTACCCTTCTCAGCCATCCCTACCCTTCACAACCTTCCCTACCATTCACCACCTGCCCTACACTTCACCACCTTCTCTACCCTTCACCATCTTCCCTACCCTTCCCCACCTAATCAACCCTTCACTACCTTCCTTACTCTTCACCATCTTACCTTCCCTTCACTACCTTCTCTAGTCTTCATCATCTTCCCTAACCTTCACCATCTTGCCTACTCTTCACCACCTTCTCTAGTCTTCACCATCTTCCCTAATCTTCACCATATTAACTACCCTTCACCATCTTCCCTATTCTTCACGATCTACCCTACCCTTCACCACCTAATCAACCCTTCACCACCTTACTTTTCACCATCTTACCTTCCCTTCACCCCCTTCACTACTCTTTACCACATTCCCTACCCTTCACCAGCTGCCCTACCCTTCACCACTAATCAACACATCACTACATTCCCTGCCCTTCACCACCTTCCCTACCCTTCACCACCTTCCCTACCCTTCACCCCCTTCACCTTCCCTACCCTTCACCACCTTTCCTATCCTTTTCCATATTCCCTTTTCTTCACCAACTTCCCTAACCTTCACCACCTTCCCTACCCTACACCACCTTCACTACCTTTCACCCCTTCACTATTCTTTGCCACATTCCCTACCTTTCACCACCTTCCTTACCCTTTACCATATTCCCTACCCTTCACCAACTTCCCTATCCTTCACCACCTTTCCTACCCTTCATAAACTTCCCTGCCTTTCACAACCTTCCTTACTCTTAACCACGTTCCCTACCCTTCACAACCTACCTTTACCTTAACTTCCTTCCCTATCCTTCACCATCTTCCCAACCCTTCACCACCTTCCCTACCCTTTACCACATTCTCTATCCTTCACCATCTTCCCAACCCTTCAACCCTTTACCCTACCCTTAACAACCTTCTGTAACCTTTCACCAGCTTCCCTACCCATCACTAACTTCACTGCCTTTCATCATCTTCCCTGCACTTCACCACCTTACCCGTCACCACCTTTCCTACCCTTCACCACTTACCCTACCCTTCACCACCTAATATACCCCTCACCATTTACCTTGCACTTCACAATCTTCCCTACTTTTCACTAACTTCCCTACCCTTCACCCCCTTACCCACCCCTCACCACCTAATAAACCTTTCACCACCATCTCTATCCTTCACTACCTTCTCTACCCTTCACCACATTCCCTACACTTCACCACGTTCCCAACCCTTCACCATCTTCCCTACCCTTCACCATATTCCCTACCCTCACTACCTTCCCTACACTTCACCACCTTTCCTACCCCTCACTAACTTCCCTACCCAATGCCATCTTCCCTTCCATTCACCATCTTCCCTACCCTTCATCACCTTCTTTAAACTTCACTACCATCTCTACCCTTCACCATCTTCCCTACCCTTCACAACCTTCCCAACCCTTCACAACCTTCCCTACCCATCCCCACCTTCCCTACCCATCCCCACCACCCGTCCGTTCACCACCTTCCATACCCTTCATATCTTTCACTACCCTTCATAACTTTTCCTTTACCACCTTCCATACCCTTGACAACTTTCACCACCCTTCACTACCTTCGCTACCCTTCACCATCTTTCCTACCCTTACTACCTTCCCTTCCCTTCACAACTTTCAATACCCTTCACCTCCTAATCAACCTTTCATAATCTTCCCTATCCTCCACCATCTTCCCTACCTTTCACCATTTTCCCTACCCTTCAGCATCATCCTTAACGTTCTCCACCCAATCAATCCTTCACCACCTTAACAACCCTTCACATAATTCCATACTGTTCACTATCTTCCCTAACCTTCACCACCTTGCCTACCTTTCATCACCTTCCCAACCCATCACAACCTTCCCTACCCTTCATCACCTTCCCTTCCCTTCACCAACTTCCCTACGCTTCACCATCTTCCCTTCCTTTCACCACCTTCCCTTCCCTTCACAAACTTCCCTTCCCTTTACCATCTTCCCTACCTTTCACCACCTTCCCTTCCCTTCCCTTCACTATCTTCCCTACCCTCCACCACTTTCCCTAACCCTTCATTAACTTCCCTACCTTTCAAAATCTTCCTTACCAATTACCACCCTACCCATCACCACCTAATCAGCCCTTCAGCATTTTTCCTACCCTTCACCACCTCTACCCTTCACCATCTTCTCTACCCTTCACCACATACCTCACACTTCACAACCTTCTCTACCCTTCACCACCTTCCCTTCTCTTCACCACCTAATCAACCCTTCCCCACCTAATCAACCCTTCACCACCTAATCAACCCTTCACCATCTTCCTTACTCTTCAGCATCTTACCTTCCCTTCACCACCTTCTGTAGTCTTCACTATCTTCCCTTATCTTCACCACCTTGCCTACCCTTCACCACCTTTTCCTAGTCTTCACCATCTTCCCTAACCTTCACTATATTACCTACCCTTCACCACTATCCCTACCCTTCACCACCTTACGTACCATTCACCACCTAATCAACCCTTCAATACCTTTCCTGCCTTTCACCACCTGCCCTACACTTCACCACCTTCTCTATCCTTCACTACCTTCCCTACCCTTCACCACCTAATCAACCCTTCACCACCTTCCCTATTCTTCACCATCTTCCCTACCCTTCACAACCTTCCCTACGCTTCACTGCTTTCCCTTTCATTCAACTCCTTCCCAACCCATGACCACCTACCCTAACCTTCACAACCTTCCCATCTCTACACGACCTCTCTTCTCTGCCCTTCAAAACTTTCCCTCCCATTATCCACCTTCCCTACCCTTCACATTCTTTCCCACCAATCACCACCTATAATTCCCTTCACAATACCTACCCTTAATCATCTTCCTCACCCTTCCCTACACTTCACCACCTTCTCTACCCCTCAACACCTTTCCAACCCATCACTTTTTTATCAACCCTTCACCACCTTCCCTGCTCTTCACCTGCTCTTCACCATAGGCCCAATTGGGTCGACTTCGTCCAGTCTATGTCTGTCTCTTTCCCCAGACCCAGGCGACTGCCCTTCAACCGTGAATAGATAAAGAGATACAGACATCCTTATGAATAAAGATATTTCACTCTGCAGTAATAGGAATCTTCCTTGACTTTGTAGGTGGTGAACATGTCCAAGTTTCACAAAGCACTTTGGCCATGCATCAACATGTCCAACCCAACTATGAAACACTGCCAACCTCGCTATATTTTATCCATCTGTGATATTGACTTTATTTTAATTTGTTCACCCTTCACGGTATTTATAATTGTTTCTATATTTTGGTGTATTATAATTTATTTATTCAAAAGTTTCTGATTCAAAATGAATTAGAAAATGAATAAGTTCATTAATTTATTGATGTTGATGACTGGGTTGGTGATGGTAGGGATGGTGCAAGTGTGGATGACAAGCCAGGAAGCGGAGAGACATACCCACCTGCATCTCCTTCGGCTACAGGTTCTTGAGTGGCACAAGAACTAATATAGCCTCCTTCACCTGCTGAGGCAGCTGGCCATCTTCCTCCACCTCCTCCCGCCTGGGATTGGCTGTGATGAATCGCTGCTCGACGGTGACGTGGAGCTGGAGCCTTTCTGGGATAGTGTGCCCTTCGTGGGCACATTCCTGCGGCACCAGCAGACTCTCCGGCTGGTGAGGGGTCTGAAGGACTTCCTGGTGCAGGTCGGAGAGGTGCCTGCAGCGCAGCCTATTGCAATCTGGAGTCGTTGGGAAATTCTGCCAATTTCTTTGGTTATCTTAATATTTTTGTTTATTAATGCCTGTCCGCGACGTGTGGCCCGTCCTCGGGACCATGACTGCATCGGTGTGCAGCACAATTTGGCTCTCACCGCTCCCACAACCCTCTGAGCCACGACATGATGCCACAACCCTGGGAACAACCCTCTGAGCCACGATCTTAGGAGAGAGAACCATCAGGAGAAAATGCCAAGTAATTAGGACAATATAACATTGAAAGGAATCAGGATAAGAATTTGGGATGGGACTGAAGGATGGAATGGTGCCCAACCTCTTGGGGGGGGGGGGTTGGGGATTGAACGCCGACCTGCATGAAAGGAGACCGTCGCTCTACCGTCCATCCCAAGTGGTTGGGCATGCAGCGAGGAAGAAGCACGAGTGATTGACAATGAGTGGAGCAGCGGTGACGGCTGCCTCGGTGCTGTGTCGTGATGAAAAGTGATGTTGTCGATGGTTTCGTTTGGCCAAAGTGGCTGTGTGTGTGTGTGTGTGTACTCATCTAGTTGTGCTTGCGGAGGTTTAGCTCTGGCTCTTTGGTCCCTCTTCTCAACTGTCACTCAACTGGTGTACAGGTTCCTGGGCCTACTGGGCTCTATCAAATCTACATTTGAAACTGTGTATGGAGTCAGCCTCCACCACATCACTGTCATCATATCACTCTTGGGTCCTCAGCTTCGACCTGTGTCCCCTTGTTCGTGTTCCCCCCGTGCTAAATAGTTTGTCTTTGACCACCCTATCAATTCCACTGAGAATTTTGTTGGTGTTTTAATTGATCATGTCTTCCCTTACTCTTCTGACTTCTAGGGACGTGAGGTTTAGCTTCCTTAGCCTTTCCTCGTAGCTCATTCCTCTCAGTTCTGGGACGAATCTGGAGGCATATCTCTGAATCTTTTCTCTCTTTGTCTTGAGTTTAACTAGGTATGGACTCCAGGCTGAAGCTGCCTATTCCAGGATTCGTCTGACATATGTGGTATACAAGGTCCTGAACAAATTCTTGCACATGTTTCTAAAAGCAGTTCTTATATTTGCTAACCAGTATATGCCGCTGATGATATCCTTTTGATGTGGGCTTCTGGGGACAGGTTTGGTGTGATATCATCCCCCAGAGCTTTCTATTTGTCTCTTGCAGGATTTCACCTCCCAGATAGTACCTTGTGCTCCCTTCACCTAATTTCAATAGTTTATACTTTCCAGAGTAAAACTCTAGTAGCCTTTTTCTAGACCATTCCTCCAGTTTGTACAGGTTGTCCTATAGTATCTATCTTCACCTGTTTTAATTCTTCTCATTATTTTTCAATTAGCAAGCTTTATGAGGAATTAGTCTATATCCTCAAGAAGATCGTCTACATATATTAGAAATAGGATGGGTCCATGTACAGATCCCTATGGGACTCCGCTGGTGACTTCTTGACGCTCTGATGTCTATACTCACAGTTACTCTCTGTTTCCTGTTGCTTAGATCCTCCCTTATCCACTGGACACGTCACCTTTTACTCCTGCCTGTAAAAGCCTCTTTTGGGGTACTGTGTAAAAGGCTTTCTAACAGTCTAAGAAAATGCAGTCTGCCCACCCTTCTCTTTCTTGCCTAATTTTTGTCGCCTGATCATAGAATTCTATTAAACCTGCGAGGCACGATTTACCATCTCTGAACCCATGCTGGTAGTGTGTTACAAAGCTATTTCCCTCCAGATGCTCTACGAGGCTATTCCTAACGATCTACTCCATCACCTTGCATTGTATACAAGTTAAGGAACCTCAGTCACCCCGTGCTGGTTTTACCTCAGTCACCCCATGCTGGCTTTACCTCAGTCACCCCATGCTGGCTTTACCCCAGTCACTCCGTGATGGCTTTACCTCAGTCACCCCGTGCTGGTTTTACCTCAGTCACCCCGTGCTGGTTTTACCTCAGTCACCCCATGCTGGCTTTACCCCAGTCACTCCGTGATGGCTTTACCTCAGTCACCCCATGCTGGTTTTACCTCAGTCACCCCGTGCTGGTTTTACCTCAGTCACCCCATGCTGGCTTTACCTCAGTCACCCCATGCTGGCTTTGCCTCTGTCACCCCGTGCTGGTTTTACCTCAGTCACCCCATGCTGGCTTTACCTCAGTCACCCCATGCTGGCTTTACCTCAGTCACCCCGTGCTGGTTTTACCTCAGTCACCCCATGCTGGCTTTACCTCAGTCACCCCATGCTGGCTTTACCTCAGTCACCCCGTGCTGGCTTTACCTCAGTCACCCCATGCTGGCTTTACCTCAGTCACCCCATGCTGGCTTTACCTCAGTCACCCCGTGCTGGTTTTACCTCAGTCACCCCATGCTGGTTTTACCTCAGTCACCCCGTGCTGGCTTTACCTCAGTCACCCCATGCTGGCTTTACCTCAGTCACCCCGTGCTAGCTTTACCTCAGACACCCTGTGCTGGCTTTACCTCAGTCACCCAGTGCTAGCTTTACCTCAGTCACCCCGTGCTAGCTTTACCTCAGACACCCCGTGCTGGCTTTACCTCAGTCACCCCGTGCTAGCTTTACCTCAGTCACCCCGCGCTGGCTTTACCTCAGTCACCCCGTGCTAGCTTTACCTCAGTCACGCTGTGCTGGCTTTACCTCAGTCAACCCGTGCTGGCTTTACCTCAGTCAACCCGTGCTGGCTTTACCTCAGTCACCCTCGTGCTGGCTTTACCTCAGTCACCCTCGTGCTGGCTTTACCTCAGTCACCCCGTGCTGGCTTTACCTCAGTCACCCCATGCTGGCTTTACCTCAGTCACCCCGTGCTGGTTTTTCCTCAGTCACCCCATGCTGGCTTTACCTCAGTCACCCCATGCTGGCTTTACCTCAGTCACCCCGTGCTGGTTTTACCTCAGTCACCCCGTGCTGGTTTTACCTCAGTCACCCCATGCTGGCTTTACCTCAGTCACCCCATGCTGGCTTTACCTCAGTCACCCCGTGCTGGTTTTACCTCAGTCACCCCATGCTGGTTTTACCTCAGTCACCCCGTGCTGGTTTTACCTCAGTCACCCCATGCTGGCTTTACCTCAGTCACCCCGTGCTAGCTTTACCTCAGACACCCCGTGCTAGCTTTACCTCAGTCACCCCGTGCTGGCTTTACCTCAGTCACCCCCGTGCTGGCTTTACCTCAGTCACCCCGTGCTAGCTTTACCTCAGTCACGCTGTGCTGGCTTTACCTCAGTCAACCCGTGCTGGCTTTACCTGAGTCACCCCATGCTGGCTTTACCTCAGTCACCCCATGCTGGCTTTACCTCAGTCACCCCATGCTGGTTTTACCTCAGTCACCCCATGCTGGCTTTACCTCAGTCACCCCGTGCTAGCTTTACCTCAGACACCCCATGCTGGCTTTACCTCAGTCACCCCATGCTGGCTTTACCTCAGTCACCCCATGCTGGCTTTACCTCAGTCACCCCATGCTGGCTTTACCTCAGTCACGCTGTGCTGGCTTTACCTCAGCCACCCCGTGCTAGCTTTACCTGAGTCACCCAGTGCTGGCTTTACCTCAGTCACCCTCGTGCTGGCTTTACCTCAGTCACCCTCGTGCTGGCTTTACCTCAGTCACCCTCGTGCTGGCTTTACCTCAGTCACCCTCGTGCTGGCTTTACCTCAGTCACCCCGTGCTGGCTTTACCTCAGTCACCCCGTGCTGGCTTTACCTCAGTCACCCCGTGCTGGCTTTACCTCAGTCACCCCGTGCCGGCTTTAACTCAGTCACCCCGTGCCGGCTTTAACTCAGTCACCCCGTGCCGGCTTTACCGCAGTCACCCCATGCTGGCTTTACCTCAGTCACCCCGTGCTGGCTTTACCTCAGTCACCCCGTGCTGGCTTTACCTGTCACCCCATGCTGGCTTTACCTCAGTCACCCCGTGCTGGCTTTACCTGTCACCCCGTGCTGGCTTTACCGCAGTCACCCCATGCTGGCTTTACCTCAGTCACCCCGTGCTGGCTTTACCTGTCACCCCGTGCTGGCTTTACCGCACTCACCCCATGCTGGCTTTACCGCAGTCACCCCATGCTGGCTTTACCGCAGTCACCCCATGCTGGCTTTACCTCAGTCACCCCGTGCTGGCTTTACCTGTCACCCCGTGCTGGCTTTACCTCAGTCACCCCATGCTGGCTTTACCTCAGTCACCCCGTGCTGGCTTTACCTCCGTCACCCCGTGCTGGCTTTACCTCCGTCACCCCGTGCTGGCTTTACCTCCGTCACCCCGTGCTGGCTTTACCTCAGTCACCCCGTGCTGGCTTTACCTCAGTCACCCCATGCTGGCTTTACCGCAGTCACCCCATGCTGGCTTTACCTCAGTCACCCCGTGCTGGCTTTACCTCAGTCACCCCGTGCTGGCTTTACCTGTCACCCCATGCTGGCTTTACCTCAGTCACCCCGTGCTGGCTTTACCTGTCACCCCGTGCTGGCTTTACCGCAGTCACCCCATGCTGGCTTTACCTCAGTCACCCCGTGCTGGCTTTACCTGTCACCCCGTGCTGGCTTTACCGCACTCACCCCATGCTGGCTTTACCGCAGTCACCCCATGCTGGCTTTACCGCAGTCACCCCATGCTGGCTTTACCTCAGTCACCCCGTGCTGGCTTTACCTGTCACCCCGTGCTGGCTTTACCTCAGTCACCCCATGCTGGCTTTACCTCAGTCACCCCGTGCTGGCTTTACCTCCGTCACCCCGTGCTGGCTTTACCTCCGTCACCCCGTGCTGGCTTTACCTCCGTCACCCCGTGCTGGCTTTACCTCAGTCACCCCGTGCTGGCTTTACCTCAGTCACCCCATGCTGGCTTTACCTCAGTCACCCCGTGCTGGCTTTACCTGTCACCCCGTGCTGGCTTTATCGCAGTCACCCCGTGCTGGCTTTAACTCAGTCACCCCGTGCTGGCTTTACCTCAATCACCCCGTGCTGGCTTTACCTCAGTCACCCCATGCTGGCTTTACCTCAGTCACCCCGTGCTGGCTTTACCTGTCACCCCGTGCTGGCTTTATCGCAGTCACCCCGTGCTGGCTTTAACTCAGTCACCCCGTGCTGGCTTTACCTCAATCACCCCGTGCTGGCTTTACCTCAGTCACCCCGTGCTGGCTTTACCTCAGTCACCCCGTGCTGGCTTTACCTCAATCACCCCGTGCTGGCTTTACCTCAATCACCCCGTGCTGGCTTTACCGCAGTCACCCCGTGCTGGCTTTACCTCAGTCACCCCGTGCTGGCTTTACCTCAGTCACCCCGTGCTGGCTTTACCTCAGTCACCCCGTGCTGGCTTTACCTCAGTCACCCCGTGCTGGCTTTACCTCAGTCACCCCGTGCTGGCTTTACCTGTCACCCCGTGCTGGCTTTACCTGTCACCCCATGCTGGCTTTACCTCAGTCACCCCGTGCTGGCTTTACCTGTCACCCCATGCTGGCTTTACCTCAGTCACCCCGTGCTGGCTTTACCTCCGTCACCCCGTGCTGGCTTTACCTCCGTCACCCCGTGCTGGCTTTACCTCCGTCACCCCGTGCTGGCTTTACCTCAGTCACCCCGTGCTGGCTTTACCTCAGTCACCCCATGCTGGCTTTACCTCAGTCACCCCGTGCTGGCTTTACCTGTCACCCCGTGCTGGCTTTATCGCAGTCACCCCGTGCTGGCTTTAACTCAGTCACCCCGTGCTGGCTTTACCTCAATCACCCCGTGCTGGCTTTACCTCAGTCACCCCATGCTGGCTTTACCTCAGTCACCCCGTGCTGGCTTTACCTGTCACCCCGTGCTGGCTTTATCGCAGTCACCCCGTGCTGGCTTTAACTCAGTCACCCCGTGCTGGCTTTACCTCAATCACCCCGTGCTGGCTTTACCTCAGTCACCCCGTGCTGGCTTTACCTCAGTCACCCCGTGCTGGCTTTACCTCAATCACCCCGTGCTGGCTTTACCTCAATCACCCCGTGCTGGCTTTACCGCAGTCACCCCGTGCTGGCTTTACCTCAGTCACCCCGTGCTGGCTTTACCTCAGTCACCCCGTGCTGGCTTTACCTCAGTCACCCCGTGCTGGCTTTACCTCAGTCACCCCGTGCTGGCTTTACCTCAGTCACCCCGTGCTGGCTTTACCTGTCACCCCGTGCTGGCTTTACCTGTCACCCCATGCTGGCTTTACCTCAGTCACCCCGTGCTGGCTTTACCTGTCACCCCATGCTGGCTTTACCTCAGTCACCCCGTGCTGGCTTTACCTGTCACCCCGTGCTGGCTTTACCGCAGTCACCCCATGCTGGCTTTACCTCAGTCACCCCGTGCTGGCTTTACCTGTCACCCCGTGCTGGCTTTACCGCACTCACCCCATGCTGGCTTTACCGCAGTCACCCCATGCTGGCTTTACCGCAGTCACCCCATGCTGGCTTTACCTCAGTCACCCCGTGCTGGCTTTACCTGTCACCCCGTGCTGGCTTTACCTCAGTCACCCCATGCTGGCTTTACCTCAGTCACCCCGTGCTGGCTTTACCTCCGTCACCCCATGCTGGCTTTACCTCCGTCACCCCGTGCTGGCTTTACCTCCGTCACCCCGTGCTGGCTTTATCTCAGTCACCCCGTGCTGGCTTTACCTCAGTCACCCCATGCTGGCTTTACCTCAGTCACCCCGTGCTGGCTTTACCTGTCACCCCGTGCTGGCTTTACCGCAGTCACCCCGTGCTGGCTTTACCTCAGTCACCCCGTGCTGGCTTTACCTCAATCACCCCGTGCTGGCTTTACCTCAGTCACCCCGTGCTGGCTTTACCTCAGTCACCCCGTGCTGGCTTTACCTCAGTCACCCCGTGCTGGCTTTACCTCAATCACCCCGTGCTGGCTTTACCGCAGTCACCCCGTGCTGGCTTTACCTCAGTCACCCCGTGCTGGCTTTACCTCAGTCACCCCGTGCTGGCTTTACCTCAGTCACCCCGTGCTGGCTTTACCTCAGTCACCCCGTGCTGGCTTTACCTCAGTCACCCCGTGCTGGCTTTACCTCAATCACCCCGTGCTGGCTTTACCTCAGTCACCCCGTGCTGGCTTTACTTCCGTCACCCCGTGCTGGCTTTACCTCCGTCACCCCGTGCTGGCTTTACCTCCGTCACCCCGTGCTGGCTTTACCTCAGTCACCCCGTGCTGGCTTTACCTCAGTCACCCCGTGCTGGCTTTACCTGTCACCCCGTGCTGGCTTTACCTCAGTCACCCCGTGCTGGCTTTACCTCAGTCACCCCGTGCTAGCTTTACCTCAGTCACCCCGTGCTGGCTTTACCTCCGTCACCCCGTGCTGGCTTTACCTCAGTCACCCCGTGCTGGCTTTACCTCAGTCACCCCGTGCTGGCTTTACCTCAGTCACCCCGTGCTGGCTTTACCTCCGTCACCCCGTGCTGGCTTTCTGCAAATGAAACCAGTCCGATGTATCAACGTTATTTATCTCTCGTCCAATGGTGATGAGCACGACCATCGTGCACCACGACCCATCGGCACCTGTCGTGCATCACGACCCATGGGCACCTGTCGTGCACCACGACCCATGGGCACCTGTCGTGCATCACGACCCATGGGCACCTGTCGTGCACCACGACCCTTGGGCACCTGTCGTGTATCACGACCCAGGGGCACCTGTCGTGTATCACGACCCATGGGCACCTGTCGTGCACCACGACCCAGGGGCACCTGTCGTGCACCACGACCCATGGGCACCTGTCGTGCACCACGACCCAGGGGCACCTGTCGTGCACCACGACCCAGGGGCACCTGTCGTGCACCACGACCCATGGGCACCTGTCGTGCACCACGACCCAGGGGCACCTGTCGTGCACCACGACCCAGGGGCACCTGTCGTGCACCACGACCCATGGGCACCTGTCGTGCACCACGACCCAGGGGCACCTGTCGTGCACTACGACCCAGGGGCACCTGTCGTGTATCCCCCAGGTGCACGAGTGTTGGTAATAGAGATAGTGCCTCACGTGTGGCCGCAGTCCTCCAACATTTAAGTGATATAGAGACTAAATAATAATAAGCAACGTTATGAAGTGTAGCACATTGGTTGGTAAATAACAAACACTGATCGTCGATGAACACTGTGATAAGTAATCCAAAGTCTCACACCAAGCGGAGGTACGACAACAGAGCCACGGAACGCTGCCCGAGGAACAAAACATTATGATGCGACACTAAGGAGTCTAGGTGGTGTCTGGAACAACCAATAAAGGGCAAACATTTAACATAAAACATTATTACAACTATAAGGCGTAGAAATGAACGCCTATGTAAGTGAGAACATTGAATTGAATTTCTGGAGTCAGAAATTCACCCACGTACTCTGGAGTACGTGGGTGATGGACACGACCAACATGCAACACAACCCATGGGTACCTCTCTGGAGTACGTGGGTGATGGGTACGACCAACGTGCAACACGACACATGGGTACGTCTCTGGAGTACGTGGGTGATGGGCACGACCAACGTGCAACACGACACATGGGTACGTCTCTGGAATAGGCGACCCGCGGGGGGCGCCACATCTCCAGCTGGGAAATTAATGACATTGCTCGAGGCTCTTCGTGCGCCTTACAGTTTGTGGCTTTCGTAAGTGGTCTGTAATATGCAAATTAGGTAATCAGCCTGGCATGCGGATATTCTAACGAGAATGGAGCGCCTGTCTGTCCGAGGTTCAACCCCTTCACGAGGATTTTTTTTCTGATGCAAATGGCTTGATATATATATATATAAATATATATATATATATATATATATATATATATATATATATATATATATATATATATATATATATATATATATATATATATATATATATATATATTAGTATATTTTGGTAGCAGTCTTTCCTGTAGACATATATTATTAAATATGACCGAAAAGGTAAGATTAATAATTCTAACACGAATTTTCTCGATCTTTCGTACGTTTCTTTTCCCTGTTGGTGGTAATTCAAAAATCAATTCTCCAAAATTCATTTTATTTCTAGTCTGACGCGACACTTGAGCGCGTTTCGTAAAACTTATTACATTTTCAAAGACTTTAGCTTACACATACACAACTGAATAGAACTTACACATCTTCGATTTGTTTATATCTACATTTGAGTGAGGTGGATGGGGTGAGGTGGTATTAATAGGGTATTAAATTCCTAAACACAAGACAGAACACGAAACAATGGGTATTGAATGGAAGTGATTTGTAGAAAGCCTATTGGTCCATATTTCTTGATGCTTCTATATTGGAGCGGAGTCTTGAGGTGGGTAGAATATAGTTGTGCATTAATTGGCTGTTGATTGCTGGTGTTGACTTCTTGATGTGTAGAGCCTCGCAGACGTCAAGCCGCCTGCTATCGCTGTATCTATCGATGATTTCTGTGTTGTTTACTAGGATTTCTCTGGCGATGGTTTGGTTGTGGGAAGAGATTATATGTTCCTTAATGGAGCCCTGTTGCTTATGCATCGTTAAACGCCTAGAAAGAGATGTTGTTGTCTTGCCTATATACTGGGTTTTTTGGAGCTTACAGTCCCCAAGAGGGCATTTGAAGGCATAGACGACGTTGGTCTCTTTTAAAGCGTTCTGCTTTGTGTCTGGAGAGTTTCTCATGAGTAGGCTGGCCGTTTTTCTGGTTTTATAGTAAATCGTCAGTTGTATCCTCTGATTTTTGTCTGTAGGGATAACGTTTCTATTAACAATATCTTTCAGGACCCTTTCCTCCGTTTTATGAGCTGTGGAAAAGAAGTTCCTGTAAAATAGTCTAATAGGGGGTATAGGTGTTGTGTTGGTTGTCTCTTCAGAGGTTGCATGGCGTTTCACTTTCCTTCTTATGATGTCTTCGACGAAACCATTGGAGAAGCCGTTGTTGACTAGAACCTGCCTTACCCTACAGAGTTCTTCGTCGACTTGCTTCCATTCTGAGCTGTGGCTGAGAGCACGGTCGACATAAGCGTTAACAACACTCCTCTTGTACCTGTCTGGGTACAAGAGGAGCATTTAGGCATTTAGGCACATTTCTATGTTCGTTTCCTTAGTGTAGACTGCAGTGTGGAAACCTCCGTTCTTTTCCATGACTGTTACATCTAGAAAGGGCAGCTTCCCATCCTTTTCCATCTCGTAAGTGAAACGCAGCACGGAACTCTGCTCAAATACCTCCTTCAGCTCCTGCAGATGTCTGACATCAGGTACCTGTGTAAAAATGTCAACATACCTGCAGTATATGGCCGGTTTCAAGTTCATTTCGACTAAGACTTTTTGCTCGATGGTACCCATGTAGAAGTTTGCAAACAGGACACCTAGGGGAGAACCCATGGCGACCCCATCTACTTGCTTATACAATTATACATTCCCTCCAAATGAGGGAATGCGAGGCGACCATGAGGAAAGAAGAAGCTGCAATAAGGAAAGAAGAGCAGGAAAGAGAGGCAGCCCTGAGGAAAGAGGAAGCTGCAATCAGGAAAGAAGAACAAGAACGAGAGGTGGCCCTCAAGGAACGTGAGACTGCAATACTCCGTGAGTGTGAGCGAGTACAGCTTGAAGCAAAACAACGTCACCTGGAGATGCAATGCAAGCATGATAAACAGCAAGCGGATATGATTATAGAATGTCGTCAACAAGAACTCGCGTTGGAGACTTCACACCGCGCTCAGCGCCAATAAGCTACCCGTAAGTTTCAATGTCTCCCATGCAAGTAAGTTAATACCACCATTCGTTGAGATAGAGATTGACGTCTTTTTTACCACCTTTGAGACCCTAGCTAATAAACTTAGCTTGCCTGAAGATCAATGGTCTACCCTTCTCAGAGTGCATGTCACAGGTAGAGCTTCAGTTACTCTCAGTACCTTAGCGTCTGAGAATGACTACCAGACCCTGAAGCAAGCAGTTTTGGACGCCTACCTTCTCTCCCCCGAAAGCTACAGACGAAAATTTCGTGACTATCTAAAGGCAAGTAACACCACCTTTCTAGAATTTGCCAATACCAAGAAAATATATTTAATGAAATGGCTGGAAGCAGCACATGTCTCTACATTTGCAGAACTCATCAACCTCATGCTAGTTGAGAAATTCTTGAGACGTGTTCCCCCTTCCGTCCGTTTATATTTAGCAGATAAAGAAGAAACTGACTACATCAGATGTGCGAAGTCGGCTGATACCTACAGCCTCATCCACCGGCTGACACCAGAACCACCTTCCAGTAAGAAGGCTTGGTACAGTTATGATAAACTGAGTACAGATCAAGCGAGCTCACAATTGTGTTGTAAGTATTGCAAACTCTATGGACATACCATAGATAGATGTGGGAAGGCTCAATACAAAAGCAATGAATCTACTAAACCCAAACAGCCTCCTCCTAAATCCGGTAAGCCTGTGATGAATGTTGGTGTTCCTGTTAATGATCTTTCTCTCTTCAGTAAACACCTGTATCCTGGAACTGTCTCTACCAACGGTACAGATTCGGAGGGACGTTTCAAATTGAAGATCTTGAGGGACACAGCGGCTCTTCAGTCAATAATATTGAAATCAGCTGTGCCTAACATCACCTACACCGGGGAAATCGTCCTTATCACTGACCTCACTGGTACCACTCCGTATTCACTCGCCAGAGTCCACCTGGATTGTCTCTTCGTGACCGGTGAAGTCCAAGTCGCCATCAGGGAAAAGCCTTTTCCCATGCCTGGAGTGCAACTTCTCCTGGGAAACGACTTGGCAGAAGATCTGCAACCGTCCAACCTGATCATCATGGACAAACCCCAGGTGTGTAACTATGTAATGGACAATCCCATCTTTGAATATGTTCCAGCAGAGGTCCAAGAAAGTGATGAAGTTTCTCCTCCGGTTTTGGTGACCACCCGTGCACAAGCTGCACGACCACAGCCAGCTGACTCTACTGCTACCGCTGTCCCTCAAGACCCTCAGAATCTACCACCAAATCATACCAGTTTGGAGTTCCGTAAGTTACAGAGGGAAGATCAATCATTAACACCATTATTCTTCCAGGCTGAGACTCAACCTGACAGTATTCCTGGGTTCTTCCTAGAGAATCAGTTGCTCTACCGCAGATACAGACCCAGCAAGCTGAAGGAGGATGACGATTGGGCCAATGTCGAACAACTAGTGATTCCCACCAGCATACGGCCCGATATTCTACACCTGGCCCACGGAGCTCTTTCTCACTATGGTTTTAACAAAACCTACCACGGAATCAGACAAGACTACTACTGGCCAGGTATGGTAAAAGACGTCAAAAAGTATGTGCAACAGTGTCATACATGTCAGATGGCAGGTAAGCCTAACATCTCTATTCCCCAAGCTCCATTAAATCCTATCCCAGTGCCTGCGGAACCTTTCCACAGATTCATCATAGACTGTGTTGATCCTTTACCCCGGACCAGTTCTGGCAACGCCTATATACTAACTATCATGTGTCCTACCACCAGATTCCCCATAGCAGTTCCAGTAAAGAACATTACGGCTGCTACTGTGGTGAAACACCTATTGAAAATCTTCACCCAGTATGGATTTCCAAGAGAGGTTCAAAGTGACTGTGGCACCAACTTCACCAGTGATCTCTTCAAGAAGACACTGGAAGAGTTCAACATCACACAGGTATTGTCCAGCCCCTATCATCCTGCTTCACAGGGTTCTCTTGAACGTAGTCATCAGACTATTAAAGCACTCCTAAAGAAATTCTGCAATGATACCTTGAAGGACTCGGATAAACAACTTGATCTCATTATGTGCATTTTCAGAAGTCTCCCCAATGAGTCTCTAGGAGTATCTCCTTATGAGATGCTCTACGGACGTAAGTGCCGTACTCCTCTCAAAGCTTTTAAAGACTCTCTACGTTATGCCCCCTTCAGTGACCCTCAGAATGTGCCCCAGTTTCTTCAAAACTTAAATTTTGAAGAAACACAATAATACTCTCTCCACATTCTAGAGAGAGTACATAAATTTGCTAATGACAATCTATTGAAAGCACAGGAGAGGATGAAGACTCATTTTGACCAAAGCAGCAAATTAAGGAAATTTAAACCAGGAGACTTCGTGTTGGCATATTTTCCTATCCCAGGTTCTCCATTGCAAAACAAGTTTTCAGAACCTTACCGCATCAAGGAGTGCAGAAACAACCACAACTACGTTCTTGAGACTCCAGATAGGCGGCGGAAGACCCAGTTGTGCCACGTCAACCTCCTGAAGCAGTATCAAGGTACTCCCCCCACTGTGTTGGTATCAGTCTCCACATTTAAAGGTCCATACCTCCACAGTAAAACCTTCCCTGCTTCCCCCGAAAGCATTAACACTGAGTCGGTGCTTTCCAACTCGGAAATCCTTACTAATCTTCATACCTATTTGCAGGACAGTAATAGTGCTCCTCTCATCAGAATCTTCAAGGAACACCAGAAGTTGTTCAGCGATGATCCACAAGAGTGTAATGTGGTTCAGCACGACATCCAACTACTCCCTGACATCCGGCCGATTCGTTAACCTTTCTACTGAATCAGCCCGAGTAAAAAGTAAGTCATGCGTGCTGAGGTACAGTACCTCCTGGATCATGGGCTGGCCACCCCTTGTGAGTCCCCTTGGGCCTCACCCTGCATCTTGGTGCCGAAACCGCATGGTAAAGTGAGGTTATGTACCGATTATCGGAAATTGAATCTTGTGACTGTCAAGGATGCGTACCCCTTACCTAGAATAGATGACATCCTTGACGCCATTAGTAATGCTCGGTATCTATCGAAGCTAGACTTACTAAAAGGATACTACCAAGTATGTTGACCAGACCACACACTAGAATTTGAAGGGACGACGACGTTTCGGTCCGTCCTGGACCATTCTCAAGTCGATTGTGATGAGGAGGTAGGGACAGGCAATAAATAGGCAATAGAGAGCTGAGGAGGAAAGTCAGGTGTAGGGGATAGTAGTAATGAGAACTGCAGCAGGCCTATTGGCCCATACGAGGCAGCTCCTATTATAACCACCGAAGGAGATAGTAATAGGAAAAAGAAGAGGATAGCAAGGGAGCGTAGGAGAAGACAATGAACAGAAAAAGGGAGAAGAGAGGAAGAGAGAAAGAAAAGGAAAGAGAAAGAAAGAAATGGAAGGGGGAAAGCTTATGTTAAGTCACGTTTGTTAGAAAGATTAGAGCATTTGAGTATATACTGTGAAAGGGAAGAGTCCACAGCAACAAAGCCAGGACTCAAGTTCATGTTGGATACATTGTTTATAAGAGCCGATTCTACAAGACGGCGTCTGTGTAGAGTAGAGGCAGGAAAGATTATTTTGGAGGAAGACCAATCAATGGGATGATTAGAATCCCTCACATGGCAGAAGAGAGCATTGTTAGTGTCTGCAGACTTAACACTTCTCTTGTGTTCTTTAAGTCTGTCATTCAGTGTACGGCCAGTTTCGCCAAAGTATTGGAGAGGACAAGATGAACAGGAAATAGAGTAGACACCAGCAGCATTAGAAGCAGGAGGAGCAGTGTGAACTAGATTGCTACGAAGTGTGTTAGTTTGTCGAAAGGCGAGTTTAATGTCAAGAGGACGAAAGGTATTGGTAAAAGTTTTGAGTTCAGATATGAAGGGAAGGCATAGTACAGTGCTACTAGTGTTGGAAGCAGGTTTAGGATGAAAGAAATTTCGCTTAGCTTTCTGTGAACTTTCTTTCTTTCTTGAACTTTCTCCAGTTCAACACTTCGGGATCTCCTTTCCCTGAACATGCCCGCCTTCTTCTTCAAGAACTTATTCATGCCACCTCCTTGCAAGTTGACGAGGCTTTTCTTGCTGTTCGTCAACAGCAACGCTTTCTGTCCTCTTCTCTTCCCAGTGATCTATGCAATATCATTTTTCCAATTGCATTTGACACTGCTCACGTCTCCTCTTCTCACCACTTTTCCACACTACACAACAAACTTCAACGCCTGATCTCCAACAGTCCTTGGGCCAAATACTCTCTCTCTGACTGTGTTACCAACCTTTCGTCCTACTCTCTTTCTAAGCACCAGCAAGAACTTCTTGGTCTTGGTCTGTCTTTTGCTACTTCCCCTGGCCCACGCTGTGGCATTGATCTCATTAGTTCCTTTGACAGGTTTGTCAGTTCTAACTCTAGTACTCTTTCGGACCTGTCTGCCTTTAGAGGGGCCCTTATCCCCGTTCTTGACAGCTTGTTTTCTAAAAATAACCACCTTCCTCGTCGCTTCCAGCTTGCCCTTGCCTCCCTGAAATCTAACAACTCTATTCTTATCCTTCCTTCCGACAAAAGCAATTCAGTGGTTGTCCTTGACCGAGAGGACTACCTCCGAAAAGCAGATGTCTTGCTCTCTGACTCTCGCACTTATGCTCCTCTGACTTATAACCCTTTGGATCGCCTCAAAACTTCCTTTAACCGCAAACTAAGACAGCTCTCTAGTCTTTGCCCTCCTGACTTTGATCTCATTAAACGTTTCCGTGTCATCTGCCCTTCTCTTCCTTATTTCTATGGTCTTCCTAAGACTCATAAACCTGGTGTTCCTCTTCGTCCTATCATTTCTTCACGGGGCTCTGTCAGCTATCCTCTTGCCTCCTGGCTCGCTAAAACCCTGACACCTTACCTTGTCACTTTTTCCCCTGCCCACCTTCGTCACTCTCAGGACTTCATAGAAAGATTGCGCCTGCAACCCTCTTGTAAGATGCTTAGTCTTGATGTCGACTCTCTGTTCACTAATGTTCCGCTCGATGACGTTCTCTCTTTCCTCAGACAGAAGGCGTCAGAGGGTCTCCTTCCTCTCCCACTTCCCTCTGACGTTTTCCTCGATCTCATTAGACTCTGTGTTGAATCTAACTCTTTCTCTTTCAACGGTAAATATTACACTCAAACTTTCGGCGTCGCTATGGGTTCCCCTCTCTCCCCTGTTCTTGCTAATTTCTACATGGAATACTTAGAAACTGTTCTTCTTCCTTCTATTGATACTCGTCCCTCTCTCTGGCTTCGATATGTTGATGACATTTTTGCTTTATGGCCTCATGACCTTAATCTTTTCCAGCCTTTCCTCGCCTCTCTTAACAATCTGGCTCCATCTATCCATTTCAAAGTTGAGTGGGAATCTAATTCCCTCCTTCCTTTTCTTGATGTTCATGTTCACAGCTCTGTGTCTGGGTTCTCTTTCTCTGTCTACCGTAAACCCATGCATAGTGGCATGTACATTCACTTCTTTTCCTACCATCCTCCTTCTGTTAAGAAAAGTGTCCTCGTCTCTCTCTTCCTCCGCGCTCTACGCATCAGCGACCCTCAGTTTCTTGATTCTGAAATCGCCTTTATCTACAAATCATTCTCTCGCCTTGGTTATCCTTTGCATTTCATCAACTGCGCCCACTCTCAATCTAAACGAAATTTCTTTCATCCTAAACCTGCTTCCAACACTAGTAGCACTGTACTATGCCTTCCCTTCATATCTGAACTCAAAACTTTTACCAATACCTTTCGTCCTCTTGACATTAAACTCGCCTTTCGACAAACTAACACACTTCGTAGCAATCTAGTTCACACTGCTCCTCCTGCTTCTAATGCTGCTGGTGTCTACTCTATTTCCTGTTCATCTTGTCCTCTCCAATACTTTGGCGAAACTGGCCGTACACTGAATGACAGACTTAAAGAACACAAGAGAAGTGTTAAGTCTGCAGACACTAACAATGCTCTCTTCTGCCAAGTGAGGGATTCTAATCATCCCATTGATTGGTCTTCCTCCAAAATAATCTTTCCTGCCTCTACTCTACACAGACGCCGTCTTGTAGAATCGGCTCTTATAAACAATGTATCCAACATGAACTTGAGTCCTGGCTTTGTTGCTGTGGACTCTTCCCTTTCACAGTATATACTCAAATGCTCTAATCTTTCTAACAAACGTGACTTAACATAAGCTTTCCCCCTTCCATTTCTTTCTTTTTCTTTCCTTTTCTTTCTCTCTTCTCCCTTTTTCTGTTCATTGTCTTCTCCTACGCTCCCTTGCTATCCTCTTCTTTTTCCTATTACTATCTCCTTCGGTGGTTATAATAGGAGCTGCCTCGTATGGGCCAATAGGCCTGCTGCAGTTCTCATTACTACTATCCCCTACACCTGACTTTCCTCCTCAGCTCTCTCTTGCCTATTTATTGCCTGTCCCTACCTCCTCATCACAATCGACTTGAGAATGGTCCAGGACGGACCGAAACGTCGTCGTCCCTTCAAATTCTAGTGTGTGGTCTGGTCAACATACTTCAGCCACGTTATTGTGACTCATCGCCTACTACCAAGTATGTTTGACAGAGCGAGCTAAGGAAATATCTGCCTTTACCACTCCTTTTGGCCTTTACAGATACGAACGCCTTCCATTTGGACTATGTAATGCCCCGGCCACCTTTCAGCGAGCTGTTAACCACGTCATCCAGGGCTTAGATAACACCTACGCCTACTTGGATGATATCGTTGTGGCAACTAACACCTGGAGCGAACATCTGCTCCAGCTGCAACGATTGTTTGCCAAGCTCCTGACAGCCGGCCTCACCATCAACTTGGGCACGTCCATCTTTGCTAAAGGTAAAGTGCGTTATCTTCGTCATGAGATAGGGAGTGGCAGCCTAGCTCCGTTAAACATACATACCCAAGCCATCCAGCATTACCCACAGCCTACCACCAGGAAGCAACTCCTGCGCTTCCTTGGTCTTGCCTCCTACTACCGTAGGTTTGTGAAGAATTTTAGTACGGTGGCGACACCATTGATCACTTTAATCAGCTCCAAGCAACGGTATCATTGGACCATTCAGCAAACTATTGCTTTTGAACAACTTAAATCCATGCTCTGTTCTAATCCTATTCTCGCCTCGCCAGATATCACGAAGCCTTCATCCTCCATGTCGACGCCAGTGGTATCGGGGGTGTCCTGATGCAACAACGAGGCGAGGAGGTTCTACCTGTTAGCTACTACAGCTACAAGTTAAAACCCCACCAGAGGAACTACAGCACTATCGAAAAGGAACTACTCTCCATCGTCCTGAACTTGCAGCACTTTGAATCATACCTGCAAAGTGCTCGGTCTACCACCATCTACTCGGACCACAATCCCCTACGCTTCCTGCAGCAAGCCCAATTCAACAATCAACGGCTTCTACGATGGGCTTTATATCTGCAGAATTTCAACCTGGAGATCTTCTACATCAAGGGTTCTGACAACATCATAGCAGACGCCCTCTCCAGAGTCTATGAAGTAGAGGCAGCTCCACCTACCACTCTACCACCTGAAGACGTAACTTCACCCGGAACCGCAGGCTTCGGGGGAGAGTTGTGACGATAATCTCTTTCAAGAGAGATTGAGCCTGCTCTTCCCTACCTAAAGTTAAGTTTATTCTACAAGTATAAGATGCAACATTCAAGATACGTCCACCAGTAGCACAAAACGTTTTGACCAGGAGGCAAAACGTACCCTAAATCCCCAACTCCAAATCCCTCCACGCCGGCTCGTCATCAACCAGCCAACTACCCATCCCAGCCTGCCTGCTCCTGATTGGTGACTCGCCGACTGCACACCTGCACACTGCACCTCAGCGCCATCTACCTGAGTCGATGTCTGAGCTTGAACCAGCCATCAACTTCAGAATATTCTTTGTGCTCTAAGAGTTGACATCTCTCTCTGGCATACTAAGCTCTCTGGCTCTGTATACTAAGGGAGGTCTCAGCCATAGCCAATATTCTCAGCACCATTATTACTATTTTATCTATTGTGTTTTTGCATTTATCTTTGTTCTTTAATTGCACTGTTCATAGCCATGGGACTTGTCTTTATTTTCATTTGTGTTTAAAGTATATTAAAGTTTCATTGTTCATACTTTGCGTGTTACGTGTTCCTCCCTCTCACTTACCACAGACAACAGGCAAGCAGTCTTGCTTTTTTTTTGTAAATGTGACAGGCATTGACAACACCAGCCATTGGAGGACTGCCGAACATCTACACTCCAACACTTTCCAGTCACAATATATATATATATATATATATATATATATATATATATAAATATATATATATATATATATATATATATATATATATATACATATATATATATATATATATATATATATATATATATATATATATATATATATATATATATATATATATATATATATATATATGTCGTACCTAGTAGCCAGAACGCACTTCTCAGCCTACTATGCAAGGCCCGTTTTGCCTAATAAGCCAAGTTTTCATGCATTAATTGTTTTTCGACTACCAAACCTACCTAACCTAACCTAACTTTTTCGGCTCCCTAACCTAACCTAACCTTTAAAGATAGGTTAGATTAGGTTAGGTAGGGTTGGTTAGGTTCGGTCATATATCTACGTTAATTTTAACTCCAATAAAAAAAAATGACCTCATACATAATGAAATGGGTAGCTTTATCATTTCATAAGAAAAAAATTAGAGAAAATATATTAATTCTGGAAAACTTGGCTTATTAGGCAAATTGGACCTTGCATAGTAGGCAGAGAAGTGCGTTCTGGCTACTAGGTACGACATATATATATATATATATATATATATATATATATATATATATATATATATATATATATATATATATATATATATATATATATAACTTTAGAACACTTTCCCACCAGGAGACTCGAACCCTAGCCAGCACAGAAGCCTTCCAGCAACTGGCATAACAGGCGTTATGGCGTTACCTGTTATGCCAGTTGCTGGAAGGCTTCTGTGCTGGCTAGGGTTCGAGTCTCCTGGTGGGAAAGTGTTCTAAAGTTGTATACTTAACTCTCGTGTTTAGGAGAGTTGTGTCATATATATATATATATATATATATATATATATATATATATATATATATATATATATATATCGTACCTAGTAGCCAGAATGCACTTCTCAGCCTACTATGCAAGGCCTGATTTGCCTAATAAGCCAAGTTTTCATGAATTGAGTACTAAAGAGGCACCCTTCATGAGCCCGAATGGGCACATGTATAAGCAAGTAGATGGGGTCGCCATGGGTTCTCCCCTAGGTGTCCTGTTTGCGAACTTCTACATGGATACCATCGAGCAAAAGGTCTTAGTCGACATGAACTTGAAACCGGCCATATACTGCAGGTATGTTGATGACATTTTTACACAGGTACCTGATGTCAGACATCTGCAGGAGCTGAAGGAGGCATTTGAGCAGAATTCTGTGTTGCGTTTCACTTACGAGATGGAAAAGGATGGGAAGCTGCCCTTTTTAGATGTAACAGTCATGGAAAGGAGCAGAGGTTTCCACACTGCAGTCTACACTAAGGAAACGAACATAAGAATGTGCCAAATGCCATGTGCCAAATGCCAACAGTGACTGCCCAGACAGGTACAAGAGGAGTGTTGTTAACGCTTATATCGACCGTGCTCTCTGCCACAGCTCAGGATGGAAGCAAGTCAATGAAGAACTCTGTAGGGTAAGGCAGGTCCTAGTCAACAACGGCTTCTCCAATGGTTTCGTTGAAGACATCATAAGAAGGAAGGTGAAACGCCATGCAACCTCTGAAGAGACAACTAAAACAACACCTATACCCCCTATTAGACTATTTTACAGGAACTTCTTTTCCACAGCTCATAAAACGGAGGAAAGGGTCCTGAAAGAAATTGTTAATAGAAACATTATCCCTACAGACAAAAATCAGAAGATACAACTGACGATTTACTATAAAACCAAAAAAAACGGCCACCCTACTCATGAGAAACTCTCCAGTTACAAAGCAGAACGCTTTAAAAGAGACCAACGTCGTCTATGCCTTCAAATGCCCACTTGGGGACTGTAAGCCTCAAAGAACTCAGTATATAGGCAAGACAACAACATCTCTTTCCAGGCGATTAACGATGCATAAGCAACAGGGCTCCATTAAGGAACATATAATCTCTTCCCACAACCAGACCATCACCAGAGAAATCTTAGCAAACAACACAGAAATCATCGATAGATACAGCGATAGCAGGCGGCTTGACATCTGCGAGGCACTACACATCAAGAAGTCAACACCAGCAATCAACAGCCAATTAATGCACAACTATGTTCTACCCACTTCAAGACTCCGCTCCAATATAGAAGCATCAAGAAATATGGGCCAATAAGCCCTCTGCAGTTACTTCCATTCTTACATTCAATTTACCCAATTAGTACCCATTGTTTCGTGTTCTGTCTTGTGTTGAAAGTTTTGTTCACCTCATCCAAAACTGTTGTAACATATCACCTCACCCAAAATGCGGGTATAAAATAAAATGAAAGCTGTTTAAATCATAGTATAGTAAGAACTCTGTTTAGTTTTTGCAGGTTATAGTTGTGTGTGTATAAACTAAAAGTCTTTGAAAATGTAATTAGTTATTACGAAACGTGTTCAAGTGTCGCGTCAGACTAGAAATAAAAATTAATTTTGGAGAATTAATTTTTCAATTACCATCAACAGTAAAAAGAAATATAAGTAATATTGAGAAAATTCGTGTTAGAATTATTAATCTTACTTTTTCGGTCATATTTAATAATATATGTCTACAGGAAAGACTGCTACCAAAATATACTAATATATATATATATATATATATATATATATATATATATATATATATATATATATATATATATATATATATATATATATATATATGTATATATATATATATATATATATATATATATATATATATATATATATATATATATATATATATATATATATATATATATATATGTGTGTGTGTACACTGTACCAAACACTACACCACACTGTAGTATACACTATACAATAAAGGATAAACATACACATAATGTAAAAATTAAGTCATCTCTCTGCTTATGGCTACTATCACTACGCTGAATACAGACAGAGAAAATGGAATACAGTTACATATTTCAAAATGGCGATACTAGGAAGTGGGGGGCTGTTATTACTATATTATTCACTGCAACACTCACTTTCATATACTAAATACATAGTTGTACTACACTAATTCATACACTATACGTATACTGAGCCATACAAAACTGTATCCTACACTGTACAATGCACTAAACTGTACATTGCACCATGCACCGTATCAGACACTGTAGCATGCGCATGAATTACACACTATACCATTGTGAAGATACATGTTCTGTACAATACAGTGTACCATACATTGCACCCTACACTGAGCAGTATAATAACCCAAACAC
>NC_091202.1:18481312-18701312 GCF_040958095.1 Procambarus clarkii | reverse complement strand
CAAAGAAATATCCGAATTAGTAACTGGGCGTCCACAATGCAAGCCGAGTTGGTAGCGATACTGGTAGCACTCGAAATTATTGACAACATTGAAGTAGACAGTTTAATTATTTCTGACTCCCTATCCTCACTACGAGCAATAAACAGTTTGCAATCAAGTAATAACGTGCTTGTCTTGGAAGCTAGACGTAGATATATAAGAATACTTAGCAAGAGGGTAAATATAAAAATGTTGTGGATTCCTTCTCACATTGGCATGCAGGAACATGACAAAGTTGACGCCCTTGCTAAGGCTGCAGTAAATAAAAACAGTATTGAACGGAATCTTGAGTTATCAAATAGGTCCCTTAAAAGTGTCATTAGACGAGAACTCCTGGATGGATTTGAAGAAAGTAGAACAGTGCAAACTGGAACTAGCAGGTCCATTGTTCATCACAATGAAATGTGTGAAGTAAAACATGTGTATGGGGCAAGTAACAAAGTCAGTAGACTAACAGATGTTGTCACAGCTCGTATTAGACTTTGCTACAAGTATCTCTGGCAGATCGGCTTGTATAGGGATCTAGATGAAGTAAAGTGTAAAGTGTGTGGACATAGACAGGGACACACACTCGAACACTATATCTTGGATTGTAGTAAAATTGAGCCATTTAGAGATAAATCTAAGCTCACTCTGTATGATATGGCAACCTATCTTATTACCATGGATAAAGTACCTGAAATGTTGCACTGTACCCACATTTCGCTTCCAGTAGATGAACGACATATGAGATTCAGAAACAAGTAGTGTATTGTGAGGACTAATAATAATCAGAAGCTCCCCTATGACTCTGTAATATCCCCATTGGCCAAACTATTATGTATTAGCGATAAGACCTACCATTAATGTATGATGACTTACTGTAAATATGTAGCTCTTGTAATAGCACTTTCTCTGTAACTAGCTGACATTGTAACTATAAAGTGTGAAGGATAGAAGAAATTGTTTATGTAATAATCTAAGATGAAGTCTGATAAAGACCTTTTGTGCCCTCTGTAATGTTTTTGCGCTACCGCTCACAGGATGAGTATGGGGTGCACAATAAACTAGCGCCTTCGCGGCAACAATCAACAATAATATACAATGTGAGTCACCACACAAGACATTGAGAAACACTATGGCTGACTGCCCTTGCAAATCACAACCCCTTCAGTCGGAAAACACACCAAATTTGTCACCTTAACAGTTCAACTCACCAAAAAACTCTGAGCCTAAATTGAGTGGAGATGGGGGGGGGGGGGGTGAGGGTCAACAGTTGATAGGCCGAGTCCCTCTTCTGGCCTGGGGAAGCCAGTCTGGCAGCTGGAGCCTCTGGGGCCAGCGATTTAACTGGCTCCTTCTTTATCTTCAAAACTCTCTGTGTCTCCTGATCTCCTGAATGTTCAGTTCCCGGGGTATTTATGGGGAATCCGGGAGCTAAGCCCCGCCTACCAGTAAGATCAGTCTCTCTACCTACCATGCCTCAGTCTCTCTACCTACCATGCCTCAGTCTCTCTACCTACCATGCCTCAGTCTCTCTACCTACCATGCCTCAGTCTCTCTACCTACCATGCCTCAGTCTCTCTACCTACCATGCTCAGTCTCTCTACCTACCATGCCTCAGTCTCTCTACCTACCATGCCAAAACAGCGGCTTGTTTGATGGAAAGACACCACCAACCGTCTGTAAATATTAGCTTAGCAGAAATTAAGGTCAATTCAAATGACCTGACCCCTGGTCAACTTGTGGTCATTAACTTCTATAGGTGTGACTTTTTGATTACTAAAGACAAACAATTTGCGCCTCAAATATCATGTATACTGCCTCTCGTATGTAAATAAAATTAAACACCTTTATTTTGCTACACCCAGGCCATTGGGACTACAACCCCCAAGCCCTGTACATTCAGCCACGAGGCCCTGTACCTCGCGTACCATTTGGTACACGAGTACCAAATTTGGGAGATGAGATACTTCAAGAATTGGATAGCGAGAAAAACCTGGGAGTTGATATCACACCAGACCTGTCCCCGGAAAGCCAAATCAAGAGAATGTCATCAGCGGCATATGTCAGGTTGGCCAACATATGAACGGCCTTTAGAAACTTGTGTAAGGAATCATTCAGAACCTTGTATACTACATATGTCAGACCAATCTTGGAGTATGCAGCTCCCAGCATTGAATCCGTATATCGTCAAACACAAACTAAATTGGAGAAAGTTCAGAGGTATGCCACAAGACTAGTACCCGAATTGAGTAATATGAGCTACGAAGAGAGACTATGAGAACTAAACCTCACATCGCTGGAAGCAAGAAAATTTGTTAGGGGAGACATGATCACTACGTACAAGATTCTCAGGAAAATTGATAGGGTAGATAAAGATAATTTATTTAACACAGGTGGCACATGCATAAGGGTACACAGGTGAGACTGAGTGCTCAAATGACCCACATAGATATTAGAAAGAACATTTTTAGGGTTAGAGTGGTTGACAAATGGAATTCATTAGGCAGTGATGTGGAGGAAGCAGACTCCATACACAGTTTCAAGTGTATATATGATAGAGCCCAGTAGGCTCAGGAACCTGTACACCAGGTGGTGGAGGGCCAAGACCGTCAGTAGTTTCAAAGCGTTATATGACAAAGAGTACTGGGAAGACGGGACTCCACGAGCGTAGCTCTCATCCTGTACTACACTTAGGTAATTACACTTAGGTAATTACCAGTTGATTGACAATTGAGAGGCGGGACCAAAGAGCCAGAGCTCAACCCCCGCTAGCACACATAGGTTAGCAAATAGGTGAATACACACACGCACACCTTTTTGAAGCACAAGGCGAAGCTGGGAAAAGTTCAGAGGTATGCCACTAGACAAGTCCTAGAACTAAGAGGCATGAGTTACAAGGAAAGGCTGCGTGAGATGCACCGCACGACACTAGAAGACATAAGAGTAAGGGAAGACATGATCACTACCTACAAAATTCTCAGAGAAATTGACATTGTAGATAAGGATAAACTTTGTAACACGGGTGGTACACGAACAAGGGGACACAGGTAGAGACTGAGTACCCACATGAGCCACAGGGACGTTAGAAAGAACTTTTTCAGTGTCAGTGTAGTTAACAGGTGGAATGCATTAGGCAGTGATGTGGTGGAGGCTGACTCCATACACAGTTTCAAATGTAGATATGATAGAGCCCAGTCGGCTCAGGAACCTGTACACCAGTTGATTGACAGTTGAGAGGCGGGACCAAAGAGCCAAAGCTCCACCCCCGCAAGTACAACTGAGTATAACAACAACTAGGTGAGTACACACACCTCTCAGTGTATATATGTCGAGAGGTATATACACACCTCTCAGTGTATATACACCGAGATATGTATGTACGTCTATACACACTTCTAAGTGTATATACGCCGAGAGGTATATACACACTTCTCAGTGTATATATTCCCAGCAGCTGTGAGGAAGATATGAGGCATACTCATCATTCCCCTCCACGCAGGGTTGTGGCTTCAAGGGTATTATTAAGAGTCATAAATCGAAAATTTATTGCAGGTCGTATCGTATCTTGTCGACCGTATCACGCAGGTCGCTGGAAGCTGGAGTTGCCAAGCTGGTGGACACCAGAGCGGCAATCCAGTCGCACACTACTACGCAACGATCTACACTTTTACATCACTATTATTTAAAGAGTATTTACACCAATTACGTAAAAAAAAATATTTGAAGAAAGTATACTAGGCTATAACTTATTGTATTATACTTAAATATGGATGTCATACAGGCGCCCTTGACTATGCTATATGAAGGGTCTTGTCTCAGTGGCTACCAATTTTGTTTTCTAATTTATTATTTAATTATCTAATTTATTACCTAAAAATAATTAATCTCTCTCTCTCTGATTCTTGCAGCAGTTAGCATTTCCTCCTTTCTGTATGTAAAGGTTAGAGTACAGTCATCAGCATAGGCTTGACCTTCAAGAATGAGATGAAGAAGATCGTTGAAATAAACATTCCACAGCAGAGGGCCAAGCACACTACCCTGTGGAACGCTGGCACCAATTGAGTGGCTATCGGATTCTGCTCCATTGAGCAGAACAATGGGTACTGAAATGGAAGTGATTGTAGAAAGCCTATTGGTCCATATTTCTTGATGCTTCTATATTGGAGCGGAGTCTTGAGGTGGGTAGAATATAGTTGTGCATTAATTGGCTGTTGATTGCTGGTGTTGACTTCTTAATGTGTAGTGCCTCGCAAACGTCAAGCCGCCTGCTATCGCTGTATCTATCGATGATTTCTGTGTTGTTTACTAGGATTTCTCTGGCGATGGTTTGGTTGTGGGAAGAGATTATATGTTCCTTAATGGAGCCCTGTTGTTTATGCATCGTTAAACGCCTAGAAAGAGATGTTGTTGTCTTGCCTATATACTGGGTTTTTTGGAGCTTACAGTCCCCAAGTGGGCATTTGAAGGCATAGACGACGTTGGTCTCTTTTAAAGCGTTCTGCTTTGTGTCTGGAGAGTTTCTCATGAGTAGGCTGGCCGTTTTTCTGGTTTTATAGTAAATCGTCAGTTGTATCCTCTGATTTTTGTCTGTAGGGATAACGTTTCTATTAACAATATCTTTCAGGACCCTTTCTTCTGTTTTATGAGCTGTGGAAAAGAAGTTCCTGTAAAATAGTCTAATAGGGGGTATAGGTGTTGTGTTAGTTGTCTCTTCAGAGGTTGCATGGCGTTTCACTTTCCTTCTTATGATGTCTTCGACGAAACCATTGGAGAAGCCGTTGTTGAATAGGACCTGCCTTACCCTACAGAGTTCTTCGTCGACTTGCTTCCATTCTGAGCTGTGGCTTAGAGCACGGTCGACATATGCGTTAACAACACTCCTCTTGTACCTGTCTGGGCAGTCGCTGTTGGCATTTAGGCATATTCCTATGTTCGTTTCCTTAGTGTAGACTGCAGTGTGGAAACCTCCGCTCTTTTCCATGACTGTTACATCTAGAAAGGGCAGCTTCCCATCCTTTTCCATCTCGTAAGTGAAACGCAGCACGGAACTCTGCTCAAATGCCTCCTTCAGCTCCTGCAGATGTCTGACATCAGGTACCTGTGTAAAAATGTCGTCAACATACCTGCAGTATATGGCCGGTTTCAAGTTCATGTCGACTAAGACTTTTTGCTCGATGGTACCCATAAAGAAGTTTGCAAACAGGACACCTAGGGGAGAACCCATGGCGACCCCATCTACTTGCTTATACATGTGCCCATCCGGGCTCAAGAAGGGTGCCTCTTTAGTACAAGCTTGGAGTAGTTTCCTTAGAATATTTTCGGGTATGTCAAGAGGAGTACATTAATACCCTATTAATGCCACCTCTTGTTCTGTCTTGTGTTGATGAAATTAATACCCTATTAATGCCACCTCACCCCATCCACCTCACTCAAATGTAGATATAAACAAAATCGGAGATGTTTAAGTTCTATTCAGTTGTGTATTTGTAAACTAAAGTCTTTGAAAATGTAATAAGTTTTACGAAACGCGCTCGTGTCGCGTCAGACTAGAAATAAAAATGAATTTTGGAGAATTGATTTTTGAATTACCTCCAACAGTGAAAAGAAATGTACGAAAGATTGAGAAAATTCGTGTTAGAATTATTAATCTTACTTTTTCGGTCATATTTAATAATATATGTCTACAGGAAAGACTGCTACCAAAATATACTAATATTAAAGCGCACGACCCAGCAGCAAGGAATCAAGCCTTCACGATAAAATATCGCCAGGATCTGATTCGTGATCAGATATACAAGGCATAGAATGAAATCAAAGACAACAAAACGCAACTACTTCATGCTACAAACGAGTGGAGAAATAGCAACATCGACGAAAGTATCCGTACCCGCATTGAACAACACCTCGACATCCTCACAGACCGACATCACCTCAGCACTGAAACAAGGATTATCAAGAAACTTACAACATTATATGGAGGACCTATGGCAATTCCACGACCAAGAGATGGCTTCCTGAACCTTGCAGGAATTAACCTCACTGAGGACCAAGTCACTCTCCTAAATCTGGGCATAAACTGTCACGTTATGTCCAGACCGAGTGAGATGGCCCGGAAAGTAGAGTTGGAAATTCTGTTGGACGACATATTCGACCTCGAGACACAAAAGAAGGTCACTACCAAAGATACCTTACAAGCAGAACTTATTGCAGAAGGAGGAAAGAATCGAGGCAATTACAGAAGCACCATACTGTCCCCCGAGCTCAAAGCGGTAGCTAAAAGCCTTCGTGAGAACAAGGAGATAGTTGTCAGGAGAGGTGACAAGTCGCCAATATATGTCATTCTTAAAAAAGACGAATATCTGGCGAAAATGAACCTCATACTCTCTGACCAAACTAAGTTCCAAAGGGTAACGAAGGACACTACAGCCGAATTTGAAAGCAAAGGTCAACAAACTGATCAAAACTGTGAACGCCAAGAAATCCGGACTCCACCTGCCAAAGATCATTGGGGAATATAAACCTAGATATGTGTATGGAAATGTCAAGACACACAAGCCTGGAAACCCACTTCGGCCAATCATTAGCCAGATACCCACACCCACGTACAGACTGGCGAAGCGACTCAACGGCCTGCTGGCTCCTTATGTTCCTTGCGCCTTCAGCTCGAAGTCTCCAAAGGAATTTGTTGACTTACTGCGGGGCACACGGGCCACAGGGATAAGAGCCTCGTTGGACGTAGAATCGCTGTTTACCAACGTACCTGTGGACGAGACAATCGGAATGATAGCCGACAGAGTGTATCGTGATCCAGCCTGTACTCTTCTTGACATACCAGAAAATATTCTGAGGAAACTACTCCAAGCTTGTACTAAAGAGGCACCCTTCTTGAGCCCGGATGGGCACATGTATAAGCAAGTAGATGGGGTCGCCATGGGTTCTCCCCTAGGTGTCCTGTTTGCAAACTTCTACATGGGTACCATCGAGCAAAAAGTCTTAGTCGACATGAACTTGAAACCGGCCATATACTGCAGGTATGTTGACGACATTTTTACACAGGTACCTGATGTCAGACATCTGCAGGAGCTGAAGGAGGCATTTGAGCAGAGTTCCGTGCTGCGTTTCACTTACGAGATGGAAAAGGATGGGAAGCTGCCCTTTCTAGATGTAAGTCATGGAAAAGGGCGGAGGTTTCCACACTGCAGTCTACACTAAGGAAACGAACATAGGAATGTGCCTAAATGCCAACAGCGACTGCCCAGACAGGTACAAGAGGAGTGTTGCTAACGCATATGTCGACCGTGCTCTCAGCTACAGCTCAGAATGGAAGCAAGTCGACGAAGAACTCTGCAGGGTAAAGCAGGTCCTAGTCAATAACGGCTTCTCCAATGGTTTCGTCGAAGACATCATAAGAAGGAAAGTGAAAAGCCATGCAACCTCTGAAGAGACAACTAACACAACACCTATACCCCCTATTAGACTATTTTACATGAACTTCTTTTCCACAGCTCATAAAACGGAGGAAAGGGTCCTGAAAGATATTGTTAATAGAAACGTTATCCCTACAGACAAAAATCAGAGGATACAACTGACGATTTACTATAAAACCAGAAAAACGGCCAGCTTACTCATGAGAAACTCTCCAGACACAAAACAGAACGCTTTAAAAGAGACTAACGTCGTCTATGCCTTTAAATGTCCTATTGGGGACTGTAAGCTCCAAAAAACCCAGTATATAGGCAAGACAACAACATCTCTTTCTAGGCGTTTAACGATGCATAAGCAACAGGGCTCCATTAAGGAACATATAATCTCTTCCCACAACCAAACCATAGCCAGAGAAATCCTAGTAAACAACACAGAAATCATCGATAGATACAGCGATAGCAGGCGGCTTGACGTTTGCGAGGCACTTCACATCAAGAAGTCAACACCAGCAATCAACAGCCAATTATTGGACAACTATATTCTACCCACCTCTAGACTCCGCTCCAATATAGAAGCATCAAGAAATATGGACCAATAGGCTTTCTACAAACACTTCTATTCAATACCCATTGTTTCGTGTTCTGTCTTGTGTTGATGAAATTAATACCCTATTAATACCACCTCTTGTTCTGTCTTGTGTTGATGAAATTAATACCCTATTAATGCCACCTCTTGTTCTGTCTTGTGTTAATGCCACATCACCCCTTCCACCTCACTCAAATGTAGATATAAAATCGGAGATGCGTAAGTTCTATTCAGTTGTGTATTTGTGAACTAAAGTCTTTGAAAATGTAATAAGTTTTATGAAACGCGCTCGTGTCGCGTCAGACTAGAAATAAAAATGAATTTTGGAGAATTGATTTTTGATTTACCTCCAACAGTGAAAAGAAATGTACGAAAGATTGAGAAAATTCGTGTTAGAATTATTAATCTTACTTTTTCGGTCATATTTAATAATATATGTCTACAGGAAAGACTGCTACCAAAATATACTAATATATAAATATATATATATATATATATATATATATATATATATATATATATATATATATATATATATATATATATATATATATATATATATATATATATATATATATATGTCGTACCTAGTAGCCAGAACGCACTTCTCTGCCTACTATGCAAGGCCAGATTTGCCTAATAAGCCAAGTTTTCCTGAATTAATATATTTTCTCTAATTTTTTTCTTATGAAATGATAAAGCTACCCATTTCATTATGTATGAGGTCAATTTTTTGTTATTGGAGTTAAAATTAATGTAGATATATGACCAAACCTAACCAACCCTACCTAACCTAACCTAACCTATCTTTATAGGTTAGGTTAGGTTAGGTAGCAGAAAAAGTTAGGTTAGGTTAGGTAGGTTAGGTAGTCGAAAAACAATTAATTCATGAAAACTTGGCTTATTAGGCAAATTGGGCCTTGCATAGTAGGCTGAGAAGTGCGTTCTGGCTACTAGGTAAGACATACATATATATATATATATATATATATATATATATATATATATATATATATATATATATATATATATATATATATATATATATATATATATATGTCGTACCTAGTAGCCAGAACTCACTTTTTGGCCTACCATTCAAGGCCCGATTTGCCTAATAAGCCAAGTTTTCATGAATTAATTGTTTTTCGACTACCTAACCTACCTAACCTAACCTAACCTAACTTTTTCGGCTACCTAACCAAACCTAACCTATAAAGATAGGTTAGGTTAGGTTAGGTAGGGTTGGTTAGGTTCGGTCATATATCTACGTTAATTTTAACTCCAATTAAAAAAAATTGACCTCATACATAATGAAAGGGTAGCTTTACCATTTCATAAGAAAAAAATTAGAAAAAATATATTAATTCAGGAAGACTTGGCTTATTAGGCAAATCGGGCCTTGAATAGTAGGCCAAAAAGTGAGTTCTGGCTACTAGGTACGACATATATATATATATATATATATATATATATATAATATATATATATATATATTATATATATATTATATATATATATATATATATATATATATGTCGTACCTAGTAGCCAGAACTCACTTCTCAGCCTACTATGCAAGGCCTGATTTGCCTAATAAGCCAAGTTTTCATGAATTAATTGATTTTAGACTACCTAACCTACCTAACCTAACCTAACCTAACTTTTTCGGCTACCTAACCTAACCTTACCTATAGAGATAGGTTAGGTTAGGTTAGGTAGGGTTGGTTAGGTTCGGTCATATATCTACGTTAATTTTAACTCCAATAAAAAAAAATGACCTCATACATAATGAAATGGGTAGCTTTATCATTTCATAAGAAAAAAATTAGAGAAAATATATTAATTCAGGAAAACTTGGCTTATTAGGCAAATCGGGCCTCGCATAGTAGGCTGAAAAGTGCGTTCTGGCTACTAGGTACGACATATATATATATATATATATATATATATATATATATATTATATATATATATATATATATATATGTATGTCGTACCTAGTAGCCAGAACGCACTTCTCAGCCTACTATGCAAGGCCCGATTTGCCTAATAAGCCAAGTTTTCATGAATTAATTGTTTTTCGACTACCTAACCTACCTAACCTAACCTAACCAAACTTTTTCTGCTACCTAACCTAACCTAACCTATAAAGATAGGTTAGTTTCTCTGCCGGCGAAAGGAGGGCGAATGTCAGTCAATATGGGTCATTCTGCAATATAATGTTCAAGGGAGTGCATGTTTTCTCTTTCACAAAGTTGACACATTTGTGCAATGGACATTTGCGTTTTGAGAAAGCTGCCAGATACGTTTATATCCCAGACGTATTCTGGCCATTATAACATCACATTGCCGAGTTCTTGCTCTATTAGACCCATGTGTGAATATCTCCTCACGATATCTATCATAATATTTAATGCTACAACTTTCTGGTCTTTGTGAATTTGTTAGGTCGGTGTGATTTTCATTAGATATTTGTTTAAGTATTCTCTTTGTCACTGCTAATGAAACACCCATAACAATTTCTACCACTGGTTTTCTACAGGTAGTCTTTGCAAGCATATCAACAGTGTCATGCCTTGAGATGCCAACATGTGATGGTATCCATAGGAATTTAATTTCAAATCTGTTTTTTTTAGCAGCTAAAACATTCCTTCGAATATCACTGACTATTTTTTGGGTGTTACTACTATGTGCGTTCAATGCCAGGAGTGCACTCTGCGAGTCACACTGCCACTGCCACTGCCTTTGTCTTTTAAAAATTCAGTGGCAAGGTACATGTCTGCAAGTTCGGTTTAAGTTGTACTTGCCCAATCATTGACGCGCTTCATTGCTGTATGTACGAGAGAAGATTGCTCAAATATATTACATGCGCCACCGGTACATCGTCCACCTTCTTCTACAGAGCCGTTGGTACAGCAGTGATGCACATCGTTTCCCATATCCTGAGTACTTTCAGTGATGCTTTTCAGTGTTAACTGTTTTCTTGGGCGCATTTACAAAATCAACTAATAGATCCCAGTTACTCCATGGAGTTATTGGTTAATTAATCATCAATTGAATTGAGCACATTTTTAATATTTTGATGGAGTTGGGCACCTTGTAGAACCAAAATGCATAACTAGATTTCGCTCTTCTTCTATAGACCTCAGGTGAGTGTAGCATATTAGAAAGTTTAACTTGAAACTTCATGTGTTGCCGAGATTTACCCAATGCCTTGGCGCGGAAAACTGTGCTAATAGACAAAATTCTCTCACTTATGGTAGGTAATTTTAACTCTGCTCTCATATTTACTATTCTCGTGGACTTTGGAGCCCCAAGGATGAGGCGCATAGCTTCATTTTGCAACGTTTCAAGAGATTTTAGCTCTTTGTCTATATACAGTGTGAGATGTAGAGCATTGTAGTCAATCACAGAGCGTATAAATGATACATAAAACATTCTAGCAAGTCTCACGTTAATTCCATGACTGACACCGACAAGGACTCGCAAGGGTTTTAATCTCTCCCAAAGTCTCCTCTTGAGAGAAGAAAGGTACCCAGGGTCGTTAATGGGGACACCAAGGTCTCCCAGTTCTCAAGTACACGCCCATCTATATGATAATTGGGTGGTGGAATACCACACGGAATGAGGGCACGAGTTTTCTGTACAGAGATAAGGAGGCCACATTCCTCAGCTCAAGTAGCAAAAGCATCGAGCAGAACTTGCATTCTAGGCTCGGAGCAGCCTGTAAACATATATCATCAGCATAACAAATGACAAGTGTCTTCATTATTAGTTAGAAGATCTTTAATAAGTGTATGCATCAGAACGTTGAACAACAAGGGGCTGAGGATCCCTCCTTGTGGAGTTCCCAGTTCAAAGTGTTTGCTCTCTGTGCTTTTAACACCATTAAACAAAACATATGCTGTTCGATTAGACAAATAGCCCTTTATCCATTCCAGTAATTTTTCTTGTAGTCCTAGTTCAGGAAGCTGTTCTAGTATGATTTCCCTGTTTACTGTATCAAAAGCTGCTGCTAGGTCGATGAAGACTGCCTGAGGGGAAGCTTCAATATGTGCGAAGTATTCAGCAAAACAGTGTTGTGTACTGAGCCCAGGCATAAATCAAAACAGTTGGGGGTGACAGGTGCCCCTGTATACGATACATGAGTCTGTTAAGAACAATACGTTCAAGCACTTTACAAACACGCGATGTTAGAGATAGGGGTCTATAATTTTCTGAGTGTGCTTTGGGGATAGGAACAATAATACTCTTTGTCCAAGCATCTCCTTCACTTAAACTGATTCTGTACAACACTAAAAGTGGATTACCTGTTACTTGTGAGACTAATCTCAGTAAACTGTAAGTAATACCGTCCTCTCCAGGAGCAGTTGATTTGCCCATCTTTAGTGCATGATTTAATTTGCATTTAGTTACATCATTAAGGTCTGACACGTCGATAGCTGTACAGGCAAGATTGATGGTTCGTTGTCTGTTGGGGTGTGTGTCATTAAGAAAACGAACCATCAATCTTACCTGTACAGCTATCGACGTGTCGGACCTTATTGAATTATGATTTTAATTAATTATGGTATGAGGAACAGGTACCTGGTCAAACTGCAAGTTAGAGCTATAATACTACTTCAGCTCAGTTGGAAAATGCTCATAAAGGCCCATTTATTTCATAAGTTAATTATATATGCATCATTAGGAATAAACTATTAACTCTAATTAACAATCATATAAGGATCAGGATGAGCCCATAGCTAACTGTCAAAGCCTCCATGTAATCAGTTGATCTGATTTGTGTATCAGCCTGTAGAGCGAACAAGTTCTAGATGCGACTCAGCCTAGGAAGGAATGATCGCTGATGGAGTGGTGTTCTTGAGAAAGGCACTTCCAGCATGAGGCTGTTGAATGTTGAGCGCCTAGTGCTATGGGCGCCACTACTCTTGTCCACGGTGTTGGGGCAGGTGTGGAACTATGAGAATGTTGGACTTATACATGGCAGTAAGACCACAAACGTCTCGAAGGTGTTGCAGGCTCTGATGTTCAGACCGTTCCAACCAGATTTGGTCAAGACTAGAGGTGAGCCTTCTTACATGGCTCTCCACTTTGTCCAAAAGTGTGATGAATGTAGAGGGCAGGCAATCCAGGAGAGGGGTGCACACTCTAGATGGGAGCGAACTTGTGCTACATGTAAGGTATTGTAGTCTGGTGGATAGCGCGCAGGACTCGTTATTCTGTGGCGCGGGTTCGATTCCCGCACGAGGCAGAAACAAATGGGCAAAGCTTCTTTCACCCTGAATGCCCCTGTTACCTAGCAGTAAATAGGTACCTGGGTGTTAGTCAGCTGTCACGGGCTGCTTCCTGGGGGTAGAGGCCTGGTCGAGGACCGGGCCGCGGGGACACTAAAGCCCCGAAATCATCTCAATATAACCTCAAGATTGCAGCCCTTGCTGTCAAGGTGTGAGATGCACCGAAGGGCTGTAAGCTTCCTAACTATCTCTTGTGCTAGGTTATGCACGTGGCTCGTCATTGTCATTGAAGGGTCGAACTTCTTTCCAAAAATGTCAGTTTCATCTGTGAACTCAAAGTTTTTGGCACACATTTGCAAGCAATTTTCCGATTTTCAATTTACAGTCTAGTTGTCATCATCGCCTTTGTTTTCTCAGCCGCAAATGTGACCTGCCATCTCCTTCCCATGGTAGAAATTGCTGAAAGTTGGTGAGAGGGCAAAGCACACAACCTTGTGGAACACTGGCACCAATTGAACGGCTCTCATATTCTGCTCCATTGAGGATTACTCTTAGAGTCCGTCCTTGATGGTAGTCAATTATTATTTATTTAATTATTTATATATACAAGAGTTCTTACATTCTTGTACAGTCACTAGTACGCATAGCATTTCGGTCAAGTTCTTAATCCTTATTTTCCCCCGGAATACGACCCGCCAAATCGTTTAACAACCAAGTACCCATTCACTGCTGCGTGAAGAGAGGCTATAGTTAATGACTGGCGCCAAATAAATCCTCCCCGGCCAGGATACGAATCCAGGCTAAAGCGCTCGCGAAACACCAGAGAAGTGTGTTACCACTGCGCCATGGGGACTGCTCTAAGATGGAGCCTGAGATACCTAATGCTTGAAGATTCACATCTAATCCAGAGTGCCAGACCCGATCAAAGGAACCTGAGCAACAACTGCAACAAAGAGCAACAACACAGCTGATCTTGGACTCCTCCAGTGACTGATGCCACTTAGTGGAGAGATAAAGCAAGATATCAGTAGTTGACCGCTCTCTTTCTCTCTCTCTCTCTCTCTCTCTCTTCTCTCTCTCTCTCTCTCTCTCTCTCTCTCTCTCTCTCTCTCTCTCTCTCTCTCTCTCTCTCTCTCTCTCTCTCTCTCTCTCTCTCTCTCTCTCTCTCTCTCTCTCTCTCTCTCTCTCTCTCTCTCTCTCTCTCTCCTCTCTCTCTCTCTCTCTCTCTCTCTCTTCTCTCTCTCTCTCTCTCTCTCTCTCTCTCTCTTCTCTCTCTCTCTCTCTCTCTCTCTCTCTCTCCTCTCTCTCTCTCTCTCTGTCTCTCTCTCTGTCTCTCTCTCTCTCTCTCTCTCTCTCTCTCTCTCTCTCTCTCTCTCTCTCTCTCTTCTCTCTCTCTCTCTCTCTCTCTCTCTCTCTCTCTCTCTCTCTCTCTCTCTCTCTCTCTCTCTCTCTCTCTCTCTCTCTCTCTCTCTCTCTCTCTCTCTCTCTCTCTCTCTCTCTCTCTCTCTCTCTCTCTCTCTCTCTCTGTCTCTCTCTCTCTCTCCTCTCTCTCTCTCTCTCTCTCTCTCTCTCTCTCTCTCTCTCTCTCTCTCTCTCTCTCTCTCTCTCTCTCTCTCTCTCTCTCTCTTTCGCTCTCTCTCTGTCTCTGTCTCTCTCTCTCTATCAATCTATCTATCTGTGTTTATTTTATGTTTTTCACTTTGATCTGGGTAGGACTAAGTTAAAATGATTTTAAGAAATTTTGGTATATAAAGAACCACCAGGATGTGATTTTCATGGAGTCAAGCCTGAAATAATTGGTGAGATTTCCATAAAGTTTTTAGTGATCGTAATAATATATTTTCTTTGTGACATATTCAGTTGTTTCAGTGCTTATATTATACTATATAAATATTATATTATGTTATGCTTAAATACTATATATATTTCATTTATACATGGTTAATTGAATCTGAATATGCAGTAAGATATTACAAAATGGCGATATAAGTGAGGGGGGTTATTACTGTACTAATCACTTAACACTCACTGTCATATAATAAATACATAGATGTACTAAACTAATTCATACACTATGCTGTACATTTAGCCATTCAAATCCTCACACACTGTATGGCACACTGTATCATGCACTGAACCGTACACTGTACCATGCACCGTACCAAACACTGTAGCATGTACTGCAAAGATCAATTAATTATTCACTATACCATTGTGAAGACGTATATATTGTACAATACAGTGTACCATACATTGCACCCTACACTGAGCAGTATAATAACCCAAACACTGTTCCCAGAGAGTACACGCTCTGTGCCACCCACTGTACCATTGAGTCACTGACACGTCACAGGAAGTGTGTCGAAGACTTGGCTCTCCTGGCAGCACTCGTCCTTGGCGTATCTTGCTAAGTATTGATTTGTTCTTCAGGCAAATAGCTTAGCAAAGAACATATAACAACACTAACGTGAAAAATAACGATAAGCTCAGCTTGGTTTCCAAAGCAACAGTTGAACACTGAAAGACAAATGTATGGAGGAGGAAAGAAAAACATATGTTCTGGAAAATTAGGCTCTAAAAATAGCAAATGGTAGAGTTGCAGCAGTTTGGTTGTGGTGCGGAATCCTCGTGGAGACAGTGTTGGGGAGGGTCACTTCAGTTATAGTGACGGAACCTCAAGGAGAGAAAAAGTCCGGGAAGGTCCCGTCAGTAGTAGTGAGAGAGCCCCTTCAAGTCCAGTAAGGTCACTTCAGTAGTAGCAAGGACGCCTCAAAGTGAGAAACAGTACGGTAAGGTCACTTCAGTAGTAGCAAGGACGCCTCAAAGTGAGAAACAGTCCAGTAAGGTCACTTCAGTAGTAGCAAGGACGCCTCAAAGTGAGAAACAGTACGGTAAGGTCACTTCAGTAGTAGCACGGAAGCCTCTCTATTAGCAACAAGTCCGGTGAAGCCAGATAGTTTCTTCATAGCTGGAGATATTATTATGTAACATCAGACAATAATTAACTTCTGAACAGAAACTCATCTCGCAGCTGAGTGGACTGCACTCGGGAGTCGTAGTCCTAAGGGCCTGGGTTCGATCCCCGACCGAGGCGGAAAAGAAACGAGCAGTTTATTTCACCCTAATGCCCCTGTTCACCTAGCAGTAAATAGGTACCTGAGAGGTAAACAATTGATACGGGGTGCTTTATGAGGGATGTGTACTTACCTAATTGTTGTGCTTGCGGGGGTTGAGCTTTTAGCTCATTGTGTGTGTGTGAGAGCGTGTGTTAGAAATATATGTAGTACATATAATAGAGGAAAAATATATTGATTAGAAAGATGGGGTCCAAGAGCTGACAGCTCGATTCTGCAGACACATATAGTAAATACACATGCATACAGTTACTGTGAGGGGTGAGACCTAAGAATGGCGTGACGTCACCAGTGGAGTCCCACAGGGTTCTGAACTCGGACCTATCCTGTGTCTGATATACATAAATGATCTTCCAGAAGGTATAGACTCATTCCTCTCAATGTTTGCTGACGATGCCAAAATTATAGGAAGGATTAAGACAGAGGAGGACAGCTTGAGGCTTCCAGATGACCTGGACAAACTATAATGGAATGGTTCAACTAATGGCTGTTAAGAGTTTAACTAGAGCAAATGTAAAGCAATGAATATTTGAATATTGGAGTAGGGAACAGGACACTAGATACAAAGTATTTACTATATGTACCTGCGGAATCGAGCTATCAGCACTTGGACCCTGCCTTTCTGTAAAATATATTTTTCCTCTATTATATCTGCTACATATTTTTCTCTATAATACACACACACACACACACACACACACACACACACACCACACACACACACACACACACACACACACACACACACACACACACCACATCCCCAGGAAGCATTCCGTAGCAGCTGTCTAACTTCCAGGTACCTATTTGCTGCAAGGTAAACATGGCCATCAGGGTGAAAGAAACCCTGGGCATTTGTTTCCGCCTCCGCCGGAAATCAAACCGGGTCATTAGGACTGCGACCCCCAAGCGCTGTCCACTCAGCTGCGAGGCCCAGTGCCTCGCATACCAAGTAGCAAATTTGGGAGATGAAATACTTCAAGAATTGGATAGTGAGAAAGACCTGGGAGTTAATATCAAACCTCACATCGCTGGAAGAAAGAAGAGTTATTAGGGGAAATATGATCACTACATACAAGAATCTCCTTGGAATTGATAGGGTAGATAAAGAAAATTTATTTAACACAGGGGACACATGCACAAGGGGACGACAGGGTAGATAAGAATAAACTTTCTAATACGGGTGGTACGCGAACAAGGGAACACAGATGCAGACCCAAATGAGCCGCAGGGACGTTAGAAAGAACTTTTTCAGTGTCAGAGGTTGTTAACAAGTGGAATGCATTAGGCAGTGATGTGGTGGAGGCTGACTCCATACACAGTTTCAAATGTAGATATGATAGAGCCCAATAGGCTCATGAATCTGTACACCAGTTGATTAACAGTTGAGAGACGGGACCAAAGAGCCAGAGCTCAACCACCTTAAGCACAAATAGGTGAGTACTGGTGGAAACTGAGTAGCCATATGCCTTAGAGATATTAGAAAGAACTTTTTTAGTGTCAGAGTAGTTAAATAATGGAATGCATTATGCAGTGATGAGGTGGAGGCTGACTCCATACACGGTGTCAAATGTAGATATGATTGAGCCCAATAGGCTCAGGAATCTGTACACCAGTTGATTGACAGATGAAAGGCGGGACGAAGAAGCAGAAGTTCAACCTCTGCAAGCATGACTAGGTGAGTGCACATACACACACACACTCACACACATTCACATGCACACACACACACACACACACCCACACACACATACCACCACCACACACACACCCACCCACACATACACACACCCACCCACACATACACACACACACCCACACATACACACACCCACACACATACACACACCCACACACACATACACACACACATGCACACATACACTTGTTATTGTATTGACGGTTGAGAGGCGGGACCAAAGAGCCAGAGCTCAATCCCCGCAAGCACTATTAGGTTAATTAGGTGAGTACTTGGGTAACCTGTGGCGCAGTGATTAATGCAGTTGGTTCACAGCCGAACAGTCCTGGGTTCGTACTGTCTCGTTACACACATTGCCTCTGTTCACCCAGCAGTGACTAGGAACCTGGGTGCTAGTCGACTGTTGTGGCTGGCATCCTGGGTAAGGATCAACTGCTGCATGTATACGGAGTCCCAATGGTACAGTCGGACGCACAATCGAGAATTCCAGGATCGAATCCTGCGATACAAAAATGGTTGGGCACATTTCCTTTCACGTAATGCCTCTGTTCACCTAGCAGTGGGTATGTACTCAGGAGTTAGTCAGCTTGTTGCGGGGTTGTATCCTAGGCGGGGTAAGTCATTCGGCCTAAGGAGGGGGGGGGTGAGGAGGGTCGAGTAATGAATACACTCTGGCTACTTGTCCCGCGATACAGTGAATTTTTATGAATTATATCCGAGGTATACTCTAATCTTGCCACACACGCCGCAAGGCACCGCAAGGCTACACATGAAATATGGCGCAAAGATAAATATAAGACACTAGAGCCGCAAGGCCACTGTAACGAGTGGACCTGAAGGTCTCAGAGTCCAAACAAGGGTTCACTCCCGAAGGCAAAGAGGGTTAACGCCTTAAGTAATTACTACTCCCCTACACACACACACGCACGCGCGCGCACACACACACACACACACACACACACACATACACACACACACAGTTGAGGTCAGACAGCCGCGGAGGTCAGAAGGGTCTGGGAAGCTCTTGCGTAGCTAGTGAATTGGGGGGAATAATCAGTGTATATGCATATGAGTGATAGAATAACTAGTAAGCTCACTCAAACCACAAGAAAGTGAAGAAAAAAGTAGAAACAGCACCACTGAAAAGAAGTGTTGAGTACATCGTGGTATTGTGAAATTGTGGAGCCGGAGTGACCTCACCACTAGTGACCTCACCAGCTGTGATGCGGGACGCAGCGACCTCACATCTTGACCAGCCGCGTGGAGTACTTTCTCGCCTGTTTGTGCTGCAGATTGTGCAAGGTATTGAGGAGCGCCTTTTTGGCTAGGTTGTTACTGCAATGACAAGATCAGGAAGGGGTTCACGGTCAATCACCAGCAGGGATGAGGAGGAGGACAGATTTATAGACAAATTAATAGGGAAATTTGTAGAGAGAAGGAGCGATTGGATGGAGGATCTAATCCAAGGGATTAAAAGCGAGTTATTTCAGCAAATACGGGATGCAGTAGAGAGGCAGAAACAAGAGCTTATGCTCTATATTCAAGAAGAGATTAAGAAGGGAAGAGAGAACTGGGAGAGGGAATGTGCTCGGATCACAAACGAATTAGGAAGGATTAACAGCATGGCTAAGGACAGAGGATTAGTGGGGGATGGTTTAGTGACTGCGGTTGGGATGGAGAATCCCCAGGGGACAGGCTACCAGCATGACAATGAATTACTGAGGAGACGTCTATTATAATACATGGATTATTCGAATCTGGGGCACCAACAAGACAAGAGAGAATAGAGACGGAAAAATATGAATTGCATGAGATATTGAGATGTATTGGAGCAGGAATGGCAGAACACGAGGTGGATATCAGCCGGCGGGTTGGACCTTATAATTGTACCAAGAATAGACCTGTTCTGGTGCAGTTCTCCAATGAGGAGGCTGTGGAGTACATAATGAGGAACTAGCATTTACTCAGAGGAAGTGAAACCCATTACAATGTGTTTATAGAGAGGTTTATGACGAAAGATGAGCAAATAGCCCACAAGAATAGATGGCAACAACAACACCGAACTAGCCTCTCAGGTAGTCTCACATCCCAGGTCACCTCCCAGGTCACCTCCCAGGTCACCTCCCAAGTTGCATCTTCCCCATCTCAGCCCTCCTGTACCTCCCCCCTGCCTCAGCCCCCCAAAACCCCCCTGCTTCATCACCCCAAAACCCCCTGTCCCTTCCACATTTGCACCTCCCCAACGATTCCCCTGCCCCTGCTACATCACACCTGTCAACGACCCCAGTGGGTCAAGCCATGCCCTCCCCAAACCCACCTTCCAATCCCCCCTCCCCTACTACACCTTCCTACACCCCTGCCCCTTCTACCACATTGACTTCAATTCCATCTACTCCATCCCAGCTTCCACTGCACCCCTCTTACACTCACCCACAAACCCCACCCAACCCTCACCCCTCCTATGCACCTCCAGCCCACATTTAACCCCCTCACCTTGTGACCCCCTAACACCTTCCCCCATCCCCCTCTTCCCCTCTTCTACCCCAAAACCCCCACCTACCCCCGATTCCCCCCTAATTAATACACCCTCTCTTTCACTCCCAGCACCCATGCACCATTCTCCTCTCAGCCCTCTGCCCTCAATATCCCACTCCCCCCCAACCTCTCAACCTCTATCTGACTCTCAGTCTCACTCTATTTCTCAACCCCCCTATGCTATTCAGACCCCTAACTTTCAGACCCATTATGCCCTTCCTACCCCCCTAGATGCCCAGACCCCATTCGCCTACCAGGCACTCCCAGGCATCCCCCTAGCACCCCCCCATTCACCCCCACAGCCCCCACTCGCCCCCCAGACACCCCCCAGTCCCCCCCAGACCCACGATGAAAGGGGGAACTCTGACACCCGAGTTTCCAAGAAGAGTCTCAAGGTTTGGTACACCAATGCTGATGGGGTAGGCAATAAAGCAGAAGAGATAAAAGAAAGAGTTAGTGAGGCAGACCCAGACATAGTGGCAATAGTGGAAACTAAAATAAATGGCATGATCTCGGATGCAATCTTTCCAGAGGGGTACCAGGTGATAAGAAAAGAAAGGACACAGAGACAGGGAGGAGGAGTGGCACTCGTAATAAAGCGGAAATGGAAGCTTGATGAGCTGGAAAAACCGGGTACCAATGAAAGCACGAGCTTCATACATGGAACTCTGACAGTGGATGGGAAGAAGATTGTAATCTTGATATTCTACAATCCTCCACCAAACAGCAGAAGGCCCAGGCAGGAGTACGAGGTCAGCAACAAGACATGTATAGATGAACTGCAGAGGGCAGCAACTATAGCGCATAGACTGAAGGCGAAGCTGCTGGTCATGGGGGACCTAAATCACAGAGAGATAGATTGGGAAACGAGGAATCCCCATGGCGGGGAGGAGACCTGGGGAGCGAAGCTGGTAGACGTTATTGACAGGAATTTCCTAACACAGCATGTGAAGGAAGATACTAGGGAAAGAGGAGGGGATACGCCCAGCCTATTAGATCTCATTTTCACCCAGAATGTAGAAGACATCGAGCAGTTGGAGCATGAAATACCACTAGGAGCTAGTGACCATTGTGTCCTAGTCTTTGACTACATGATGGAGCTTAAAATTGTGACCAAAGGACAAGAGGTCCGGGAAAGGAGACATGATTACAGAAAAGGGGACTACAGAAGGATAAGGGACTACCTGGGAGAAGTGCAGTGGGAGGAAGAACTTAGAGGAAAAACAGTGCAAGGTATGATGAACCAGGTCATATTGAAATGCAAGGAGGCTGAAGAGAGATTTATTCTAATAATAAAGGAAAAAAGCAGGAGGGAATATAATAACCCATGGTTTAATAGACAGTATCAGGAAGCAAAGGTGAGAAGCAGGAGGGAGTGGAGGAAGTACAGAAGACAAAGGACAGTGGACAACAGGATTAGAGCAGTAGAACAACAGAAGTGCACTTACATCGCATCAGGCTTGGATACCCATGTGCATGGGAAATAGGCTTACAGGTTCCGGAAGATGAGAGGAAATGTCAACACTGTGGAGAAATGCCCGACAGACCACTGGAACATTATCTAACACAGTGCACAGTTACAAACCCATTAAGATTTCAACTTAGATTCAACAGAGCAGAAGAAGTTGTTAAACACATATGGCAAAATCTTACTGAAGAGACCATACGAGTCATAAATACTCATACTCCACCCATGTAAAACAGAAACAAGCAACACTTAGTGGGCCAGCCAGAGGCTTAGGGCCCGCGCAGGAATATCCCTGAAAAAAAAAAAAAAAAAAAAAAAAAAACAGGATTAGATGTAACAGAGCTAGGAATGATTACATTAACATAAGACGAGTGTCGGAAAGAAATTATGAGAATGATATTGCAGTCAAAGCGAAAAAGCAACCTAAATTACTACATAGCCATATAAGAAGGAAGATGTCGGTAAATGACCAAGTGACAAGACTGAGGAAAACAGAAGGGGCATATACAGAAAGCGACAAGGAAATCTGCGAGGTACTGAATGCAAATTTCCATGGAGTGTTCACAACCGAGCCTGAGCAGCTCCCATTGTTAGAAGCGATTACCTTAGATGAAAGACTATCAGATATAGAGGTGACAGCAGTGGAGGTAATGAAGCAGTTGACAACACTGGATGCAAATAAAGCTGTTGGACCAGACAAAGTATCACCGTGGATACTTAAAGAGGCAGCGCAGGCTCTCAGCGTGCCTCTGGCAATGATCTTTAATGAGTCACTTATGTCGGGAGAATTGCCCATTTGCTGGAAGGAGGCAAATGTCATACCGATTTTCAAGAAAGGTGATAGGGAGGAGGCACTTAACTACAAACCCGTATCACTGACAAGCATCCCCTGCAAAATACTTGAAAGAATAATTAGGCTAAGACTTGTTGAGCACCTGGAGAGCATTGGGTTTGTAAACAAGCACCAACATGGGTTCTGGACAGGGAAATCATGCCTAACAAACCTTTTAGAATTCTATGATAAAGTAACAAGGATAAGGCAGGACAGAGAAGGCTGGGCAGACTGCATATTTCTTGACTGCCAAAAGGCCTTTGATACAGTACCGCACATGAGACTGCTATACAAACTTGAGAGGCAGGCAGGAATAAAAGGAAAGGCCCTAGTATGGGTGAAGAACTACCTAACAGGAAGGAGCCAGAGGGTAATGGTAAGGGGCGAGAAGTCGGACTGGCGAACAGTAACAAGTGGAGTACCTCAAGGATCGGTGCTGGGACCAATCCTCTTTCTAATTTACGTAAATGATATGTTTACAGGAGCGGAATCATACATGTCAATGTTTGCAGATGACGCAAAATTAATGAGAAGAGGTGTGACAGACAAGGATTGTAGGATCCTCCAAGAGGACTTAAACAGGTTGCAGAGATGGTCAGGGAAATGGTTACTGGAGTTTAACACCAGTAAATGTAAAGTTATGGAAATGGGATCAGGTGATAGGAGACCAAAGGGACAGTACACAGTGAAGGGGAACAGCCTACCTGTAATGATTCGAGAAAGAGACCTGGGAGTGGATGTGACACCTAATCTAACTCCTGAGGCACATATAAATAGGATAACGACAGCAGCGTACTCTACACTGGCGAAAATTAGAACGTCATTCAGAAACCTAAATGAGGAGGTTTTTAGGGCGCCTACGTGAGACCCGTCTTAGAGTATGCCGCGCCATCATGGAGCCCCCCCCCCCCACCTGAAGAAACACATAAAGAAACTGGAGAAGGTTCAGAGGTTTCCGACGAGGCTTGTCCCAGAGTTACGAGGGATGGGATACGAAGAGCGTCTGAAAGAACTGAACCTTACGACACTAGAGAAAAGAAGGGAGAGAGGAGATATGATAGGGACATATAAAATACTCAGGGGAATTGACAAAGTGGAAATAGATGAAATGTTCACACGTAATAATAACAGAACGAGGGGACATGGGTGGAAACTGGAAACTCAGATGAGTCACAGAGATGTTAGGAAGTTTTCTTTTAGCGTGAGAGTAGTGGAAAAATGGAATGCATTTGGGGAACAGGTTGTGGAAGCAAATACTATTCATACTTTTAAAACCAGGTATGATAGGGAAATGGGACAGGAGTCATTGCTGTAAACAACCGATAGCTGGAATGGCGGGATCCAAGAGTCAATGCTCGATCCTGCAAGCACAAATAGGTGACTACACACACACACACACACACACACACACACACACACACACACACACACACACACACACACACACACACACACACACACACACACACACACACACAGGCAACAAGAATCAAACAAGAAAGAGAGGGGTAGGCAGACTGCATATTTTTGGATTGCCAGAAAGTCTTTGACACAGTGCCACACCAGAGACTAGTGCGAAAACTGGAAATGCAGACAGGAATGAAAGGAAGGTACTCCATTGGATAAGGGAGCACCTAAATAACAGAAGGCAGTGAGTCACTGTGCGGGGTGAGGTCTCAGATTGGCGAGATGTCACCAGTGGGGTCCCGCAGGGTTCAGTCCTTGAACCCATACTGTTTCTTATATACGTAAATGATCTTCCAGATGGTATAGAATCATTCCTTTCATTGTTTGCTGATGATGCAAAAATTATGAGTAGGATTAAGACAGAGAAAGACAGTATGAGACTGCAAGATAACCTAGACAGACTGCATGAATGGTCCAACAAATGGCTACTAAAGTTACACCGGAGTAAATGTTAGGTAATGAAACTAGGCAGTGGAAACAGGATGCCAGACACAGGATATTGATTGGGAGATGAAGTCCTTCATGAAACGGACAGAGAGAAGGATCTAGGAGTTGATATCACACCAAACCTGTCTCCTGAAGCCCATCAAAAAAATAACATCTGCGGCGTATGCGAGGCTGGCTAACGTCAGAACTGCCTTCAGGAACCTGTATAAGAAATCATTCAGAGCCTTGTATACCACATATGTAAGACCAATCCTGGAGTATGCGGCCCCAGCATGGCGCCCGTACCTTGTCAAGCACAAGGCGAAGCTTGAAAAAGTTCAGAGATATGCCACTAGGCTAGTCCCAGAACTAAGAGGCATTAGTTACGAAGAAAGGCTGCGAGAAATGCACCTCACAACACTAGAAGACAGAAGATTAAGGGAAGACATGATCACTACCTACAAAATTCTCAGAAGAATTGACAGGGTAGATAAGGATAAACTGCTTAACACAGGGGAAACGCGAACAAGGGGACACAGGTGGAAACTGAGTACCCAAATGAGCCACAGGGACGTTAGAAAGAACTTTTTCAATGTCAGAGTAGTTAACAGGTGGAATGCATTAGGCAGTGATGTGGTGGAGGCTGACTCCATCCACAGTTTCAAATGTAGATATGACGGAGCCCAGTAGGCTCATGAATCTGTACATCAGTTGATTGACAGTTGAGAGGTGGGACCAAAGAGCCACAGCTCAGCCACCACAAGCACAATTAGGTGAGTACATACACACACACACGTGAGCGCACACACACACACACGTGAGCGCACACACACACACACGTGAGCAGGAACGGATCCAGGCTACTAATCATGAGAGACTTCAACCATGGAAAGATAGATTGGGGGAACAGAGACCCACATGGAGGCCCAGACACATGGAGAGCTAAGCTGCTGGATGTGTCAACAAGAAACTTTCTAAGTCAACACGTCAAGGGACCGACAAGAACGAGAGGAGGGGATGAACCCGCCTTGCTTGATCTGATATTTACCCTAAATAAGTCGGATATAAGGGAAGTTAAGTTGGAAGCCCCCTTGGGAATGAGTGATCATAGTGTATTGAGCTTTGAGTACCTGGTTGAGCTAGGAATTATCACCCCCAAAAAAGAACTGGGAAACAAAGGGCTGGCGTACCGAAAGGGAAACTATGAGGAGATGAATAAATTCCTATGGGATATACATTGGGACACAGAACTCGGAACCAAGTCCGTACAAGACATGATGGACTATGTCACCCAAAAATGTCAGGAGGCTGTAAGCAGGTTTGTCCCAGCCCAACAGGAAAAAACAGAGAAGCAAAGGAAGAATCCGTGGATTAATAGGGAATATATGAAAGCAAAGGAGCTGAACAAAAGGGCATGGAGGAACTTCCGTAATAACAGAACACCAGAAAGTAGAGAGAGATACCAGAGAACCAGGAACGAGTATGTTAGTATGAGAAGAGCAGCTGAGAAAAGGTATGAAAATGATATAGCTAATAAAGCCAAGACCAAACCAAACCTACTACACAGTCACATCAGGAGGAAGACGACAGTGAAGGAACAGGTGATGAAACTTAGGGTGGGCGTGGACAGGTACACAGAGAATGACAAAGAGGTGTGTGAAGAACTCAACAAAAGGTTCCAGGAAGTCTTTACAATAGAACAGGGAGAAGTCACGGCGCTAGGAGAGGTGGCAGCAAACCAGGTGACCTTGGAAAGGTTCGAAATTACAAGAGATGAGGTCAAGAAGCACCTATTGGAGCTGGATGTGAGAAAAGCTGTTGGGCCGGATGGAATCTCACCATGGGTATTGAAAGAGTGGCAGGAGCACTTTGCTTGCCACTCTCCATAGTGTATAGTAGGTCACTGGAAACGGGAGACCTACCAGAAGTATGGAAGACTGTTAATGTAGTACCAATATTTAAAAAGGGTGACAGACAAGAGGCACTGAACTACAGGCCAGTGTCCTTAACTTGTATACCATGCAAGGTGATGGAGAAGATTGCGAGAAAAAATCTAGTAACACATCTGGAGAGAAGAGACTTCGTGACAACCCATCAACATGGGTTCAGGGAGGGTAAATCTTGCCTTACTTGCTTAATAGAATTCTACGATCAGGTGACAAAGATTAAGCAAGAAAGAAAAGACTGGGCGGACTGCATTTTTTGGACTGTCGGAAAGCCTTTGATACAGTACCGCATAAGAGGCTGGTACATAAGCTGGAGAGACAGGCAGGAGTAACTGGTAAAGTGCTCCAGTGGATAAGGGAATACCTAAGCAATAGAAAGCAAAGAGTTACGGTGAGGGGTGAGACCTCAGATTGGCGTGAGGTCACCAGTGGAGTCCCACAGGGCTCTGTACTCGGTCCTATCATGTTTCTGGTATACGTAAACCATCTCCCGGAGGGTATAGACTCATTCTTCTCAATGTTTGCCGACGATGCCAAAATTATGAGAAGGATTAAAACAGAGGAGGACTGCTTGAAGCTTCAAAAAGACCAAGACAAACTAAAGGAATGGTCGAACAAATGGTTGTTAAAGTTTAACCCAAGCAAATGTAATGTAATGAAGACAGGTGTAGGGAGCAGGAGGCCAGTTATAAGGTATCATTTGCGAGATGAAATTTTCAAGAGTCAGAGAGAGAGAAAGACCTGGGGGTTGATATCACGCCAGACCTGTCTCTTGAAGCCCATATCAAGAGGATAACATCAGCAGCATATTCCAGGTTGGGTAACATAAGAACAGCATTTAGACACTTGTGCAAGGAATCATTCAGAACTTTGTATACCACCTATGTCAGACCAATCCTGAAGTATGCAGCCCAGCATGGAGTCCATATCTAGTCAAGCATAAGACCAAACTGGAAAAAGTTCAAAGGTTTGCCACCAGACTAGTACCCGAGCTGAGAGGTATGAGCTACGAGGAGAGACTACGGGAATTAAACCTCACGTCGCTAGAAGACAGAAGAGTTAGGGGGGATATGATCACCACGTACAAGATTTTCAGAGGAATTGACAGGGTAGATAAAGACAGGCTATTTAACACAAGGGACACACGCATTAAGAGACACAGGGGGGAAAACTGAGTGCCCAAATGAGCCACAGATATATTACAAAGATTTTTTTTAGTGTCAGAGTGGTTGACAAATGGAATGCATTAGGGAGTGATGTGGTGGAGGATGACTCCATACACAGTTTCAAGTGTAGATATGATAGAGCCCAATAGGCTCAGGAACCTGTACACCTGCTGATTGACAGTTGAGAGACGGGACCAAAGAGCCAGAACTCAACCCCTGCAAGCACAAATAGGTGAGTACAACTAGGTGAGTACACACACACACACACAGGGGCCTCACACAGGTGAGGCCCCTGTGTGTGTGAAACCCCTGATTGACAGTTGAAAGGCGGGACGAAACAGCCAGAGCTCAACCCCCGCTAGCACAAATAGGTGAGTTCACACACACACAGGGGCCCAAACTTGATGACACACGCCCCAACAGACAACGAACCATCAATCTTGCCTGTACAGGTATCGACGTGTCGGACCTTAATGATATAACTGAATGGGAATTCAATTCATGCACTAAAGAAGGGAAAATCAACTGCTCCTGGAGAGGATGGTATTACTTACAGTCTACTGAGATTAGTCTCACACGTACCAGGTAATCCACTATTAGTATTGTACAGAATGAGTTTACGTGAAGGAGTATTACCTGATGCTTGGACAGAGAGTGTCATTGTTCCCATCCCCAAAGCACACTCAGATAATTACAGACCCATATCTCTAACATCGTGTGTTTGTAAAGTGCTTGAACGTATTGTTCTTAACCGACTCATGTATCGTATACAGGGGCACCTGTCACCCCAACTGTTTGGATTTATGCCTGGGCTCAGTACACAACACTGTTTTGCTGAATACTTCGCACATATTGAAGCTTCCCTTCAAACAGTCTCATCGACATAGCAGCAGCTTTTGATACAGCAAACAGAGAAATCATACTGGAACAGCTTGCCGTGCTGGGAATACAAGGAAAATTACTGAAATGGATAAAGGGTTATTTGTCTAATCGAACAGCACATGTTTTTGTTTAATGGTGTTAAAAGCACAGAGAGCAAACACTTTGAACTGGAACTCCACAAGGAGGGGTCCTCAGCCCCTTGTTGTTCAACGTTCTGATGCATAAACTTATTAAAGATCTTCCAACTAATAATGAAGACACTTGTCATTTGTTATGCTGATGATATATGTTTACAGGCTGCTCCGAGCCTAGAATGCAAGTTCTGCTCGACGCTTTTGCTACTTGAGCTGAGGAATGTGGCCTCCTTATCTCTGTACAGAAAACTCGTGCCCTCATTCCGTGTGGTATTCCACCACCCAATTACCATATAGATGGGCGAGCACTTGAGAACTGCGAATCTTACAGATACCTTTTGGTGTCCCCATTAACGACCCTGGGTACCTTTCTTCTCTCAAGAGGAGACTGGGAGAGATTAAAGCCCTTGCGGGTCCTTGTTGGTGTCAATCATGGAATCAACGTGAGACTTTGCTAGAATGTTTTATGTGTCATTATACGCCCTGTGATTGACTACAATGCTCTACATCTCACACTGTATACTGACAAAGAGCTGAAATGCCTTGAAACCTTGCAAAATGAAGCTATGCGTCTCATCCTTGGGGCTCCAATGTCCACGAGAATAGTTAATATGAGAGCAGAGTTAAAATTACCTACCATAAGTGAGAGAATTTTGTCTATTAGCACAGTTTTCGGCGTGAAGGCATTGAGTAGATCTAGACAACGCATGAAGTTTCAAGCTAAACTTTCTAATATGCTGCACTCACCAGAGGTCTATAGAAGAAGAACGAAATCTGATTATATATTTTGGTTCTACAAGGTAGCCAACTCCATCAAAATATTAAATATATACCCAATTCAATTAATGATTAATCAACCAATTACTCCATGGGATAACTGGGATCTATCAGTTGATTTTGTAAATGCGCCCAAGAAAGACAGTGTGCACTCTACATTATTAAAACAATTAACACTGAAGAGCATCACTGAAAGTACTCAGAGTATGGGTAACGATGTGTATCACTGCTATACCGACGGCTCTGTAGAAGAAGGTGGACGATGTACCGGATGTGCATGTAACATATTTGAACAATCTTCTCTCGTACATACAGCAATGAAGCGCGTCAATGACTGGGCAAGTACAACTCAAACCGAACTTGCAGGCATATTCCTTGCCACTGAATTTTTAAAAGACAAAGGCAGTGGACTTATATATTGTGACTCGCAGAGTGCACTCCTGGCATTGAACGCACATAGTAGTGACACCCAGAAAATAGTCAGTGATGTTCGAAGGAATGTTTTAGCTGCTAAAGACAACAGATTTGAAATTAAATTCCTATGGATACCATCACATGTTGGCATCTCAAGGCATGACACTGTTGATGTGCTTGCAAAGACAGCCTGTAGAAAACCAGTGGTAGAAATTGATATGGGTGTTTCATTAGCAGTGACAAAGAGAATACTTAAACAAATATCTAATGAAGATCTCACAGACCTAACAAATTCACAAAGACCGGAAAGTTGTAGCATTAAATATTTTGATAGATATCGTGAGGAGACTTTCATATATGGGACTAATAGAACAAGAACCCGGCAATGTGATGTTATAGTGGCCAGAATACGCCTGGGATATAGACGTATCTGGCAGCTTTTTCAAAACCCAAATGTCGACTACACAATGTGTCAACTTTTTGAAAGAGAAAACATTTTATTGTAGAATGTCCCATATTGACTGACTTTCGCCCTCCTGGGCTAAGGTATGCTGAACTGTGTAATTACTATATGAGTACTGGAACACTTGATGATATATGGGACTTGTACCATGATTTACCATGTAATGTTACAATTATACAATGTATGTATGTGATGTAACTATTTAACCTTAGCTTGTAAAAGCACCTTCATCGCCTTCAGTGATAAGTGCTTAATTGCACACTAGTTTCTCTATCAGCTATCTCACCCCGTCGGAGTAAAAGAGACAAATGTATGTGAAGCATGTGTGTGTATATATGTATGTATACATGTATGTATATATGTATATGTACGTATGTGTGTGTGTGTGTGTGTGTGTGTGTGTGTGTGTGTGTGTGTGTGTGTGTGTGTGTGTGTGTGTGTGTGTGTGTGTGTGTGTGTGTGTGTGTCTGTGTCTGTATATGTTGTGTATAAATTATATATGGAAGCTGATCAGAATTACATTTCACCTTTTGTAAATGCACATTAATGACACATCGAACACTTTATGTAGGACATACGTAAATCTGTGTATCTATGTATTTACGTATGTAGGTTAGCTTAGCATTTTAAGAGCACCGAATCACCTTCTGTGGTTGAGTGTTCAATAAACCCTTGAACTATAGTACACAGAACTATAGAAAACTTGGACAGAAGAAAATGTATATATGCTGCTTAGCATTGTAAATGTGTGGCCACGTCTGTGGTAGAAAATAATAATAATAATAAAATAATAATAAACAGGGGCCTTTCTAGAGGCCTCGTAGCCTGGTGGATAGTGCGCAGGACTCGTAATTCTGAGGCGCGGGTTCGATTCCCGCACGAGGCAGAAACAAATGGGCAAAGTTTTCTTTCACCCTGAATGCCCCTGTTACCTAGCAGTAAATAGGTATCTGGGAGTTAGTCTAGTCAGCTGTCTCAGGCTGCTTCCTGGGGTGTGTGTGTGGTGTGGGAAAAAAAGTAGTTAGTAAACAGTTGATTGACAGTTGAGAGGCGGGCGAAAGAGCAAAGCTCAACCCCCGCAAACATAACTATGTGAATACAACTAGGTGAATACACACACACACACACACACACACACACACACACAAGAGAAGGGTGGGCGGACTGCATTTTTTGGACTGTCGGAAAGCCTTTGACACAGTTCCCCATAAAAGGTTGATGCATAGCTGGAGAAACAGGCAGGAGTAACTGGTAGGGCGCTCGAGTGGATAAGGGAGTACCTAAACAATAGGAAGCAGAGAGTTACAGTGAGGCGTGAGACCTCAGACTGGCGTGAAGTTACCAGTGAAGTCCCACAGGGCTCTGTACTTGGACCTATCCTCTTTCTGATATACGTAAATGATCTCCCAGAGGGTATAGACTTACTCCTCTCAATGTTTGCTGACGACGCTAAAATTATGAGAAGGATTAAGGCAGAGGAGGACAGCTTGAGGCTTCAAGAAGACCTGGACAAGCTGCAGGAATGGTCGAACAAATGGCTGTTAGAGTTTAACCCAGGCAAATGTAATGTAATGAAGATAGGGGTAGGAAGTAGGAGACCAGATACAAGGTACCATTTGGGAGATGAAATACTTCAAGAGTCAGAGAGAAAGACCTGGGGGTTGATATCACGCCAGACCTGTCCCCTGAAGCTCATATCAAGAGGATATCGGCAGCAGCATATGCCAGGTTGGCTAACATGAGAACGGCCTTTAGAAACTTGTGTAAGGAATCTTTCAGAACATTATATACCACATATGTCAGACCAATCCTGGAGTATGCGGCTTCAGCATGGAGTCCATATCTAGTCAAGCATAAGACTAAAATGGAAAAGGTTCAAAGGTTTGCCACCAGACTAGTACCCGAGCTGAGACGTATGAGCTACGAGAAGAGACTACGGGAATTAAACCTCACTTCGTTGGAAGAGAGAAGAGTTAGGGGGGGACATGATCACCACATTCAAGATTCTCAAGGGAATCGACAGGATTGATAAAGACAGGCTGTTTAACACAAGGGGCACACGCACTAGGGACACAGGTGGAAAATGAGTGCCCAAATGAGCTACAGAGATATTAGAAAGAACTTTTTTAGTGTCAGAGTGGTTGACAAATGGAATGCATTAGGAAGTGGTGTGCTGGAGGCTGACTTCATACACAGTTTCAAGTGTAGATATGATAGAGCCCAATAGGCTCAGGAACCTGTACACCTGTGATTGACAGTTGAGAGGCGGGACCAAAGATCCAGAGCTCAACCCCCCGCAAGCACAACTAGGTGAGTACACACACACACACACACACACACACACACACACACACACAAACCTGGTCAAAGGTTTGCCACCAGACTAGTACCCGAGCTGAGAGGTATGAGCTACGAGGAGAGACTACGGGAATTAAACCTCACTTCGCTGGAAGACAGAAGAGTTAGGGGGGGACATGATCACCACATTCAGATTCTGAAGGGGATTGATAGGGTAGATAAAGACAGTCTATTTAACACAAGGGGAACACGCACAAGGGGACACAGGTGGAAACTGAGTGCCCAAATGAGCCACAGAGATATTAGAAAGAACTTTTTTAGTGTCAGAGTGGTTGACAAATGGAATGCATTAGGAAGTGATGTGGTGGAGGCTGACTCCATACACAGTTCAAGTGTAGATATGACAGAGCCCGATAGGCTCAGGAATCTGTACACCTGTTGATTGACGGTTGAGAGGCGGGACCAAAGAGCCAGAGCTCAACCCCCGCAAACACAACTAGGTGAGTACAACTAGGTGAGTACACACACATATGTTGGCCAACATCAGAACTGCCTTCAGAAACCTGTGTAAGGAATCAATCAGAACCTTATATACCACATATGTAAGACCAATCCTGGAGTATGCAGCCCAGGCATGGAGCCCGTACCTTGTCAAGCACAAGGCGAAGCTTGAAAAAGTTCAGAGATATGCCACTAGGCTAGTCCCAGAACCAAGAGGCATGAGTTACGAGGAAAGGCTGCGAAAGTTACCAGCCCAGAAAAAAAAGAAAGGCGAGTTACTCCCTTCTCTTCCAGAGAGAGAGAGAGAGAGAGAGAGGGAGGGAGAGAGAGATACAGTGTGAGTGAGACAGAGGGAGGGAGAGAGTGGTTGACAGAGAGAGAGAGAGAGAGAGAGAGAGAGAGAGAGAGAGAGAGAGAGAAAGATAGAGAGAGAGAGAGAGAGAGAGAGAGAGAGAGAGAGAGAGAGAGAGAGAGAGAGAGAGAGAGAGAGAGAGAGAGAGAGAGAGAGAGAGAGAGAGAGAGAGAGAGGGAGGGAGAGAGAGATACAGTGTGAGTGAGACAGAGGGAGGGAGAGAGTGGTTGAGAGAGAGAGAGAGAGAGAGAGAGAGAGAGAGAGAGAGAGAGAGAGAGAGAGAGAGAGAGAGAGAGAGAGAGAGAGAGAGAGAGAGAGAGATAGAGAGAGAGAGAGAGAGAGAGAGAGAAGAGAGAGAGAGAGAGAGAGAGAGAGAGAGAAGAGAGAGAGAAGAGAGAGAGAGAGAGAGAGAGAGAGAGAGAGAGAGAGAGAGAGAGTGTGTGTGTGTGTGTGTGGAAGGGAGCTCATGAGGGAGAAGTATAGTCACCTCTTGCTAGGTTGTCAAATCCTATTTGTGATGTGCGTATGTGTGTGTGTGTGTGTGTACTCCCCTATTTGTGCTTCCGGGGGTTGAGCTTTGGCTCTTTGGTTCCGCCTCTGAACTGTCAATCAACTGGTGTACTATAGCCTCCTGAGCCTATTGGCTCTATCATATCTACATTTGAAACTGTGTATGGAGTCAGCCTCCACCACATCACTGCCTAATGCATTTCATCTGTTAACTACTCTGACACTGAAAAAGTTCCTTCTAACGTCCCTGTGGCTCATGTGGGTACTCAGTTTCCACCTGTGTCCCCTTGTTCGCGTCCCACCGGTGTTGAATAGTTTATTCTTGTTTACCCGGTCGATTCCTCTGAGGATTTTGTACGTTATGATCATGTCTCCCCTTACTCTTCTGTCTTCCAGTGTCGTAAGGTGCATTTCCCGCAGCCTTTCCTCGTAACTCATGCCTCTTAGTTCTGGGACTAGTCTAGTGGCATACCTCTGGACTTTTTCCAGCTTCGTCTTGTGCGTTGCCATAGCGCGCATACAAGCCAAAGGTGACGTTATTTTTAAGAGGACGGGTTGCAAGACAAGGTACGGGCTCCATGCTGGGGCCGCATACTCCAGGATTGGTCTTACATATGTAGTGTACAAGATTTTGAATGAGTCCTTACACAGGTTCCTGAACGCTGTTCTGATGTTAGCCAGCCTTGCATATGCCGCAGACGTTATTCTTTTATGTGGGCTTCAGAAGACAGGTTTGGTGTGATATCAACTCCTAGATCTTTCTTTCTGTCCGTTTCATTAAGTACTTCATCTCCTATTCTGTATCCGGTGTCTGGCGTCCTGTTTCCACTGCCTAGTTTCATTACTTTGCATTTACTCGGGTTGAATTTCAACAGCCATTTGTTGGACCATTCACCCAGCATGTCTAGGTCATCTTGTAGCCTCCTATTATCATCCTCTGTTTCAATCCTCCTCATATTTTTTGCATCATCAGCAAACATTGAGAGAAACGAATCTATATCCTCTGGGAGATCATTTACGTATATCAGAAACAGTATAGTTCCAAGGACTGACCCCTGCGGGACTCCACTTGTAACGTCTCGCCAATCTGAGACCTCACTTCTCACACAGACTCGTTGTCACCTGTTGCTTAGGTACTCCCTTATCCAATGGAGTACCTTCCCTTTCACTCCAGCCTGCATCTCCAGCTTTTTCACTAGCCTCTTGTGTGGTACTGTATCAAAGGATTTCTGACAATCCAAAAATATGTAGTCTGCCCACCCTTCTCTTTCTTGCCTTATTTTTGTTGCCTGGTCGTAGAATTCAAGTAACCCTGTGAGGCAGGACCTGCCATCCCTGAACCCATGTTGATGCTGTGTTACAAAGTTCTTTCACTCCAGATGCTCCACTAACTTTCTTCACACAATCTTCTCCATCAGCTTGCATGGTATGCAGGTTAGGGACACTGGCCTGTAGTTCAGTGCCTCCTGTCTATCCCCTTTCTTGAATATCGGGGCTACATTAGCTGCTTTCCAAATATCTGGCAGTTCCCCTGTTGCCAGTGATTTGTTATACACTATGGAGAGTGGTAGGCACAGTTCTTTTGCTCCTTCCTTTAGTATCCAAGGGGAGATTCCATCTGGGCCTATAGCCTTTGTCACATCCAACTCTAGTAAACATTTCCTTACTTCCCCGCTGGTAATCTCAAACTCTTCCAGTGGTTCCTGGTTAGCTTTTCCCGCTCTTAACTCTGGAATTCCTCCTTGCTCTAAGGTGAAGACCTCCTGGAATTTCTTATTCAGTTCCTCACACACTTCCTTGTCGTTTGTAGTGAATCCTTCTGCCCCTATCCTTAATTTCATAACCTGTTCCTTTACTGTTGTTTTTCTCCTAATGTGGCTATGCAGCAATTTAGGCCGAGTCTTTTCCTTGCTTGCGATGTCATTTTCATATTGTCTTTCTGCCTCTCTTCTCATCCTGACATATTCATTCCTGGCATTCTGGTATCTTTCTCTGCTCTCCAGTTTCCTGCAATTCCTATAGTTTCTCCATGCCCTTTTACTTTGCTGCTTAGCTAGCCTACATCTCTGATTAAACCATGGGTTTCTTATCTACATTTCACTGTTTTCCTTTTGGACTGGGACAAACTTCTTTGCTGTGTCCTTGCACTTCAGCGTGATGTAGTCCATCATATATTGGGCCGTCTTTCCCCTGAGCTCTGTTTCCCATGCTATATCTGTTAGAAATTTTCTTATCTCCTCATAGTTTCCCTTTCGGTATGCTAACCTTTTGGTTTCGGTATCCCTCCTCGAGTTCAATAACCCTTCTTCAATCAGGTACTCAAACACCAGTACACTGTGGTCGCTCAATCCTACTTGGTCTTCAAAACCGATTTCTCTTATGTAGGATTCGTTCAGAGTGAAGACTAGGTCGAGTCTCGCTGGTTCGTTATTGCTTCTCATCCTTGTGGATTCTCTGACATGCTGGGTTAAAAAGTTTTTAGTCACCACCTCCAATAGTTTGGCTCTCCATGTATCCTCGCCTCCATGTGGTTCCTTGTTCTCCCAGTCAATCCTTTCGTGATTGAAGTCCCCATGATGAGCAGGTGGGATCTATTTCTACAGACAGCAGAGGCTGCCCTCTCAATTATAGTGTTAACTGCCATGTTGTTGTTTTCATACTCTTGACTGGGTCTTCTGTCATTTGGTGGAGGGTTGTATATTACTGCTACTACTATTCTTGGTCCTTCCATTGTCATGGTGCCTGCTATGTAGTCTCTGAACCCCTCACAGCCCGGGATAGCCATCTCCTTAAAACTCCATTCCTTTCTCATGAGTAGGGCCACTCCGCCTCCTCCTCTACCTTCTCTCTCTTTCCTTATTACTGTATACTCCTGGGGAAACACATCATTCGTTATGATTCCAGTGAGTTTTGTTTCAGTGAGTCCGATTACATCTGGGTTCACTTCTTGTGCTCCTTCTCTTAGTTCACTTGTCTTGCTTGTGATCCCATCTATGTTTGAGTACATCACCCTGAAACTGACTTTCTTCTGTTACTCCTCTGGGGGGGGGACCTGTGGGATCTGGGGTGAGTGGGAGCTAAGAGGATCTGGTACAGGAAGAATAGTGGAGGAGGGAGGGCTTGGGGGGGTGGGGGAGAGGGGAAGGGGTAGGGGAGTGGGTGAGAGGGGGAGGGTAGGGGGGAGAGTGAGAGGGGGAGGGTTGGGGGAAGAGTGAGAGGGGGAGGGTTGGGGGGGTAAGAGGAGGAGGGTTGGGGAAGCATGGGTGGAGGAGAGGCTTTGGGGGATAGGGGAGATGGGGGGGGGGCTTGGTGGGCAGAAAAAGGGGGAGGGCTTGGGGGTCATTGGGGGAAAAGGAGGGCTGAAGTGGGTGAGGAAGAGGGGAGGGTTTAGGGGAGTGGTGGAGAAGGGAAGACTTAGGTGGGGTGTGAGAGTGGGGGGCTTAGGGGGGGTGGGGAGAACGGAGGGCTTGGGGGTGGAAGCGATGGGAGGGCATGTGGGAGTAGGGAGGGCTTGGGGGAAGGGGAGAAGGGAGGTCCTGGGGAGAGGGGTGATTGGGAGGAGGGGGGTGGGAGGGGGGAGGGTGCCCTAGGTGGGTACTTGGTGGGGGGCTGACAGGGGATGGGGCAGGTTGAGTGTCTGTTGGATAGAATGTGGGGGTGGTGCCCTACTCCCTGTGGCTGTTGCACTGTTTGAGGAGGGTTCCCCCACTCCCCTCTGGCATTGTAGGGTTCGGGGTTGTGGTTCTCTGATTCCTTTCTCTCTCTCGCTGCGTTCCTTCCTCGCGTCTGCTGCTTTCTTTCTGTCTTCCCTTGTCATATCCCTCTGCAGGAATACTTTTTTGAACTTCTGAACATTTGCTAGATGGCTGCTCCTTGCAAACAGTTCCTCTTTTGTGATTTCGCTCATGAATACCACCTTTATCATTCGGTCTCTGTCCTTGTACTTTCCAAGCCTGAATTTTTTTTTCAACATTTGGACAGTTCCCTGTGTGTGTGTGTGTGTATGTGTGTGTGTGTGTGTGTGTGTGTGTGTGTGTGTGTGTGTGTGTGTATGTGTGTGTGTGTGTGTGTGTGTGTGTGTGTGTGTGTGTGTGTGTATGTGTGTGTGTGTGTGTGTGTGTGTGTGTGTGTGTGTGTGTGTGTGTGTGTGTGTGTGTGTGTGTGTTTGCGTGTGTGTGTGTACTCACCTAATTGTGCTTACAGGGGTTGAGCTCTGGCTCTTTGGTCCTGCCTCTCAACCGTTAATCAACAGGTGTACAGGTTCCTGAGCCTATTGGGCTCTATCATATCTACACTTGAAACTGTGTATGGAGTCAGCCTGCACCACATCACTTCCTAATGCATTCCATTTGTCAACCACTCTGACACTAAAAAAGTTCGTTCTAATATCTCTGTGGCTCATTTAGGCACTGAGTTTCCACCTGTATCCCCTAGTGCATGTGCCCCTTGTGTTAAATAGCCTGTCTTTATCTACCCTATCGATTCCCCTGAGAATCTTGAATGTGGTGATCATGTCCCCCTTAACTTTTCTGTCTTCCAACGAAGTGAGGTTTAATTCCCGTAGTCTCTCCTCGTAGCTCATATCTCTCAGCTCGGGTACTAGTCTGGTGGTAAACCTTTGAATCTTTTCCAGTTTAGTCCTATGCTTGACTAGATATGGACTAAATGCTGCAGCCACATACTCCAGGATTGGTCTGACATATGTGGTATATAATGTTCTGAAAGATTCCTTACACAAGTTTCTAAAGGCCGTTCTTATGTTAGCCAACCTGGCATATGCTGCTGATGTTATCCTCTTGATATGAGCTTCAGGAGACCAATCTGGCGTGATATCAATCCCCAGGTTTTTCTCTCTGACTCTTGAAGTATTTCATCTCCCAAACGATACCTTGTATCTGGTCTCCTGCTCCCTACCCCTATCTTCATTACATTACATTTGCTTGGGTTAAACTCTAACAACCATTTGTTTGACAATTCCTGCAGCTTGTCCAGGTCTTCTTGAAGCTTCAAGCAGTCCTCCTCTTTCTTAATCCTTCTCATAATTTCAGCGTCCTCAGCAAACATTAAGAGGAATGAGTCTATACCCTCCAGGAGATCGTTTAAGTATATCAGAAACAGGATAGGACCGAGTACAGAGCCCTGTGGGACTCCACTGGTGACTTCACGCCAATCTGAGGTCTCACGCCTCACTGTAACTCTCTGCTTCCTATTGCTTAGGTACTCCCTTATCCACTGGAGCGCCCTACCAGTTACTCCTGCCTGTTTCTCCAGCTTATGCATCAGCCTTTTATGGGGTACTGTGTCAAAGGCTTTCCGACAGTCCAAAATAATGCAGTTCCCCCATCCTTCTCTTTCTTGCTTAATTTTTGTAATCTGATCGTAGAATTCTATTAAGCCTGTAAGGCAAGATTTACCCTCCCTGAACCCATGTTGATGGGTTGTCACGAAGTCTCTTCTCTCCAGATGTGTTACTAGGTTTTTTCTCACAATCTTCTCCATCACCTTGCATGGTATGCAAGTTAAGGACACTGGCCTGTAGTTCAGTGCCTCTTGTCTGTCGCCCTTTTTGTATACTGTGAATACATTAGCCGTCTTCCATATTTCTGGTAGGTCTCTCGTTTCCAGTGACCTACTATACACTATGGAGAGTGGCAAGCAAAGTGCTCCTGAACACTCTTTCAATACCCATGGTGAGATTCCTTCTAGCCCAACAGCTTTTCTCACGTCCAGCTCCAATAGGTGCTTCTTGGCCTCATCTCTTGTAATTTCGAACCCTTCCAAGGTCGCCTGGTTTGCTGCCACCTCTCCTAGCGCCGTGACCTCTCCTTGTTCTATTGTAAAGACCTCCTGAAACCTTTTGTTGAGTTCTTCACACACCTCTTTGTCATTCTCTGTGGACCTGTCCTCACCTATCCTAAGTTTCATCACCTGTTCCTTCACTGTTGTCTTCCCCGTGATGTGACTGTGTAGTTGCTTAGGTTCGGTCTTTTCTTTGTTAACGATATCATTTTCATACCTTTTCTCAGCTGCTCTTCTCACACTAACATACTCGTTCCTGGTTCTCTGGTATCTCTCTCTACTTCCTGGTGTTCTGTTATTATGGAAGTTCCTCCATGCCCTTTTGTTCAGCTTCTTTGCTTTCATACATTCCCTATTAAATCACGGATTCTCCTTTTGCTTCTCGGTTTTTTCCAGTCGGGCCGGGATAAACCTGCTTTCAGCCTTCTGACACTTTTGGGTGACATAGTCCATCATGTCTTGTACGGACTTGGTTCTGAGTTCTGTGTCCCATTGTATATCCCTTAGGAATTTGTTCATCTCCTCATAGTTTCCCTTTAGGTATGTCAGCCCTTTGTTTCCCAGTTCTTTTTTGGGGGAGATAATTCCTAGCTCAACTAGGTACTCACTGCTCAATACACTATGATCACTCATTCCCAAGGGGGCTTCCAACTTAACTTCCCTTATATCTAACTCATTTAGGGTAAATATCAGATCAAGCAAAGCTGGTTCATATTCTCCTCTCAGTCTTGTAGGTACCTTGACGTTTTGACTTAGAAAGTTTGTTGTTGCCACGTCCTGCAGCTTAGCTCTCCATGTGTCTGGTCCTCCATGTGGGTCTCTGTTCCCCAAAATCTTCCCATGGTTGAAATCTCTCATGATTAGTAGTTTGGATCCGTTCCTGCTAGCCACAGAAGCTGCTCTCTCTATTATATTGATGGTGGTCATATTGTTTCTATCATATTTCTGTCTGGGTCTTCTGTCATTCGGTGGGGGGTTATATATGACTACTACTATAATTTTCTGTCCTCCAGTTCCTATGGTGCCTGATATGTATTCACAGAGACCTTCACAGTTCTAATTAACCATCTCTTCAAAACTCCAACCTTTTCATATCAGCAAAGCTACACCACCTCCTCCTCTCCTTTCTCTCTCTTTCCTCACTACATAATAGTCCTGTGGAAACACTGCATTTGTTATGGTTTTCGTTCGCCTTGTTTCTGTGAGTGCTATTATGTCTGGGTTTTCTTCTAGTGCCCATTCTCCGAGTTCACTTATTTTATTTGTAATCTCATCTATGTTAGTGTACATTGCCTTGAAGCTCACTTTCTTCTGTTCAGTTTCTTGTCCCCTTCTTGGAGAGCGTTCTGCTGGTGAAGAAAGCTGTTCCCTGGGTGAGAAGATCTGTGAGGTGGTTTGCAGGGTCTCAGAAGATTTTGAGGAGGGGGTGGGGGTTCAAGGGAAGGGAAGACAGGTAGGGTGTGGGTTAAGGAGATAGGGGGACATGGAGGATACGGGGTGAGGGGAAGGAGGGATAGTGAGAGTATGGGATGAAGGGGGAGGGAGGACAGGGGGGGAAAAGGCGGGAGGGGGGACTTGGTGGAAATGGAGGAGGGGTGACAGGGTCAGAGTGGGGGAGGAGGGAGGGAGGGTTGGGTGAGCATTTGGGTGGGGGCAGGTAAGGTGAGGGGAAGGGAGTATTTCTATGCAGAGGGAGGTGGTTATCTTGAGATGATTTTGGGGCTTTTAGTGTCCCCGTGGCCCGGTCTTCGACCAGGCCTCCACCCCCAGGAAGCAGCCTGTGACAGCTGACTAACACCCAGGTACCTATTTTACTGCTAGGTAACAGGGGCATAGGGTGAAACAAACTCTGCCCATTGTTTCTCGCCGGCGCCTGGAATCGAACCCAGGACCACAGGATCACAAGTCCAGTGTGCTGTCCGCTCGGCCGACCAGCTCCCTAACCGGCTCAACCGTGGTGGTGTTGCCCTCCCCTCTGGTGTTGCTGGGATGCTGGTTGTGGGTTTCCCTCTTGTCTCTGGGACTGTTGTGTTGGGGGCTGCGATTTCCTGGTTTACTCCTCTCTCCCTGCGGTTCCTCCTTGCCTCTGCTTCCCTGTCTCTCTCCTCCCTCGTCCTGTCCCTCTGCAGGAATACTTTTTTGTATTCCTCCACATACTGCAGATGACTCTTCCTTTCTAGAATAACCTCCTTCGTGGACTCATTTGTAAACACCACCTTTACCAGTCGGTTTTTGTCCTTGTTGTACCAGCCCAACCTGAAAACCTTCTCAATGTTTTGTTCAGTCCCTTCCATCTGTAACCCCATCAGTATCCCATGTACTGCCTCTCTGTCCCTGCTATTCCATTCCTGCCTATTGGATCCTTCCTGTTCTTTGATGCCTACAACTACCACTGATCTTTTTCTTTCAAGCAGCTGACTGGTGCACCTTGCTGCTTCCTGCAAGGTAGCTGCTTGCATGGCTATCTCCCTCACTGTGTCCATTGCTTTTAAGCTCTTTCTCAGTTTTTCTGCAAATGTCTCAGGTACAGAGGCATTTCCTTCCAATGCAACATTCCCACCTTCCCTCTGGATGATGATCTGATGCTCGGCCTCTTTATTTTTCTCTGTGAGGGATTTGATCTCCTCCCTTGCTGATGTCATCTCACTTTGCAGGTTGCTAATTGTAATCCTCATTTCATGTATCTCCCTCCTGAATTCCTCCAAAACTTGGGTTAACATTTCCTTCGTTTGGTCACTTTGATTATTCCCTGTGTCCCTGTTGCGTCCTCCTGCCATTTTGTCCCTTTCCCTCATATGTTTTGATAGGGTTAGGCAGGGGGGTGCAGAGAGGGGGGCTGAGAGAGAGAGAGAGAGAGAGAGAGAGAGAGAGAGAGAGAGAGAGAGAGAGAGAGAGAGAGAGAGAGAGAGAGAGAGAGAGAGAGAGAGAGAGAGAGAGAGAGAGAGAGAGAGAGAGAGAGAGAGAGAGAGAGAGAGAGAGAGAGCAAAAGAGACAGAGCATGTGAGTGAGCAAGCAAGAGAGAGAGCAAGAGAGATAGAACAAGAGAAAGAGCAAGATAGAGAGAGAGCAAATGAGAGAGAGATGTGGTATACAATACTCTGAATGATTCCTTACACAAGTTTCTAAATGCCGTTCTTATGTTGGCCAGCCTGGCATATGCTGCTGATGTTATCCTCTTGATATGGGCTGCAGGGGACAGGTCCGGCGTGATATCAAAATCCAAGTCTTTTTCTCTCTCTTACTCTTGAAGAAGTTCATCTTCCAAATGATACCTTATAACTGGCCTCCTGCTCCCTACACCTATCTTCATTTGCTTGGGTTAAACTCTAACAATCATTTGTTCGGCCATTCCTTCAGTTTGTCTAGGTCTTCTTGAAGCCTCCAGCAGTCCGCCTCTGTCTTAATCCTTCTCATAATTTTGGCATCGTCAGGATACATTGAGAGAAATGAGACTATACCCTCCGGAAGATCATTTACGTATATTAATTAGAAACAAGATAGGACCGAGTACAGAGCCCTGTGAGACTCCACTGGTGATTTCACGCCTGTCTGAAGTCTCACCACTCACTGTAACTCTCTGCTTCCTATTGCTTAGGTACTCTCTTATCCACTGGAGCACCTTACCAGCTACTCCCGCCTGTCTCTCTAGCTTATGCATCAACCTCTTATGGGTTACTTTGTCAAAGGCTTTCCGACAATCCAAGAAAATGCAGTCCGCCCAGCTTTTTCTTTCTTGCTTAATCTTTCTCACCTGGTCGTAGAATTCTATTAAGCCAGTCAGGCAAGATTTACCCTCCCTGAACCTATGTTGGGGATTTGTCACGAAGTCCCTTCTCTCCAGATGTGTTACTAGGTTTTTTCTCACAATCTTCTCCATCACCTTGCATGGTATACAAGTTAAGGACACTGGCCTGTAGTTCAGTGTCTCTTGCCTGTCACCCTTTTTGTATACTGGGACCACATTCGCCGTCTTCCATAATTCTTGTAGGTCTCCCGTCTACAGTGACCTACTATACACTATGGAGAGTTTGTGTGTGTGTGTGCACTCACCTATTTGTACTCACCTATTTGTGCTTGCAGGGGTTGAGTTTTGGCTCTTTGATCCCGCCTCTCAACTGTCAATCAACTAATGTACAGGTTCCTGAGCCTATTGGGCTCTATCATATCTACACTTCAAACTGTGTAAGGAGTCAGCCTCCACCACATCACTGCCTAATGCATTCCATTTGTCAACTAGTCTGACACTAAAAAAATTCTTTCTAATATCTCTGTGGTTCATTTGGGAACTCAATTTCCATCTGTGACCCCTAGTTCGTGTGCCCTTTGTGTTATATAGCCTGTCTTTCTCTACCCTGTCGATTCCCTTGAGAATCTCGAATGTGGTGATCATGTCCCCCCTAACTCTTCTGTCTTCCAGCGAAATGAGGTTTAATTCTCGTAGTCTCTCCTCGTAGGAGCCGGTCGGCCGAGCGGACAGCACAATGGACTTGTGATCCTGTGGTCCCGGGTTCGATCCCGGGCGCCTGCGAGAAACAATGGGCAGAGTTTCTTTCACCCTATGTCCCTGTTACCTAGCAGTAAATAGGTACCTGGGTGTTAGTCAGATGTCACGGGCTGCTTCCTGGGGGTGGAGGCCTGGTCGAGGACCGGGCCGCGGGGACACTAAAGCCCCGAAATCATCTCAAGATAACCTCGTAGCTCATACCTCTCAGCTCGGGTACTGGTTTGGTGTCAAACCTTTGAACCTTTCTCAGTTTAGTCTTATGCTTGACTAGACATGGACTCCATGCTGGAACCGCATACTCCAGGATTGGTCTGACATATGTGGTATATAATGTTCTCAAAGATTCCTTACACAAGTTTCTAAAGGCCGTTCTTATTTTCGCCAACCTGGCATATGCTGCTGATGTTATCCTCTTGATATGAGCTTCAGGGGACAGGTCTGGTGTGATATCAACCCCCAGGTCTTTCTCTCTCTCTGACTCTTGAAGTATTTCATCTCCCAAATGATACCTTGTATCTGGTCTCCTGCTTCCTACCCCTATCTTCATTACATTACATTTGCTTGGGTTAAACTCTAACTACCATTGATCGACTATTCCTGCAGCTTGTCCAGGTCTTCTTGAAGCCTCAAGCTGTCCTCTTCTGTCTTAATCCGTCTCAAAATTTTGGCTTCTTATTTTCGCCAACCTGGCATATGCTGCTGATGTTATCCTCTTGATATGAGCTTCAGGGGACAGGTCTGGTGTGATATCAACCCCCAGGTCTTTCTCTCTCTCTGACTCTTGAAGTATTTCATCTCCCAAATGATACCTTGTATCTGGTCTCCTGCTTCCTACCCCTATCTTCATTACATTACATTTGCTTGGGTTAAACTCTAACTACCATTGATCGACTATTCCTGCAGCTTGTCCAGGTCTTCTTGAAGCCTCAAGCTGTCCTCTTCTGTCTTAATCCGTCTCAAAATTTTGGCTTCGTCAGGAAAATTTGAGAGGAATGAGTCTATACCCTCTGGGAGACCATTTACGTATATCAGAAACATGATAGGTCCGAGTACAGAGCCCTGTGGAACTCCACTGGTGACTTCACGCCAATCTGAGGTTTTACCCCTCACTGTAACTCTCTGCTTCCTATTGCTTAGGTACTCCCTTATCCATTGGAGCGCCCTACCAGTTACTCCTGCCTGTTTCTCCAGCTTATGCATCAGCCTTTTATGGGGTACTGTGTCAAAGGCTTTCCGACAGTCCAAAAAAATGCAGTCCGCCCATCCTTCTCTTTCTTGCTTAATCTTTGTCACCTGATCACACACACATACCTGTGTGTTTGTGTACTCACCTAATTGTGCTTGCGGGGGTTGAGCTTTGGCTCTTTGGTCCCGCCTCTCAACTGATGTACATATTCCTGAGCCTACTCGGCTTTATCATATCTGCATTTAAAACTGTGTATGGAGTCAGCCTACACCACATCTCTGCCTAATGCATTTCACCTGTTAACTACTCTGACACTGAAAAACTTCTTTCTAACGTCCCTGTGGCTCATAGGGGTACTCAGTTTCCACCTGTGTCCCCCCTTCTTCGCGTACCGCCAATTTTGAATAGTTTATCCTTGTCTACCCTGTCAATTCCCCTGAGGATTTTGTAGGTAGTGATCATGTCTCCCCTCACTTTTCTGTCTTCCAGTGTCGTAAGGTGCATTTCCCGCAGCCTTTCCTCGTAACTCATGCCTCTTAGTTCTGGGACTAGTCTAGTGGCATACCTCTGAACTTTTTCCAGCTTCGTCTTCTGCTTGAAAAGGTACGGGTTCCATGCTGGGTCCGCATACTCCAGGATTGGTCTTACGTATGTGGTGTACAAGATTCTAAACGATTCTTTACACAGGTTCCTGAAGGCTGTTCTGATGTTAGCCAGCCTCGCATATACCGCAGAAGTAATTCTCTTTATGTAGGCTTCGGGAGACAGGTTTGGTGTGATATCAATTCCTAGATCTTTCTCTCTTCCCGTTTCATTAAGTACTTCATCTCCTATTCTGTATCCTGTGTCTGGCTTCCTGTTTCCACTGCTTAGTTTCATTACTTTGCATTTACTCGGGTTAAACTTTAGCAGCCATATGTTGGACCATTCATTCAGTCTGTCTAGGTCGTCCTTTAGCCTCCTACTATCATCCTCTGTTTCAATCCTCCTCATAATTTTTGCATCATCAGCAAACATTGAGAGAAACGATTCTGTTTGTGTTGTGTGTGTGTGTGTGTGTGTTTGTACTCACCTATTTGTGCTTGCGGGGTTGAGTTTTGGCTCTTTGGTCCTGCCTCTCAACTGTCAATCAACTGGTGTACAGATTCCTGAGCCTAATGGGCTCTATCATATCAATTTTTGAAACTGTGTATGGAGTCAGCCTCCACCACATCACTGCCTAATGCATTCCATCCGTTAACTACTCTGACACTGAAAAAGTTCTTTCTAATGTCCCTGTGGCTCATTTGGGTACTCAGTTTCCACCTGTGTCCCCTTGTTCGCGTACCGCCAGTGTTGAATAGTTTATCCTTGTTGTGGGATATCTGGGGCTTGACTCAATTATTTAATTATTTAATTATTTAATTTAATAACGAAGGACCACCCACTTTTGAGAAAAGAGGGAAACTAATAAAAAGTGATCATTAGAAACACAAGGAAGAACCAGTGTCTATGGATAAGTATTAGAAAGAATAATCACTTAAATAAATAATGGACTGTATGATTAATAACTAAAGTCAGAGCCTCAAACACCTACATTGGGGGGGGGGGTATTGCTAGAACTTCATATACGTCTAGGAACTAGTGTGGTTCGCCACCAGTTCATTGTTGAGTAAAGAATATTATGACCAAAAATATTGTAGAATCAATAGGTAAATTCAAATAGAGAATATTAATGATTATTAGAATTAAAGAACAATCATCTAAGTAAACACATCAATTTCCAATAATCACATGGTAAAATATTCGATATGATAATATTATGGATATGTATAATAAAATGGAATAATTAAATGTATACAAAAAGTCTTAGCTTTAAGACGATTTCTATGACATCTTTCGTGCTTCGTCCTCGTGATCTCTGGATCTCCACATAGAAGCCATTAGAGGTGAATAACACGAATGTAGTTAATGACTCGTTGACTCCTCACGTACGAGCTGTAATTTAAAGGATATTACGTAGCATTGAACTAGGCTACTTAAATCTCAAGATTTATGAAAATAGAGAATGAATATTAATGCGGTACTAACGTTGGATTTGTTGTCGTCCCGCTATGTAACGACAGACTACCCACGAAATATACAATCTCTAATGATGCATCAAGAAAGAAAATATACTTAGTATGAGCGCAGTAAATGCTGAAGTCTGCCAATATCGCGTCTCAGTCTCAAACTTCCACGATGTTGTACACGTGATTGAGAGTTTGGCTTGATTCTCGACGCGTTATTGATTGACCGAGCACTATGGAGCACGTGGAAGAATAATTATTCGTTATAAGTTAGGTATCAGTGTAATTCTTGCTGATAACTCACAACGCCACGTGTCTCAGACTCTGACGCCACGACTTTCCTCTGTCCAAGTACGCAGCCTGCCTGCTCAAACCACAATCCACAATGGCGTCTCCTCCTCCTCCAACCCGCGTCCCGCATTCACCACCGAAATTATTTATCACGAATAATACTATTTCGCGCAATCGTGGTTGAAATACTTTAATAAGGACTGGGTTGTGATTCTAGGGATTTAAATATTATCGCTTTCTCGTCTTATGGTGGTAAACGAGAAATGGAGAAGATTTTAGTTTTCTCCATGGCATTCACGCGTGACAGAAAAACTATTACTTGATAACAATTGTAACTAAAAACTCTCGATTTAGAATTATTTGGGAGTTATGTTATCCGTAAATAATTATCACACGGAATACTGATGATTTTAGAGAACCACATTCAATTCTCTAGCACATTGGTAACAAATGTGTTTAACTAGACATTATCTGACGCAATGTTGATGCTTTATTTCGTAAGAGTTCTAGCATTAATACGCAGATATAATGGTTAGTTTATGTTAACACTACTGTTAGTAAATTTAGTGACTACTGTAATTAGTATATAATAATAATGATTTATTATAATACAATAGTAGTGTATTAGTATTGGAAATTTCCAACACTTGTCTACCCTGTCAATTCCTCTGAGGATGTTGTAAGTAGTGATCATGTCTCCCCACACTCTTCTGTCTTCCAGTGTCGTAAGGTGCATTTCCCGCAGCCTTTCCTCGTAACTCATGCCTCTTAGTTCTGGGACCAGTCTAGTGGCATACCTCTGAACTTTTTCCAACTTCGACTTGTCCTTGACAAGGTACGGGCTCCACGCTGGGGCCGCATACTCCAGGATTGGTCTTACGTTTGTGGTGTACAAGATTCTAAACGATTCCTTACACAGGTTCCTGAATGCTGTTCTGATGTTAGCCAGCCTCGCATATGCCGCAGACGTTATTCTTTTTATGTGGGCTTGAGAAGACAGGTTTGGCGTGATATCAACTCCTAGATCTTTCTGTCCGCTTCATTAAGTACTTCATCTCCTATTCTGTATCCTGTGTCTGGCCTCCTGTTTCCACTGCCTAGTTTCATTACTTTGCATTTACTCGGGTTGAACTTCAACAGCCATTTGTTGGACCATTCACTTAGTCTGTCTAGGTCATCTTGTAGCCTCTTACTATCATCCTCAGTTTCAATCCTTCTCATAATTTTTGCATCATCGGCAAACATTGAGAGAAACGATTTTATGCCCTCTGGGAGATCATTTACATATATCAGAAACAGTATAGGTCCAAGGACTGACTCCTGCGGGACTCCACTCGTAACGTCTCGCCAATCTGAGACCTCACCCCTCACACTGACTCGTTGTCTCCTGTTGCTTAGGTACTCCTGTATCCAACGGAGTACCTTCCCTTTCACTCCAGCCTGCATCTCCAGCATTTTCAGTAGCCTCTTGTGTGGCACTGTATCAAAGGCTTTCTGACAATCCAAAAATATGAAGTCTGCCCACCCTTCTCTTTCTTGCCTTATTTTTGTTGCCTGGTCGTAGAATTCAAATAACCCTGTGAGGCAAGACCTGCCATCCCTAAATCCATGTTGATGCTGTGTTACAAAGTTCATTCGCTCCAGGTGCTCCATTTGCTTTCTTCGCACAATTTTCTCCATCAGCTTGCATGGTATGCAGGTTAGGGACACTGGCCTGTAATTCAGTGCCTCCTGTCTATCCCCTTTCTTGTATATCGGGACTATGTTAGCTGCTTTCCAAATTTCTGGCAGTTCCCCTGTTGCCAGTGATTTGTTATACACTATGGAGAGCGGGAGGCACAGTTCTTCTGCTCCTTCCTTTAGTATCCAAGGGGAGATTCCATCTGGGCCTATAGCCTTTGTCACATCCAACTCTAGTAAACACTTCCTTACTTCCCCGCTGGTAATCTCAAACTCTTCCAGTGGTTCCTGGTTAGCTATTCCCTCTCTTATCTCTGGAATTTCTCCTTGCTCGAAGGTGAAGACCTCTTGGAACTTCTTATTCAGTTCCTCACACACTTCCTTGTCGTTTGTAGTGAATCCTTCTGCCCCTATGCTTAATTTCATAACCTGTTCCTTTACTGTTGTTTTTCTCCTGATGTGGCTATGCAGCAATTTAGGCTGAGTCTTTGCCTTGCTTGCGATGTCATTTTCGTATTGTCTTTCTGCCTCTCTTCTCATCCTGACATATTCATTCCTGGCATTCTGGTATCTTTCTCTGCTCTCCAGTGTCCTGTTATTCCTATAGTTTCTCCATGCCCTTTTACTTTGCTGCTTAGCTAGCCTACATCTCTGATTAAACCATGGGTTTCTCATCTTCATTTCACTGTTTTCCTTTTGGGCTGGGTCAAACTTGCTTGCTGCGTCCTTGCATTTTTGCGTGATGTAGTCCATCATATCTTGGGCCGTCTTTCCCCTGAGCTCTGTTTCCCATGCTATATCTGTTAGGAATTTTTTTGTCTCCTTATAGTTTCCCTTTCGGTATGCTAACCTTTTGGTTTCGGTATCCCTTCTCGAGTTCTTCTTCTCTTCTTCTTCTTGATAGTAGGTGCAGTTTGCATGAAGGGTTTGTCCTCCCGATGACTGCACCAGTACAGATGTTGGTAGAGGCGTTTATGTTGAAGATGATAAGGGTTTCAAAAGTGCTTGTTGCGTTGTGCTGTAGACAGAGGAGCGGCGACTAAAACAGAGGTGGATGTTAGAGGGAGACTTGCCGCACCGTAGGGCGGTGTGTTGTGTTTATGGCGTCAGCTGATCCTTGGTGTTGGTCTCCTCGAGTTCAATAACCCTTCTTCAATCAGGTACTCAAACACCAGTACACTTTGGTCGCTCATTCCTACTGGGTCCTCAAAACCGATTTCTCTTATGTCAGAGTCGTTCAGAGTGAAGTCTCGCTGGTTCGCCATTTCCTCTCATCCTTGTGGGTTCTGTGTGTGTGTGTGTGTGTGTACTCACCTATTTGTACTCACCTATTTGTGCTTGCGGGGGTTGAGCTTTGGCTCTTTGGTCCCGCCTCTCAACTGTCAATCAACTGGTGTACAGATTCCTGAGCCTACTGGGCTCTATCATATCTACATTTAAAACTGTGCATGGAGTCAGCCTCCACCACATCACTGCCTAATGCATTCCATCCGTTAACTACTCTGACACTGAAAAAGTTCCTTCTAACGTCTCTGTGGCTCATGTGGGTACTCAGTTTCCACCTGTGTCCCCTTGTTCGCGTCCCACCAGTGTTGAATAGTTTATCCTTGTTTACCCGGTCGATTCCTCTGAGGATTTTGTAGGTTGTGATCATGTCTCCCCTTACTCTTCTGTCTTCCAGTGTCGTAAGGTGCATTTCCCGCAGCCTTTCCTCGTAACTCATGCCTCTTAGTTCTGGGACTAGTCTAGTGGCATACAATTGGACTTTTTCCAGCTTCGTCTTGTGCTTGACAAGGTACGGGCTCCATGCTGGGGCCGCATACTCCAGGATTGGTCTTACATATGTGGTGTACAAGATTCTGAATGATTCCTTACACAGGTTCCTGAACGCTGTTCTGATGTTAGCCAGCCTCGCATATGCCGCAGACGTTATTCTTTTTATGTGGGCTTCAGGAGACAGGTTTGGTGTGATATCAACTCCTAGATCTTTCTCTCTGTTCGTTTCATTAGGTACTTCATCTCCTATTCTGTATCCTGTGTTTGGCCTCCTATTTCCACCACCTAGTTTCATTACTTTGCATTTACTCGTGTTGAACTTCAACAGCCATTTGTTGGACCATTCACTCAGTCTGTCTAGGTCATCTTGTAGCCTCCTACTATCGTCCTCAGTTTCAATCCTCCTCATAATTTTTGCATCATCGGCAAACATTGAGAGAAACGATTCTATACCCTCTGGAAGATCATTTACATATATCAGAAACAGTATAGGTCCAAGGACTGACCCCTGCGGTACTCCACTCGTAACGTCTCGCCAATCTGAGACCTCACCCCTCACACTGACTCGTTGTCTCCTGTTACTTAGGTACTCCTGTATCCAACGGAGTATCTTCCCTTTCACTCCAGCCTGCATCTCCAGTTTTTTCACTAGCCTCTTGTGTGGCACTGTGTCAAAGGCTTTCTGACAATCCAAAAATATGCAGTCTGCCCACCCTTCTCTTTCTTGCCTTATTTTTGTTGCCTGGTCGTAGAATTCAAGTAACCCTGTGAGGCAGGACCTGCCATCCCTGAATCCATGTTGATGCTGTGTTACAAAGTTCTTTCGCTCCAGGTGCTCCACTTGCTTTCTTCGCACAATCTTCTCCATCATCTTGCATGGTATGCAGGTTAGGGACACTGGTCTGTAATTCAGTGCCTCCTGTCTATCCCCTTTCTTGTATATCGGGACTACGTTAGCTGCTTTCCAAATTTCTGGCAGTTCCCCTGTTGCCAGTGATTTGTTATACACCATGGAGAGCGGGAGGCACAGTTCTTCTGCTCCTTCCTTTAGTATCCAAGGGGAGATTCCATCTGGGCCTATAGCCTTTGTCAAATCCAATTCTAGTAAACACTTCCTTACTTCCCCGCTGGTAATCTCAAACTCTTCCAGTGGTTCCTGGTTAGCTATTCCCTCTCTTATCTCTGAGATTTCTCCTTGCTCTAAGGTGAAGACCTCTTGGAATTTCTTATTCAGTTCCTCACACACTTCCTTGTCGTTTGTAGTGAATCCTTCTGCCCCTAACCTTAATTTCATAACCTGTTCCTTTACTGTTGTTTTTCTCCTGATGTGGCTATGCAGCAATTTAGGCTGAGTCTTTGCCTTGCTTGCGATGTCATTTTCGTATTGTCTTTCTGCCTCTCTTCTCATCCTAACATATTCATTCCTGGCATTCTGGTATCTTTCTCTGCTCTCCAGTGTCCTGTTATTCCTATAGTTTCTCCATGCCCTTTTACTTTGCTGCTTAGCTAGCCTACATCTCTGATTAAACCATGGGTTTCTCATCTTCATTTCACTGTTTTCCTTTTGGACTGGGACAAACTTGTTTGCTGCATCCTTGCATTTTTGCGTGATGTATTTCATCATATCTTGGGCCGTCTTTTCCCTGAGCTCTGTTTCCCATGCTATATCTGCTAGGCATTTTCTTATCTCCTCATAGTTTCCCTTTCGGTATGCTAACCTTTTGGTTTCGGTATCCCTCCTCGAGTTCAATAACCCTTCTACAATCAGGTACTCAAACACCAATACACAATGGTCGCTCATTCCTACTGGGTCCTCAAAACTGATTTCTCTTATGTCAGAGTCGTTCAGGGTGAAAACCAGGTCGAGTCTCGCTGGTTCGTCATTTCCTCTCATCCTTGTGGGTTCACTAACATGCTGGGTTAAGAAGTTTCTAGTCGCCACCTCCAGTAGTTTGGCTCTCCACGTATCCTCGCCTCCATGCGGTTCCTTGTTCTCCCAATCAATCCTGCCGTGATTGAAGTCGCCCATGATGAGCAGGTGGGATCTATTTCTACAGGCAGAAGAGGCTGCCCTCTCAATTATAGTGTTAACTGCCATGTTGTTGCTTTCGTACTCTTGACTGGGTCTTCTGTCATTTGGTGGAGGATTATATATTACTGCTACTACTATCCTTGGTCCTCCCATTGTCATGGTGCCTGCTATGTAGTCTCTGAAACCCTCACAGCCCGGGATAGTCATCTCCTTAAAACTCCATTCCTTTCTCATGAGTAGGGCCACTCCTCCTCCTCCCCTACCTTCCCTCTCTTTCCTTATTATTGTGTACTCCCGGGGAAATACGGCGTGTGTGTGTGTGTGAGTGTGTGTGTGTGTGTGTGTGTGTGTGTGTGTGTGTGTGTGTGTGTGTGTGTGTGTACTCACCTAGTTGTACTCACCTAGTTGTGTTTGCGGGGGTTGAGCTCTGCCTCTTTGGTCCCGCCTCTCAACCGTCAATCAACAGGTGTACAGATTCCTGAGCCTATTGGGCTCTATCATATCTACACTTGAAACTGTGTATGGAGTCAGCCTCCACCACATCACTTTCTAATGCATTCCATTTGTCAACCACTCTAACACTAAAAAAGTTCTTTCTAATATCTCTGTGGCTCATTTGGGCACTCAGTTTCCACCTGTGTCCCCTTGTGCGTGTTCCCCTTGTGTTAAATAGACTGTCTTTATCTACCCGATCAATTCCCTTCAGAATCTTGAATGTGGTGATCATGTCCCCCCTAACTCTTCTGTCTTCCAGCGAAGTGAGGTTTAATTCCCGTAGTCTCTCCTCGTAGCTCATACCTCTCAGCTCGGGTACTAATCTGGTGGCAAACCTTTGAGCCTTTTCCAGTTTAGTCTTATCCTTGACTAGATATGGACTCCATGCTGGGCTGCATACTCCAGGATTGGCCTGACATATGTGGTATACAAAGTTCTGAATGATTCTTTACACAAGTTTCTGAATGCCGTTCGTATGTTGGCCAGCCTGGCATATGCCGCTGATGTTATCCGCTTGATATGTGCTGCAGGAGACAGGTCTGGCGTGATATCAACCCCCAAGTCTTTTTCCTTCTCTGACTCCTGAAGAATTTCCTCTCCCAGGTGTGTGTGTGTGTGTGTGTGTATGTGTGTGTGTGTGTGTGTGTGTGTGTGTGTGTGTGTGTGTGTGTGTGTGTGTGTGTGTGTGTGTGTGTGTGTGTGTGTGTGTGTGTGTTTGTGTTCGTGTGTGTGTGTGTGTGTGAATGTGTGTGTGTGTGTGTATGTGTGTGTGTACTCACCTATTTGTACTCACCTATTTGTGCTTGCGGGGGTTGAGCTTTGGCTCTTTGGTCCCGCCTCTCAACTGTCAATCAACTGGTGTACAGATTCCTGAGCCTACTGGGCTCTATCATATCTACATTTAAAACTGTGTATGGAGTCAGCCTCCACCACATCACTGCCTAATGCATTCCATCCGTTAACTACTCTGACACTGAAAAAGTTCCTTCTAACGTCTCTGTGGCTCATGTGAGTACTCAGTTTCCACCTGTGTCCCCTTGTTCGCGTCCCACCAGTGTTGAATAGTTTATCCTTGTTTACCCGGTCGATTCCTCTGAGGATTTTGTAGGTTGTGATCATGTCTCCCCTTACTCTTCTGTCTTCCAGTGTCGTAAGGTGCATTTCCCGCAGCCTTTCCTCGTAACTCATGCCTCTTAGTTCTGGGACTAGTCTAGTGGCATACCTTTGGACTTTTTCCAGCTTCGTCTTGTGCTTGACAAGGTACGGGCTCCATGCTGGGGCCGCATGCTCCAGGATTGGTCTTACATATGTGGTGTACAAGATTCTGAATGATTCCTTACACAGGTTCCTGAACGCTGTTCTGATGTTAGCCAGCCTCGCATATGCCGCAGACGTTATTCTTTTTATGTGGGCTTCAGGAGACAGGTTTGGTGTGATATCAACTCCTAGATCTTTCTCTCTGTTCGTTTCATTAAGTACTTCATCTCCTATTCTGTATCCTGTGTTTGGCCTCCTATTTCCACCACCTAGTTTCATTACTTTGCATTTACTCGGGTTGAACTTCAACAGCCATTTGTTGGACCATTCACTCAGTCTGTCTAGGTCATCTTGTAGCCTCCTACTATCGTCCTCAGTTTCAATCCTCCTCATAATTTTTGCATCATCGGCAAACATTGAGAGAAACGATTCTATACCCTCTGGAAGATCATTTACATATATCAGAAACAGTATAGGTCCAAGGACTGACCCCTGCGGTACTCCACTCGTAACGTCTCGCCAATCTGAGACCTCACCCCTCACACTGACTCGTTGTCTCCTGTTACTTAGGTATTCCTGTATCCAACGGAGTACCTTCCCTTTCACTCCAGCCTGCATCTCCAGTTTTTTCACTAGCCTCTTGTGTGGCACTGTGTCAAAGGCTTTCTGACAATCCAAAAATATGCAGTCTGCCCACCCTTCTCTTTCTTGCCTTATTTTTGTTGCCTGGTCGTAGAATTCAAGTAACCCTGTGAGGCAGGACCTGCCATCCCTGAATCCATGTTGATGCTGTGAAACAAAGTTCTTTCGCTCCAGATGTTCCACTAGCTTTCTTCGCACAATCTTCTCCATCAACTTGCATGGTATGCAGGTTAGGGACACTGGTCTGTAATTCAGTGCCTCCTGTCTATCCCCTTTCTTGTATATCGGGACTACGTTAGCTGCTTTCCAAATTTCTGGCAGTTCCCCTGTTGCCAGTGATTTGTTATACACCATGGAGAGCGGGAGGCACAGTTCTTCTGCTCCTTCCTTTAGTATCCAAGGGGAGATTCCATCTGGACCTATAGCCTTTGTCACATCCAATTCTAGTAAACACTTCCTTACTTCCCCGCTGGTAATCTCAAACTCTTCCAGTGGTTCCTGGTTAGCTATTCCCTCTCTTATCTCTGGGATTTCTCCTTGCTCCAAGGTGAAGACCTCCTGGAATTTCTTATTCAGTTCCTCACACACTTCCTTGTCGTTTGTAGTGAATCCTTCTGCCCCTAACCTTAATTTCATAACCTGTTCCTTTACTGTTGTTTTTCTCCTGATGTGGCTATGCAGCAATTTAGGCTGAGTCTTTGCCTTGCTTGCGATGTCATTTTCGTATTGTCTTTATGCCTCTCTTCTCATCCTAACATATTCATTCCTGGCATTCTGGTATCTTTCTCTGCTCTCCAGTGTCCTGTTATTCCTATAGTTTCTCCATGCCCTTTTACTTTGCTGCTTAGCTAGCCTACATCTCTGATTAAACCATGGGTTTCTCATCTTCATTTCACTGTTTTCCTTTTGGACTGGGACAAACTTGTTTGCTGCATCCTTGCATTTTTGCGTGATGTATTCCATCATATCTTGGGCCGTCTTTTCCCTGAGCTCTGTTTCCCATGCTATATCTGCTAGGCATTTTCTTATCTCCTCATAGTTTCCCTTTCGGTATGCTAACCTTTTGGTTTCGGTATCCCTTCTCGAGTTCAATAACCCTTCTTCAATCAGGTACTCATACACCAATACACTGTGTGTGTGTGTGTGTGTGTGTGTGTGTGTGTGTGTGTGTGTGTGTGTGTGTGTGTGTGTGTGTGTGTGTGTGTGTGTGTGTGTGTGTGTGTGTGTGTGTGTGTGTGTGTTTGTGTGTGTGTGTGTGTGTAGAAAAAATCTAGTTAGTTAGTTGTTAGTAACAGTTGATTAATTTACAGTTGAGAGGCATGCCGAAAGAGCAGGGCTCAACCTCCGCAAACACAACGAGGAGAATACATGGGATTGAGTTCAGCAGCACCATGACTTCTGCTGTTACACTGCAACTGGCTCCAAGAATATTAAATTGCCTAGGTATTGGGAGCAGGTTGAGGGCTGTAAGTTGTGACCCAGGTTACATAAAGGTATGGGGAAGCTGCAAAATAAATAAGACATAAGAAATAAGTGAAACTCAGTGAAAATTCTGTGTTGGAAAAGTATAGATTCCAAAACAAAAGATCGTCAGTAACAACGATGGCCGCCACCACGGGAGAAGTAAGCAAACCAGCAAATGAACTGAACAGCACACCGACCGTCCAAGTGGTTGGGGCCCCAATCTTTCCCGCCCGTCCCATCCCAAATCTTTATCCTGTCACTTTTCCCCAGTGATATATAGTCGTAATGGCTTGGCGCTTTGCTCTGAAAATTCCTTTCCCTTAGTAACACGAGCATTGAGTATGGTCGTACATACGTATGTATATATATATATATCTATATCTATATATATATATATATATATATATATATATATATATATATATATATATATATATATATATATATATATATATATATATATATATATATATATATATATATGTATATATATATATGTCGTACCTAGTAGCCAGAACTCACTTCTCAGCCTACTATTCAAGGCCCGATTTGCCTAATAAGCCAAGTTTTCCTGAATAAATATATTTACTATAATTTTTTTCTTATGAAATGATAAAGCTACCCTTTTCTTTATGTATGAGGTCAATTTTTTTTTATTGGAGTTAAAATTAACGTAGATATATGACCGAACCTAACCAACCCTACCTAACCTAACCTAACCTATATTTATAGGTAAGGTTAGGTTAGGTAGCCAAAAAAAGCTAGGTTAGGTTAGGTTAGGTAGGTTAGGTAGACGAAAAAACATTAATTCATGAAAACTTGGCTTATTAGGCAAATCGGGCCTTGAATAGTAGGCTGAGAAGTGCGTTCTGGCTATTAGGTACGACATATATATATATATATATATATATATATATATATATATATATATATATATATATATATATATATATATATATATATATATATATATATTAGTATATTTTGGTAGCAGTCTTTCCTGTAGACATATATTATTAAATATGACCGAAAAAGTAAGATTAATAATTCTAACACGAATTTTCTCAATCTTTCGTACATTTCTTTTCACTGTTGGTGGTAATTCAAAAATCAATTCTCCAAAATTCATTTTTATTTCTAGTCTGACGCGACACTTGAGCGCGTTTCGTAAAACTTATTACATTTTCAAAGACTTTAGTTTACATATACACAACTGAATAGAACTTACACATCTCCGATTTTGTTTATATCTACATTTGAGTGAGGTGGATGGGGTGAGGTGGTATTTAATAAGGTATTAATTTCATCAACACAAGACAGAACACGAAACAATGGGTATTGAATAGAAGTGATTGTAGAAAGCCTATTGGTCCATATTTCTTGATGCTTCTATATTGGAGCAGAGTCTTGAGGTGGGTAGAATATAGTTGTGCATTAATTGGCTGTTGATTGCTGGTGTTGACTTCTTGATGTGTAATGCCTCGCAAACGTCAAGCCGCCTGCTATCGCTGTATCTATCGATGATTTCTGTGTTGTTTACTAGGATTTCTCTGGCGATGGTTTGGTTGTGGGAAGAGATTATATGTTCCTTAATGGAGCCCTGTTGCTTATGCATCGTTAAACGCCTAGAAAGAGATGTTGTTGTCTTGCCTATATACTGGGTTTTTTGGAGCTTACAGTCCCCAAGTGGGCATTTGAAGGCATAGACGACGTTGGTCTATTTTAAAGCGTTCTGTTTTGTGTCTGGAGAGTTTCTCATGAGTAGGCTGGCCGTTTTTCTGGTTTTATAGTAAATCGTCAGTTGTATCCTCTGATTTTTGTCTGTAGGGATAACGTTTCTATTAACAATATCTTTCAGGACCCTTTCCTCCGTTTTATGAGCTGTGGAAAAGAAGTTCCTGTAAAATAGTCTAATAGGGGGTATAGGTGTTGTGTTAGATGTCTCTTCAGAGGTTGCATGGCGTTTCAATTTCCTTCTTATGATGTCTTCGACGAAACCATTGGAGAAGCCGTTGTTGACTAGGACCTGCCTTACCCTACAGAGTTCTTCGTCGACTTGCTTCCATTCTGAGCTGTGGCTCAGAGCACGGTCGACATATGCGTTAACAACACTCCTCTTGTACCTGTCTGGGCAGTCGCTGTTGGCATTTAGGCACATTCCTATGTTCGTTTCCTTAGTGTAGACTGCAGTGTGGAAACCTCCGCTCTTTTCCATGACTGTTACATCTAGAAAGGGCAGCTTCCCGTCCTTTTCCATCTCGTAAGTGAAACGCAGCACGGAACTCTGCTCAAATGCCTCCTTCAGGAGGCATTTGCAGGAGCTGAAAATAGAGACAGTTACGGTTTGTGTTTCCAGGGCAGAAGGTAAGTTTCTTGTTAGCTGGTGGTGTTACGTCAATGTTTGCTACGAGGAATGTAGGATAGGGGTCAGTTGTTCTGTCAGTGCAGGGTATGCAGGGGATACCAGGTGCAGGGGAGCGGTTATGTTAGTCCATAAGTGATCCTAGGTAGTAGCGGATGTTTGAGTGATTCGGGTGGGCTTGGTGACTGTGGGGATTAGCATACAGGAGTTCATGCTGTTTAGGAAATAGTCGACTTGAGGGCTATTTTATTGATACAGGTCAATATTGAAGTCACCTCCTAGAATGATGTGATTTTTGTTGAGATTGTTGTTTATGATAAGATTCCTCAGGTTATCTGAGAATGCAGCTATGTTAGTATTGGGAAATCTATTGATAGCTCCAATAGTCAATGAGGATTTATGGGATTTAATCGAGAACTGAACAAAGGTGTATTCACAGTAGTTGTCTCTATCACTAATGACACTATTGCAGATGTAGGTATCTTGGTAATATATAGCTGTGCCACCTCCTTTTTTGTTAGGCCTACAGTTGTGAATGACGTTATAACCAGCTAAGTTGTGAAGTTGGGTATGGTGTTTACTTAGCGATGTTTCTGTTAAAATAATGAATGATAGTACTAAATTATCAGTGTTGTGAGTGGTGAATTAATATCATCAAAATGTTTACCAAGTGATCTGACATTTTGGTTGAAAACTGATAGGCAAGTGGTATTTAGGCGTTAGTTTTTTTGCAAGGTTTGCTGAGTAATACCTGCAGTAGTGATGATCAAAATGCTGGTTATTGTAAATTTGTGACAGCAGATTAAGTTCAAGATCAATATCAGCTTTCATGTAGATGCAATGTAGTCAAGATAGAATAAAGTAAGCAATTACAGAACAGTAAAATACTAAATCTGCTGTAAATATAACATAACTATAGTAAAAAAAAATGCAAATACACATATAATAGAAACAAGTAGAATAAAATAAAGATGACTGTACTGTGACAGTAATAGCAAGTAACAATACAGTAATAGCAAGTAACAATACAGTAATAGCAAGTAACAATACAGTAATAGCAAGTAACAATACAGTAATAGCAAGTAACAATACAGTAATAGCAAGTAACAATACAGTAATAGCAAGTAACAATACAGTAATAGCAAGTAACAATACAGTAATAGCAAGTAACAATACAGTAATAGCAAGTAACAATACAGTAATAGCAAGTAACAATACAGTAATAGCAAGTAACAATACAGTAATAGCAAGTAACAATACAGTAATAGCAAGTAACAATACAGTAATAGCAAGTAACAATACAGTAATAGCAAGTAACAATACAGTAATAGCAAGTAACAATACAGTAATAGCAAGTAACAATACAGTAATAGCAAGTAACAATACAGTAATAGCAAGTAACAATACAGTAATAGCAAGTAACAATACAGTAATAGCAAGTAACAATACAGTAATAGCAAGTAACAATACAGTAATAGCAAGTAACAATACAGTAATAGCAAATAACAATACAGTAATAGCAAGTAACAATACAGTAATAGCAAGTAACAATACAGTAATAGCAAGTAACAATACAGTAATAGCAAGTAACAATACAGTAATAGCAAGTAACAATACAGTAATAGCAAGTAACAATACAGTAATAGCAAGTAACAATACAGTAATAGCAAGTAACAATACAGTAATAGCAAGTAACAATACAGTAATAGCAAGTAACAATACAGTAATAGCAAGTAACAATACAGTAATAGCAAGTAACAATACAGTAATAGCAAGTAACAATACAGTAAGTGACAAATGAAGAAATGAACAATATAAAATGGTGGAATAAACAGAGAAAGAGAAAAAATAAGAACAAAAAAGGTCAAATTTAAAACCCTCAACCCAACCCCAAGTATTGCCACAGGGAGGGTATGGGGGTCCACTGCTACTCACAGGGTGGGTATGGGGGTCCACTGCTACTCACAGGGTGGGTATGGGGGTCCACTGCTACTCACAGGGAGGGTATGGGGGTCCACTGCTACTCACAGGGAGGGTATGGGGGTCCACTGCTACTCACAGGGTGGGTATGGGGGTCCACTGCTACTCACAGGGAGGGTATGGGGTCCACTGCTACTCACAGGGTGGGTCTGGGGGTCCACTGCTACTCACAGGGTGGGTATGGGGGTCCACTGCTACTCACAGGGAGGGTATGGGGGTCCACTGCGACTCACAGGGAGGGTCTGGGGGTCCACTGCTACTCACAGGGTGGGTCTGGGGGTCCACTGCTACTCACTGGGTGGGTATGGGGGTCCACTGCTACTCACAGGGTGGGTATGGGGGTCCACTGCTACTCACAGGGTGGGTATGGGTCCACTGCTACTCACAGGGAGGGTCTGGGGGTCCACTACTACTCACAGGGTGGGTATGGGGTCCACTGCTACTCACAGGGTGGGTCTGGGGGTCCACTACTACTCACAGGGTGGGTATGGGGGTCCACTGCTACTCACAGGGTGGGTATGGGGGTCCACTGCTACTCACAGGGAGGGTATGGGGGTCCACTGCTACTCACAGGGAGGGTATGGGGGTCCACTACTACTCACAGGGTGGGTATGGGGTCCACTGCTACTCACAGGGTGGGTCTGGGGGTCCACTACTACTCACAGGGTGGGTATGGGGGTCCACTGCTACTCACAGGGTGGGTATGGGGGTCCACTGCTACTCACAGGGAGGGTATGGGGGTCCACTGCTACTCACAGGGAGGGTATGGGGGTCCACTGCTACTCACAGGGAGGGTATGGGGGTCCACTGCTACTCACAGGGAGGGTCTGGGGGTCCACTGCTACTCACAGGGTGGGTATGGGGGTCCACTGCTACTCACAGGGTGGGTATGGGGGTCCACTACTACTCACAGGGTGGGTATGGGGGTCCACTGCTACTCACAGGGTGGGTATGGGGGTCCACTGCTACTCACAGGGTGGGTATGGGGTCCACTGCTACTCACAGGGAGGGTATGGGGGTCCACTGCTACTCACAGGGTGGGTATGGGGTCCACTGCTACTCACAGGGTGGGTATGGGGGTCCACTGCTACTCACAGGGTGGGTATGGGTCCACTGCTACTCACAGGGAGGGTATGGGGGTCCACTGCTACTCACAGGGTGGGTATGGGGGTCCACTGCTACTCACAGGGTGGGTATGGGGGTCCACTACTACTCACAGGGTGGGTATGGGGGTCCACTGCTACTCACAGGGTGGGTATGGGGGTCCACTGCTACTCACAGGGTGGGTATGGGGACCACTGCTACTCACAGGGTGGGTATGGGGGTCCACTGCTACTCACAGGGTGGGTATGGGGTCCACGGCTACTCACAGGGTGGGTATGGGGGTCCACTGCTACTCACAGGGTGGGTATGGGGGTCCACTGCTACTCACAGGGTGGGTATGGGGTCCACTGCTACTCACAGGGTGGGTATGGGGGTCCACTGCTACTCACAGGGTGGGTATGGGGGTCCACTGCTACTCACAGGGTGGGTCTGGGGGTCCACTGCTACTCACAGGGTGGGTATGGGGGTCCACTGCTACTCACAGGGAGGGTATGGGGGTCCACTGCTACTCACAGGGAGGGTATGGGGGTCCACTGCTACTCACAGGGTGGGTATGGGGGTCCACTGCTACTCACAGGGTGGGTATGGGTCCACTGCTACTCACAGGGAGGGTATGGGGGTCCACTGCTACTCACAGGGAGGGTATGGGGGTCCTCTGCTACTCACAGGGTGGGTCTGGGGGTCCACTGCTACTCACAGGGTGGGTATGGGGGTCCACTGCTACTCACAGGGAGGGTATGGGGGTCCACTGCTACTCACAGGGTGGGTATGGGGGTCCACTGCTACTCACAGGGAGGGTATGGGGGTCCACTGCTACTCACAGGGAGGGTATGGGGGTCCACTGCTACTCACAGGGTGGGTATGGGGGTCCACTGCTACTCACAGGGTGGGTATGGGGGTCCACTGCTACTCACAGGGAGGGTATGGGGGTCCACTGCTACTCACAGGGTGGGTATGGGGGTCCACTGCTACTCACAGGGAGGGTATGGGGGTCCACTGCTACTCACAGGGTGGGTATGGGGGTCCACTGCTACTCACAGGGTGGGTATGGGGGTCCACTGCTACTCACAGGGAGGGTATGGGGGTCCACTGCTACTCACAGGGTGGGTATGGGGGTCCACTGCTACTCACAGGGAGGGTATGGGGGTCCACTGCTACTCACAGGGTGGGTATGGGGGTCCACTGCTACTCACAGGGAGGGTATGGGGGTCCACTGCTACTCACAGGGTGGGTATGGGGGTCCACTGCTACTCACAGGGTGGGTATGGGGGTCCACTGCTACTCACAGGGTGGGTATGGGGGTCCACTGCTACTCACAGGGTGGGTATGGGGGTCCACTGCTACTCACAGGGAGGGTATGGGGTCCACTGCTACTCACAGGGTGGGTATGGGGGTCCACTGCTACTCACAGGGAGGGTATGGGGGTCCACTGCTACTCACAGGGAGGGTATGGGGTCCACTGCTACTCACAGGGTGGGTATGGGGTCCACTGCTACTCACAGGGTGGGTATGGGGGTCCACTGCTACTCACAGGGAGGGTATGGGGTCCACTGCTACTCACAGGGTGGGTCTGGGGTCCACTGCTACTCACAGGGTGGGTCTGGGGGTCCACTGCTACTCACAGGGTGGGTATGGGGTCCACTGCTACTCACAGGGTGGGTCTGGGGGTCCACTGCTACTCACAGGGTGGGTATGGGGTCCACTGCTACTCACAGGGTGGGTATGGGGGTCCACTGCTACTCACAGGGAGGGTATGGGGTCCACTGCTACTCACAGGGAGGGTATGGGGGTCCACTGCTACTCACAGGGTGGGTATGGGGGTCCACTGCTACTCACAGGGTGGGTATGGGGGTCCACTGCTACTCACAGGGAGGGTATGGGGGTCCACTGCTACTCACAGGGAGGGTATGGGGTCCACTGCTACTCACAGGGTGGGTATGGGGGTCCACTGCTACTCACAGGGAGGGTATGGGGTCCACTGCTACTCACAGGGTGGGTCTGGGGTCCACTGCTACTCACAGGGTGGGTCTGGGGGTCCACTGCTACTCACAGGGTGGGTATGGGGTCCACTGCTACTCACAGGGTGGGTATGGGGGTCCACTGCTACTCACAGGGAGGGTATGGGGTCCACTGCTACTCACAGGGTGGGTATGGGGGTCCACTGCTACTCACAGGGAGGGTATGGGGGTCCACTGCTACTCACAGGGAGGGTATGGGGGTCCACTGCTACTCACAGGGAGGGTATGGGGGTCCACTACTGCCCATAGAATGAGTATGGGGGTCCACTGCTACTCACAGGGAGGGTCTGGGGGTCCACTGCTACTCACAGGGAGGGTATGGGGGTCCACTGCTACTCACAGGGAGGGTATGGGGTCCACTGCTACTCACAGGGAGGGTATGGGGGTCCACTGCTACTCACAGGGAGGGTATGGGGGTCCACTGCTACTCACAGGGAGGGTATGGGGGTCCACTGCTACTCACAGGGTGGGTCTGGGGGTCCACTGCTACTCACAGGGTGGGTATGGGGGTCCACTGCTACTCACAGGGTGGGTATGGGGGTCCACTGCTACTCACAGGGTGGGTATGGGGGTCCACTGCTACTCACAGGGAGGGTATGGGGGTCCACTGCTACTCACAGGGTGGGTATGGGGGTCCACTGCTACTCACAGGGTGGGTATGGGGGTCCACTGCTACTCACAGGGAGGGTATGGGGGTCCACTGCTACTCACAGGGAGGGTATGGGGGTCCACTGCTACTCACAGGGTGGGTATGGGGGTCCACTGCTACTCACAGGGTGGGTATGGGGGTCCACTGCTACTCACAGGGTGGGTATGGGGGTCCACTGCTACTCACAGGGTGGGTATGGGGGTCCACTGCTACTCACAGGGAGGGTATGGGGGTCCACTGCTACTCACAGGGAGGGTATGGGGGTCCACTGCTACTCACAGGGTGGGTCTGGGGGTCCACTGCTACTCACAGGGAGGGTATGGGGGTCCACTGCTACTCACAGGGAGGGTATGGGGGTCCACTGCTACTCACAGGGTGGGTCTGGGGGTCCACTGCTACTCACAGGGTGGGTATGGGGGTCCACTGCTACTCACAGGGTGGGTATGGGGTCCACTGCTACTCACAGGGAGGGTATGGGGGTCCACTGCTACTCACAGGGTGGGTCTGGGGGTCCACTGCTACTCACAGGGAGGGTATGGGGGTCCACTGCTACTCACAGGGAGGGTATGGGGGTCCACTGCTACTCACAGGGTGGGTCTGGGGGTCCACTGCTACTCACAGGGTGGGTATGGGGGTCCACTGCTACTCACAGGGAGGGTATGGGGGTCCACTGCTACTCACAGGGAGGGTATGGGGGTCCACTGCTACTCACAGGGTGGGTCTGGGGGTCCACTGCTACTCACAGGGTGGGTATGGGGGTCCACTGCTACTCACAGGGTGGGTATGGGGTCCACTGCTACTCACAGGGAGGGTATGGGGGTCCACTGCTACTCACAGGGTGGGTCTGGGGGTCCACTGCTACTCACAGGGAGGGTATGGGGGTCCACTGCTACTCACAGGGAGGGTATGGGGGTCCACTGCTACTCACAGGGTGGGTCTGGGGGTCCACTGCTACTCACAGGGTGGGTATGGGGGTCCACTGCTACTCACAGGGAGGGTATGGGGGTCCACTGCTACTCACAGGGAGGGTATGGGGGTCCACTGCTACTCACAGGGAGGGTATGGGGGTCCACTGCTACTCACAGGGAGGGTATGGGGGTCCACTGCTACTCACAGGGTGGGTCTGGGGGTCCACTGCTACTCACAGGGTGGTTATGGGCGTCCACTGCTACTCACAGGGTGGGTATGGGGTCCACTGCTACTCACAGGGTGGGTATGGGGGTCCACTGCTACTCACAGGGTGGGTATGGGGGTCCACTGCTACTCACAGGGTGGGTATGGGGGTCCACTGCTACTCACAGGGTGGGTATGGGGGTCCACTGCTACTCACAGGGTGGGTATGGGGGTCCACTGCTACTCACAGGGTGGGTATGGGGGTCCACTGCTACTCACAGGGTGGGTATGGGGGTCCACTGCTACTCACAGAATGGGAATGGGGTCCACTGCTACTCACAGGGAGGGTCTGGGGGTCCACTACTGCCCACAGGGTGGGTATGGGGGTCCACTGCTACTCACAGGGTGGGTCTGGGGGTCCACTGCTACTCACAGGGTGGGTATGGGGTCCACTGCTACTCACAGGGTGGGTCTGGGGGTCCACTGCTATTCACAGGGAGGGTATGGGGGTCCACTGCTACTCACAGGGAGGGTATGGGGGTCCACTGCTACTCACAGGGTGGGTATGGGGGTCCACTGCTACTCACAGGGTGGGTCTGGGGGTCCACTGCTACTCACAGGGAGGGTATGGGGGTCCACTGCTACTCACAGGGTGGGTCTGGGGGTCCACTGCTACTCACAGGGTGGGTATGGGGGTCCACTGCTACTCACAGGGTGGGTATGGGGGTCCACTGCTACTCATAGGGTGGGTATGGGGGTCCACTGCTACTCACAGGGTGGGTCTGGGGTCCACTGCTACTCATAGGGTGGGTATGGGGGTCCACTGCTACTCACAGGGTGGGTATGGGGTCCACTGCTACTCACAGGGTGGGTATGGGGGTCCACTGCTACTCACAGGGTGGGTATGGGGTCCACTGCTACTCACAGGGTGGGTATGGGGGTCCACTGCTACTCACAGGGTGGGTATGGGGGTCCACTACTGCCCACAGGGTGGGTATGGGGGTCCACTGCTACTCACAGGGTGGGTATGGGAGTCCACTACTGCTAACAGGGTGGGTATGGGGGTCCACTACTGCTAACAGGATGAGAATTGGGTTAACAACCGCCAACAGGATAAGTATGGGGTCCACTGCTACTCACAGGGTGAGTATGGGGTCCACTGCTACTCACAGGGTGGGTCTGGGGGTCCACTGCTACTCACAGGGTGGGTATGGGGGTCCACTACTGCCCACAGAATGAGTATGGGGTCCACTGCTACTCACAGGGTGGGTATGGGGGTCCACTACTGCCCACAGAATGAGTATGGGGTCCACTGCTACTCACAGGGTGGGTATGGGGGTCCACTACTGCCCACAGAATGGGAATGGGGTCCACTGCTACTCACAGGGTGGGTCTGGGGGTCCACTACTGCCCACAGAATGGGAATGGGGTCCACTGCTACTCACAGGGTGGGTCTGGGGGTCCACTACTGCTAACAGGATGGGAATGGGGTCCACTGCTACTCACAGGGTGGGTATGGGGGTCCACTACTGCCCACAGAATGGGAATGGGGTCCACTGCTACTCACAGGGAGGGTATGGGGGTCCACTACTGCTAACAGGATGAGAATTGGGTTAACAACCGCCAACAGGATAAGTATGGGGTCCACTACCGCCCATGGGATGGGAATGGGGACTACTATCATCCACATAATGAGTATGAGGTCCACTACCACCTGTAGGATGGATATGGGGTTCACTACTGCCTACAGGATAGATATGGGGTCCAATACTTCCTACAGGACGGCTATGGCGTCCACTACCGCCCACAGGATGGGCGGTAGTGGATCTTCAAAGAAGTTTCAAGAATATACTCATCAATGTTATCTAAAATAATTAGGAGAGCCAAAATAAACTATTAAGAAAATAAATTTGACCAAATTAAGGACAACATAAAGAAAACATGGAGTACTATTTACCAAATATTAGAATCAAAGAAGATTTTGAATAAAAAACAATACTCCTATCCAACGACGATGGTGTGCTTTCAGCCTCTAACACTGCTATTAAATTCAATAGTTTCTTCTCATCTATTGGTACATCCCTCGTAAAATGACATCCTATCCTCCCTAACTAATGTTAAGCGTAATGTTCACGCTAATTCCTCTGATGTTAATGAGATCATCCTTTCTCATAAGACAAGGTCACGTGCCCTTGTGCAGATACCAACTCTAATTTACAAAAAAGCCTCCAGATTTCTAGCTCTGGCCATTGCATTGCTCTATAACAAATCACTTGAACTCCAAACCTTTCTGGATATTAAAAAAAAAAAAAAAACGAGAGTAACCCCAGTCTATAAATGTGGTGATCTCACTGATGTCAACAATTTCAGACCTATATTAATTCTGCTAACCTTGTCAAAACTATTTGAAAAGCTAATCTACAAGCAGCTTTACTCTTCTCTAGCAAAACACAATATACTTAGCTCTTGCCAATATGGCTACAGACTACAAGATAAGCACTAACGATGCACTGATTAGTATGATTAACTTGATACATGCAGCTCTTGAAAAAAATGAGTTTCCTATTGGGTTATATGTTGACCTACTAAAGGCTTTTGACACTGTCAACCACCACAACCTTCTTCTTGAATTACATCATTATGGAGTCAGAGGTCACTCCCTCCAATACCTTCAGTCTTATCACAATGACAGGCTCCAGTATGTTTCTGTGAATGATTCCATTTCTGCCACCCTACCGATCAACATAGGTGTTCCACAGGGGAGAATTCTTGGCCCTCTCCTCTTTCTCAACTACATTAATGACCTAATTACCTCTTAACACCTTCTTGAGGTTATCTTGAGATGATTTCGGGGCTTTAGTGTCCCCGCGGCCCGGTCCTCGACCAGGCCTCCACCCCCAGAAAGCAGCCCGTGACAGCTGACTAACTCCCAGGTACCTATTTACTGCTAGGTAACAGGGGCATTCAGGGTGAAAGAAACTTTGCCCATTTGTTTCTGCCTCGTGCGGGAATCGAACCCGCGCCACAGAATTACGAGTCCTGCGCGCTATCCACCAGGCTACGAGGCCCCCTCCTCCTTAACCCAATATAATTTGCTGATGACACAACCTTCATTTTCTTCAGTCCTAACCCTGTTACTCTGAATGATATAGTGAATACTGAACTAAATAAAGTCCATCTTTGGCTAACAGCTAACAAACTCACCCTTAACATTGACAAAACTTTCTATATTTTCTTTGGTAATAAATCCTCAGATCAAATTAATCTAAGAATAATCAATATCCAAATTGGTAACAAAATCAAAGAGAACACCAAGGAACATTCCTTGGTGTTCTCATCGATAACAAGCATAATTTCCAGGGCCACATTCAACATACAACAAAAAAATGTGTTAAAACTGTTGGCATTCTTTCTAAGATCAGATATTATGTACATCGCCCTGCTCTTGAAACGCTCTATTACTCTCTCATCTATCCTTATCTCAATTATGGAATCTATGCTTGGGGTTGTACTCCCCAAAAATCATCTACGTCTTCTAATTACCCAACACAAATCTGCTACTAGAACAATAACAAATTCTGGCCCCAGAGAGCACTCGGCCCCTGTACTTAAATCTTTGAATATGTTACATACTAAGTCACTGCACATCCTCTCAAGTGTGCTCTATATATAGAAAACTCTGAACTGAAATGCCAATCTAGGCCATAAACGCTTTGTAGAATGCTGTAACAGAACCCATGGGCACCAAACTAGAAACAAATACTTTTTTGATATTCCAAGAGTGCGACTTAATCAAACTAGAATCATGGGATCCAGAATGTGGAATGACCTTTCCAATCATGTCAATGGCTGTACCTCTCTCAACCAGTTTAAGAGAAAAATTAAGTACTACCTAATAAACTCCATGTAACCCATCTTACCTTTTAAATGTCAACCTATGTCTTGCCATTTTCAAACATTATTGATTACTGTCAAACTTGTTTAACTGCTGATATTTGCCATGTATGATCTTAAAGAAAATTGTAATCTGCTGTTTATTTAGTTAAAATTCCTTTTGCTATTCTGTTGCAGTTTCTGCTGTTCTCTCCATCATGTAATTATTATCATTATCTTTTTAGTTTTTCCTTTTTTTAATTCAATTTGTGCTTCTGATTTTAATTAGTATTAAGTTTCAGTCTAAGTTTGTGTTCCCACACCTTGTCCAAAACGTTGTGCATATTAGCGGCTTCTGGCACTGTATGAATTAGCTCTATCTGTTAATCTTATATTTTCGTAACTCATTTTCATTGTATGTACCTTTACCCGAATAAATATTTTATCTTATTTCATGTTATCTAACTACAGCACACGGTATGGGGTATGGGGTCAACTACAGCTCACGGGTTAGGGTATGGGGTCGACTACAACTCACGGGATGAAGTCAAGTACAGCTCACGGGATGGGGTATAGGGTCAACTACAGTTCACGGGTTGGGGTATAGGGTTACTACAGCTCACGGGTTGGGGTATGGGGTTACTACAGCTGAAGTATTTTTCTCCACTACTTCCCACGGGATGGAATACACTTGAAATAAACTCTGGCACTATTTTTTCTGCTGTGAATTTTTTCCAGTTAATGATAAATATAAATGTCTTTAATAGATGATAATAATAAAGATAATATACTATAAATATGTGGAATATGCAATGCAGTAATTCTGTTAATAGCCTTCACTATCCAAGTACAATTTAACACGAAGTGGATGGTGACAAGGGAGATAGGCACACTCATCAGTTCTATCATAGAAGTACTGATGAGTTAACCAAAACTTTTGCTCATAAAGAGGGAATTGATTACCATCTTGGACTGCCTTTGAGCTGCCTGAGGGCTATAATATTCCGGGAACATCAACAATATCTCGTAGACTTGAGGCAAAGTGAAATTCACACCAGTTACTCCATCTATCATCATTCTATTATGCAGGAAGAATCGCACGTCTATGGGTCATCCAATAAGGTTAGCAGACATCTAGATGTTACCACTTAGTCTTGGCAACAAGGTCCTCAGGAAGTTTGCAACATCTCCTGATGTAGATTAGACTAAATATAAACTCTGTGAGCAAAACAATTCACATGCATTGCGTCATTATTTAATGGAATGTGAAAAAATCGCATAATTTGCAGATAACACCATCAATCGTGTACAAGAAATGTGCAAGTACTTAATTCATAATGATGTACTGCTGGGAATCCTAGACAAGTACCCAAAGTTTGCTTACTGTAGGTCTAGGCCTTACTGTAGGTCTAGGCCTTACTGTAGGTCTAGGCCTTACTGTAGGTCTAGGCCTTACTGTAGGTCTAGGCCTTACTGTAGGTCTAGGCCTTACTGTAGGTCTAGGCCTTACTGTAGGTCTAGGCCTTACTGTAGGTCTAGGCCTTACTGTAGGTCTAGGCCTTACTGTAGGTCTAGGCCTTACTGTAGGTCTAGGCCTTACTGTAGGTCTAGGCCTTACTGTAGGTCTAGGCCTTACTGTAGATCTAGGCCTTACTGTAGGTCTAGGCCTTACTGTAGGTCTAGGCCTTACTGTAGGTCTAGGCCTTACTGTAGGTCTAGGCCTTACTGTAGGTCTAGGCCTTACTGTAGGCCTTTGCGTGCTCATGCTTGTAAAACTGCCGCCAAGTTGGATGCGTGTGAAGCTGGATTAGTAACTCTATAACTCACCATAGATGTAAAGGGCCTTGTACAGTGACTGTTGTGAACCACTTGTTGAATCACTTGTCATATAAAAAGTTTATTGACATTTATGTATTTGTGTATACGTATGTATATGTATATGTATATGTATATGTATATGTATATGTATATGTATATGTATGTATATGTATGTATATGTATATATATGTATATGTATATGTATGTATATGTATATGTATGTATATGTATATGTATAACTGAAAACTCACACCCCAGAAGTGACTCGAACCCATACTCCCACAACTGGTATGTACAGGGACGCCTTAATCCGCTTGACCATCACGACCGGACATAAGGAAGTGATAGCCGAGGCTATATGAACCACTTCCCCGCCGGCACTCGGATGGTAATCTTGGGCATAGCATTTTATCAAATCACCTCATTCTTTGGGGCACACGTGAGGAACACAAATGCAAACAAGCCTGAATGGTCCCCAGGACTATATACAACTGAAAACTCACACCCCAGAAGTGACTCGAACCCATACTCCCACAACTGGTATGTACAGGGACGCCTTAATCCGCTTGACCATCACGACCGGACATAAGGAAGTGATAGCCGAGGCTATATGAACCACTTCCCCGCCGGCACTCGGATGGTAATCTTGGGCATAGCATTTTATCAAATCACCTCATTCTTTGGGGCACACGTGAGGAACACAAATGCAAACAAGCCTGAATGGTCCCCAGGACTATATACAACTGAAAACTCACACCCCAGAAGTGACTCGAACCCATACTCCCACAACTGGTATGTACAGGGACGCCTTAATCCGCTTGACCATCACGACCGGACATAAGGATGAGGTGATTTGATAAAATGCTATGCCCAAGATTACCATCCGAGTGCCGGCGGGGAAGTGGTTCATATAGCCTCGGCTATCACTTCCTTATGTCCGGTCGTGATGGTCAAGCGGATTAAGGCGTCCCTGTACATACCAGTTGTGGGAGTATGGGTTCGAGTCACTTCTGGGGTGTGAGTTTTCAGTTGTATATAGTCCTGGGGACCATTCAGGCTTGTTTGCATTTGTGTTCCTCACGTGTGCCCCAAAGAATGAGGTGATTTGATAAAATGCTATGCCCAAGATTACCATCCGAGTGCCGGCGGGGAAGTGGTTCATATAGCCTCGGCTATCACTTCCTTATGTCCGGTCGTGATGGTCAAGCGGATTAAGGCGTCCCTGTACATACCAGTTGTGGGAGTATGGGTTCGAGTCACTTCTGGGGTGTGAGTTTTCAGTTGTATATAGTCCTGGGGACCATTCAGGCTTGTTTGCATTTGTGTTCCTCACGTGTGCCCCAAAGAATGAGGTGATTTGATAAAATGCTATGCCCAAGATTACCATCCGAGTGCCGGCGGGGAAGTGGTTCATATAGCCTCGGCTATCACTTCCTTATGTCCGGTCGTGATGGTCAAGCGGATTAAGGCGTCCCTGTACATACCAGTTGTGGGAGTATGGGTTCGAGTCACTTCTGGGGTGTGAGTTTTCAGTTGTATATAGTCCTGGGGACCATTCAGGCTTGTTTGCATGTATATGTATGTATATGTATTTACATGTGTATGAAATATTAACAGTTGTGAACTAGATTCATAAGATTGTCACTTGCTTAGCTAAAGGGGTGTGTGTCTGCTCGCCTGTGCTGACGTGGCGTTACGATGGGGGTCCCTCTACCCCCAGTCGTCCGGGCTCAGTCTGTGGGACTAGAGTTCTCTGTGCGGGCTGGTTACCCGGAGATTACCCTGGCTTGTGAACTGCTCTCTGTCCCTGTGTTTGCGATTTATGGGGTCGAGTTGGTAACGGCCCGTAGGGCCATTGTGAAGTTTGCAGAGGAGGCGGCGTATCGCGATTTTCTCCGGCGATACGAGGGGCGGACACTGCCCCTGCCGGATGGTGCGGGCACTGTCACCCTCTCGGATAGAAGTGGTGCACTTACTTACATTAGTGTGCATGGGGCTCCCTTGGAGTTTCCAGAGGCTCTGCTACGGCGGTATTTCGGGCGGTTTGGCGCAGTTGTTAGTGTGAGAGTGAACGTGGTGTCTTCTAGTCGTCTTAAGGGTGTGAGGTCTAACATTCGCACCCTGGGCATGAGACTCCGGGCGGATATTCCGTCCTCTGTGCGCCTTATGGGGTACAACGTTCGGGTGTTTTACGCCCGTCAGCCGCGGACGTGTTATCGTTGTGGTCTTTTGGGCCATCAGGCTGCTGACTGTTCTGCACCTCCTGTTGCACCAGTGAACCTCTTCAGTGAGGAGGATTTTCCGCCCCTTCCTGTGGGGGATGATTCGGTGGGTATGGACGTCTCTTCGGCTGAGGAGGTGCCCTCTGTAGCAGCTGTTGCTCCGCCTGTTGCGCCCCCTGTTGTTGCCGCATCTCTTCCAGAGGTTGGGTCCTCGCCTAGTGCTCCGGCTGATGTCCCTGCGCCTCTTCCGCCTGCCGTTTACTCGGTCCCATCGTCTTCCAGTTCTTCCTCTGCTGTGTCTGTCCCGGTCCCTGCACCCTCGCCGTCTGTCCCGGCTGTGTTGGGAGATGAGGTGGATCCGGAATTCCCTCCTGTGCCTGGCCTGGTGCCCCGTGTGGTTGAGGAGGCTGCCGTGCTGCGGCGTGCGTCGGTTCGCTCGGTTGGTGCTGCGCGGATCGCTGAGTCTGCCTCCGGGTCTGATGATGTGCGGCCCGAGCCTAAGCGTTCCCGGCGTTCTTCTGTGTGGGCTGATGTTGGCGAATTCGACGAGTGTCGTCCTTCCGTTGACGGTGGCGTGGCTCCGGATGTGGTGCACACTACGGTGGTGGCGGAGGTACACTTGCCTGAGGATGCCGGTGCCGGCGTTTCGGCCTCCACTTCTGGTCCGGTGTCCGAGGGTCCTGCTTCAGGTGCGTTGCCTGCGTCGGATGGCTCCGGTTCTTCGTGGGCGGTGGTTCCCCCTGCTGTAGTTGGTGGTGAGCGGGGTGGCCTGGTGGTGATGTTGAGAAAGGATGCTCGCTCTGGATGTTCTGTGGCCCCTTCCTCGTTACCCGTTTCCTCGGCAGCGGTCTTGCCGCCTTTTCCGTTTCCTGCAGTTCCTTCCGTGTCTCCTGCGGTATCCGTGGAAGTGCTATCGTCTCAGCGTCCGCCACCTGCTCCGATGGCGAAGGCGTGGCAGGCTCGGCGTCCCTCGTCCGCTTCTCTGGTGTCGTCTGCTTCCTCGAAGGGCGTGGTTGGCGCTCCCCAGCCTCGTTATGCGACTTGCGTCAGTGACCTTAGGCTTTGGCCGATGCCGCCAGATATCGATGTTCCTGAGTTTATGATACCCGCTCGAGCGCGGGGGATCAAAAACCCTACCGACCTTGAAGATCTCGTCTGGGAAGCTTACAAGTCGAAATATCCTTGTGAGCTGTTCCCGGAGAAGTACGTTTCTTCCGATGTTCCTCGCAAGTGATTTCTATGTATTTTGTGTTGCCTGGTTGTGGGGTGTGTATGTGGGTGGGTGGGGTGGGTATTGTTTCCCGGTTCCTGCGTGCTCCGGTTTGTTTTGTGGGTTTTTTTGTATGGCTCGTGGGGGGGGGGGGGGGGGGTGTGCGGTTCCTATGCGTTTGTGTGTTCGGTTATGGATGTCGTGTGCGCTTGTTTGTCATATTGTGTGCCCTTCAGGCTGTTGGCGTGTGCTCTTTGTTATGTTTTGCCTTCCGTTTGTTATGGCGGATCTGTTTTCTTTATTGTTATTGTCCTTATTCTTGTATGTTTCTCGCCTCTCTGTATGTATTTGAGGTGTTAGCAGGCTTGTTTTGTGTGCATTTTGTCCTGGGGTTTTCCCTTATGTTTGTATTACACTGTGTTACTAATTGTGTATTGTTTGTATATGCATTTTTGTTTTGTGGTCAGCCCTTCTGGCTGGTCTTCTATTGATTTGTTCCTTTGTCCTTGTACATATGTGTGCTTTGTACTTTTGTTCTGTTATATTTGTTCTGTTTTTCTTGTACATTATACGCATGCTTGCATGTAAAAAAAAAAAAAAAAAAAAAAAAAAAAAAACTTGCTTAGCTAAACGAACTATGGGATCAGTTCCTGAACCCATTATGTGCCTCTGTAACCCTTTCAACAACCGCCCACGGGTTGGGTGCATAATAAATAAATGAAATAAGATGAAGAGAGGCGCACTTTTCACACTACACTGGCAAGCCATCTTCAACCCCCGCAACCCACAGCACCCATAACATCCACAGGGTAAAAACTGGGGTCCAAAGCAACCTTCAACACATCACTCACAACCCTCCACATTGACTTAGCAAAAGGTCGACTCACACAACGCACTCATAACCCTTCTGATGACTGACCAGATCACAACCATACTCCTAAATGGATGCCATCATCATAGCATCCATTTTGGTCATGGGTGATGGCTCCTAAATGGAGCCATCACCCATGTCAGCTATATACATAATATAATATAATACATACATACATACATACATACATACATACATACATACATACATACATACATACATACATACATACATACATACATACATATTGAGTTACATATAGAATGTTGGATTTCTAGATAGAGCTTGTATATTATGCCTAAAACCACTAATACACACACACCGTTTTGAGCAAGATGTAGGGAAAAAACCTAAAAACTAAGACATGAAACTAATTGAGATCAACAGAATGAACTGAAATGACAAAGATTGACATTTAGGAGGAAAGGTAGGTTACATGGAGTTGATTAGGTAGTACTTAGTTGTATTTCTCTTGAGCTGGATGATAAAGTAGTCTTTAACGTGATTGGGAATACATACATACATACTGCGACGTTATAGTTCGGTAGAGCAGCAAATACCGTGGCAGCTGGAATTTGCCCTTAGCACAATAAACCTAAATATATGTAAAACAAAGTAAATAAATGTTGCTTTGCCTTTGCGTTGTTAAAGTTGCAGGATTAACCAATAAACATGAACAATTAAATACGTTACTGTAAACTTCAATCATAACAAAATAATTCCTGAGAATAATACTTGGCAAAACACGAGAAATTAACTTAAATACATTTACTTTACTTGAAAAACAATAAGGGTGACTTAATCTATATACATATCAAAACGACTATCATCACGTGTCATAGTAGAGAGCAACAGTGAGTGAAGGAGATGTAGATTCCAGGAGCATAGGTAGTCTGCTGTTCCAGGCCACCTGCGGGTGTTTATACACGCCTGCGGGTGTTTATACACACCTGCTGGTGTTATACACACCTGCTGGTGTTATACACGCCTGCGGGTGACGTACCGTCTGGCGGCCAAGTGCAGTTGACGAAAGTTATGCCAGCGAAATAACGAGCAGTTTGCGGGCCCTGAACAGGTCACCGGCTGACACACCTGGCTGGGGGTCATAGGGCTTGATAAGGTGACACGGGCAGAAGTCAGATCCAGATGTCTGTCTGAGGCGGCGGTCTGGTTTTGCTGTTGTAGAGGGTGTGTGCTGTAGGATGTAGTAGTTCACGGAGATTGGAAGAAGTAGCTTTCCACAGCTTCAGGGGAATTATGTGCCAATGAATACATACATACATACATACATACATACATACATACATACATACATACATACATACATACATACATACATACATACATACATACATACATACATACTTACATATACGTCTAGTCAGCATATTGTTAATTTGGGATAAAAACTAATATAGTGTATGTTGGTGAGACGCTAATGTCATGAGTATAAATATCACAGGAACTCAAGGTTAATGCATGACATAGATCAGATGGGGCATCTACAAGCATCAGCATAGATAAATCAAAATCTATGAAAATTCAATATATCAATGCAATCAGAAACATTGAAATGGAATTGTAACATATATAGAAGAGCATGTGTATTGAGTGGAGTTGCTCCTGAGCTACCGTGCAGTGAGGACGTGTCGCCTGCTGCTCCGGTGGTTTGAGTCGGTTCTCACTACGTGTAGAGAGCCATGGGGAAGGCTCAGCGCAAGAGGGAATGGAAGCAGCTTTCGGACGAGGAAGGACGGTGGACCGATGTGCAGCAGGCCCCAAAGAAAACTGCTATCGAGGCTTTACCACTTGCTTCTACCAGCAAGTCAGCGGACGTAATGGACCTAGAGAGGACAGCGTCAGTCACACACCAGCCAGTGTCAGTCAATGCTTCTCTGTCCGCAACGCTGCCGCGGGACGGCAGTATGAGTCAGGAGAGGACACCACCGGTTTCACGCCAGCCAATGTCAGCCATTGTTCCTCTCTCCACAGCCCAGCCGCAGGACAGCAGTATGGGACAGGGGAGGACACCACCAGTCTCACACCAGACATCGCCAGCCTCTGCACTTCTTCCGAAATTCAAGATCATGCAGACCGACCACTTTCCTACAGCATATGGAGTAGTAACGGCGATGGAAAAAGAACAACCAGAGCTCAAACTTTCCATTACAGTCAACCTGAAGGGAGAAATAATACTGACACCTCAAGACCAACAGACTGCACATTACTTAGAGAAGGTAAGAGTCCTGCAGGGGAAACCTGTGTGCTTGGTAAAGCTGGACCCTTCAGAACGACGCACACGAGTCGTGCTTTTGGGATACCCAATCGACTTTCCCCTGGATCCAGTGCTAGAACACAAGCAAGTCCTGAGTGCGGAACGTTGCCACACAAAAGTAGACAAGGCAGCGACGCGTCAGGTTCTGGTGACCGTCATGGGACATGTGCCGGAAACTTTCGGTCTTGGAAATTGGGGGACATACCGACAGAGGCCATACGTCCCGGAACCCCTACGCTGCTTCAGGTGTCAGAAATACGGCCACCATCAGTCACGCTGCACAGGACAGGAGAGGTGCGGAGTGTGCAGCCTGAGACATCCCACCAAAGACTGTATTGCCAAGCACAAGGCAAACCAGACCACAACAGCCAAATGTCCAAATTGTGGAGGCAAACATCATGCCTGGAGCACAACCTGCTCTGCACGGAAACAAAAAGTGCAGACAGCTCAGGCCAGGGTCAACACACTGACCAGCGGTACATCCACCAACACCAACGTCTGGAACACTCGTGCACAGCCGCAACAGCCACCCGCTCTCACAGAGCAAAATTTCCCGAATCTGTCAATTCCGAATCAGACATTACACGAAAGTGTTGCAGAAGTCCAGCAAGTGCAAATGAGCAGAAAACACTTACTTTCGGAATCTACTCACCAGCTATACAGTTTTACCGAGGTCCAGCTGCAAACCATCGTGAAGATCATGGCAGAGACCATTCTCAATTGCCTACAGATGACGCAGAACGCCTCACAACAACAGACTCAAGACATCACTTGTGTGATAATGGACAAGATCGTGCAGCAGACCACAGTTACACGAGAAATAGACAGTCTCCGACAGGATGGAGCACAAGAGGACAAACAACGCAACTTGGACATACTGACTACCAACAACAGTCGGCTAGTCAAGACTCCGGGACATCAACATTCACAAACGCAACTGCAAGACGCAGTGACCACCCACGATCAACAGAATCTTCCAACACAGGTGACAGACAACAACTGCCAATGCAGTCTGATCTGCAGCAACGCCAACAAAGACGTATTGAACAGCAGAGATGCGCAGGTTCCGCCAACACAAGAAACGGCCGCGAGCAATCAATGCAGTCCGACTTGCAGCAATACCAACAACAAAGTGATGGACCACAGTTCTGCACAGATTCCAACAATGCCGGGGTTGACCACGGACAATCAATGCAGTCCGACCTGCAGCACTTCCAACAACATAGCGATGGACCACAGTTATGCACAGATTCCAACAACGTCGGGGATGACCACGAACTGTCAATGCAGTCCGATTTACAGCGACACGACTTGCGAGGCGGAGAATATAGAGGTCGATTCCGAGGAGGAGTTCTCGTAGAACAAGCAACACCAACCGAACCCGTCGTCTGGCCATTACGAATTCTGCAGTGGAACATACAAGGTCTTGGAAATAAAAAACACACACTTCAGGAGGCTGCAATCAGCACGAAAGCAGATATAATCGTTTTGGAAGAAACTCTTTTCCCAGCCACGAAATCCTTCAGATTAGCTGGATATCGGCACTATGTTCTCCCGTATGAGCAGGGGAGACTAAGAGGATTAATGACCCTAGTCAGAAACACCATACCCAGCAAGAAAATAGACTCGGTTTCATTTGGGGATGGCGTAGAGGTATTAGCAGTTACAGTGAATATGGCTAATTTTGAGCTCCTCATATACAACGTCTACAAGCCCCCTAGACGTAAACTAGAAGCAGAGGCAGTGCTTGCCTTGGCCACGCAGGAAAATTTAATTATTGCTGGAGATTTTAATGCTCATCATCCAGAGTTAGGTGCAACTGGGCCAGCCAATGCAGATGGGCGCCATTTAGCTGCAGCTCTGCGAGAAGTACCTGAAATTACACTTCTCAACACTGGGGAACCCACTCACGTTCTAGGAGGTTCCCTTGATCTTACATTCATCTCCACAGCACTCCAGCAACAGGCGAAGTGGGAAGTAGACCCGGTGATCACCAGTGGCCACTATGCTACTGTCACGACACTCAACCTGGCACGACCTCCTACACCTCCTGCGCAGCCTCGGTGGAATTTAGGAAAGGCCAATTGGAATGTATACCAGGAAGAACTTGAAAAATGGTATGCAACGTACACGCCACCTGAGGATTTGAACACACACGAGACCAATCTGCAGGAAGCCGTTGCAGCTGCTGCGAACAAAGCTATTCCAATCATTATCACAGGTAACACGAAACGAAAGAACTATTGGTTCTATAGTAATGACGTTAAAGAACAGAACCACAGAGTCAATATCTTCAGAAAACATCTAAAGAGAAACCCCACACCAGAAGGTAGAACTCTGCTACGAGCGGTGATATCTGAAGCAAGGCGAGTTTCTCGAGAAGTAAAGGAGGCAAGATGGTTTGAGTGGTGTCAAACTCTAAATGAACATAGTAGTCTTGGCAAGATATGGGGTCAGATTAAAACTATATCAGGTCGACCAGCCCGGCCACAGGCATGTATTCAACCATTGCAGGAGGCTGAGAGACTTGCTCTCCAATTTGCAGAAAGAACAGCTTCATATCAGCTTCCTGCAATGGTCCGAAGGCAGCAAGAACACTTAAAACAAGAGAGGATGACAGTCATTCATGAGGGCTTAGCTATAAATGACGAATGTGACTGTCCCTTCACCGAACAGGAACTAAGCAGAGCCAAAAAGGGTGGTAAGGACACTGCACCAGGTGCTGATAACATTACATACTCAATGATCGCACATGCAGGTCCTGCTGGAGACCGAGGGATATTGGACGTCATCAATGCGTCTTGGCAGCAAGGCAAACTACCGCCCTCTTGGAAGAAAGCAGACATCATACCGATTCCTAAGCCGAATGAACCTGGCAATTACAGACCCATTTCCTTAACATCATGCGTTAGTAAAACTGCAGAACGGATGGTCTTAAATAGGCTACTGTGGAAGACTGGAGACCTTCATAAACACATATTTGGCTTCACTAGAGGTGTAGGTACTGCAAACTGCATAGCAACATTACTAGGAACAGTTAACTCGGGTCCAGCTATAGTGGTCTTCCTTGATCTGGAAAAAGCATTTGAACTTGCAAGCCCGCCAGCAATACTACACACCTTAGTTAAAAAAGGTGTGAGGGGGAAAATGCTAGCATGGATTCAAGATTACCTAAGTCACAGGTATGCCAGAGTAAAGTTGCAAGGACAAGTGTCGGACTACCACTTGCACGAGAATGGGACTCCACAAGGAGGAGTCCTCAGTCCTAGTCTTTTTAACATCCTTATGGAAAACCTTGTTACCATGTCCTTTACAGAAGGGGTTACATTGCTAAGCTATGCTGATGATCTAGCATTAGTCGTTACGGGTCCTTCACTTCTAAATAAAGCTCAAGGTGCTTTAGATCAAGTGACATCTGAATGCAGTGTTTTAGGGCTAAAAATATCTGCACAGAAGTCTAAGGCGATGAGACTAGGTGGCAAGGCTCCAGACAGGCACCTACGCATTCAGGACATTAACCTTCAGTGGGTTCCACAATATCGATATCTCGGAGTGTGGATTGATTTTAAGATGACATTCAATAAGCAAATTCAATATCTAAAGGAGAAAGCAAAGTCACGAATAAATATAATGAGAGCAATCACAGGGCCCCGTCTAGGAGCGGGACACAGAGTGTTGAGAATGTTTTACATACACGCCGTTCCTTCCCTGGTTGATTATGCAGCACCTGCCTTACTCACTCTTTCTCCTAGTCAGTGGGCAAACGTTGAGGTTCTTCAAAATGATGCATTGCGAGTCATAACAGGTGCTCCCAGATGGACTAAAATCCTGAACCTAAGACTAGAGACAAAGCTAACGTCGATTGAAATAAGGGTAAAGGGGATTGCTGCGTGCATGCTGACCAAGATATTGACTAGACCTAGAATCAGTTCACTTAAAGATTTGATCACTGGAGCACTAACTCTGGACAGAAGAGCCTCCAATAGCAACAGGTGGACCCATTGTGCGATAAACGCCATCGATACGTTCGATATGGCAAACACAGTCACTGAGAGGGGTGTCGACGACATACATGCAGACTTTGTTATACAAGCCCCTTGGGAATCTCTGCCAGCAGACTTTCAGATTATGGCTCTTGACGGAAAGAAGAACCAGACACATCCTCATCTGCTACGTCACATTGCACAGATGCATATAGAAGCAAACATGGCATCCGACAGCTTCACTTACTTCACGGATGGGTCAGTAGATCAGCAGGGACAGGAAACCGGAGCTGCAGTTAAAGCAGGAAACTCTGTATATAGTTGGAGGCTCTCAAATGGGTGTTCGACTTTACAGACTGAGATGCTAGCCATTCAAAAGGCTTTGGAACATGCTCTTGCTGAACACCGCCAACATGTTATCGTCCATACAGATTCGAGAACCGCCATTGAAACCTTGCAACAGGAACACATATGTGATAACATCCATCTGATCACCAATGTCTTATCATTCATGCACACACTCCACCGACAAGGCCGACGGGTGCTTATCAACTGGGTGCCAAGTCATGTGGGACTATTAGGTAATGACATTGCAGACGAAGCTGCAAAACTTGCTACTAAGAGGAGGAATGTAGACATTTACATACCACAGAGTCTCTCCCAGATGAAGAAAGTGATTCGAAACAGAGCAATGCGAAGGCTGTACAGTGACCACAACACAGCAGTTGCAACATCAGGATCTGCGGGTTGGTACAAGAATTCCACCAACTACGAACCACTTAGTTTGATGAACGGGGGCGGTAGAACAACAGAAGTGCACTTACATCGCATCAGGCTTGGATACCCATGTGCATGGGAAATAGGCTTACGGGTTCCGGAAGGTGAGAGGAAATGTCAACACTGTGGAGAAATGCCCGACAGACCACTGGAACATTATCTAACACAGTGCACAGTTACAAACCCGTTAAGATTTCACCTTCGATTCGACAGAGCAGAGGAAGTTGTTAAACACATATGGCAAAATCTTACTGAAGCGACCATACGGGTCATACATACTCATCCTCCGCCCAGGTAAAACAGAAACGAGCATCACTTAGTGGGCCAGCCAGAGGCTTAGGGCCCGCGCAGGATTATCCCTGCTAAAAAGAAAAAAAAAAAAAAAAAAAAAAAAAAAAAAAAGCATGTGTATTGCTCTTACATGCAACAGATGGCGCTGTTTTTCAAGAAAAGCATAGTTTTACCTGTCACAGGTGTGGCATCTTATACTTACGAAGTGAACGGTATGGTAAACAACACAGCTCAATTCCAACACAATATCACACAAAATAATAAAATAAATCGAAATCTATGAAAATAAAATTTATCAATGCAATCGGAAACATTGAAATGGAATTCGTGACATATTTAGTATAGCGTGCATGTTGCTATTATGTGCAACAGATGGCGCTGTTTTTCAAAAACCAATGTTTTACCTGTCATAGGTGTGACATCTATATAGTAGGTATATAAAAAGACGCGCCTATTCGAGTGCAACGTTGTGTTAAAATTTCAAAGCAATCGGTGAAGAACTTTTGGAGATTACAGCGTGTGTAGCTCTTACGTCCAACAGATGACGCTGTTTTAAAAAAGAGCATGTTTTTTTCCAGTCACAGATGAGGCATATATAGATATATATATATATGTTTTATATATTAGATATATAAAAACACGCGCCTATTCGAATGCAACGTTGTGTCAAAATTTTAAAGCAATCGTTAAAGAGGTTTCGAAGATTTCCCTTCACATGAAAATCACATAAAAAAAAGTTTTTCAGAAAAAGCATGTTTTTTCCCGTCACAGACATGACATCTGTATAAAATGTTTATAAAAAAAACCTGCTCGGATGCGAATGGAACGTTGTGTGAAAATTTCAAAGCAATCGGTGAAGAACTTTCGGAGATTAGCGGTTATGCACAAACGAACATTTACATTTATATTTATATAGATACTGATCTATTCGGTTCGAAGTCGACAATAAAAGAACGCGAGGAAAATTAGCTCTACAATAAAGTAATATTTAATATTTCGAAGGACAAGAATTATATTAATAATTAAGAGAACCAGTGGCTTGTGGATCACTTATAATGAATGCAAGAATGAGATCAAATATATCTAGCTAAATGAACTGTAAATTTAAATTAAATTTAAGAGCTATTTCCATGCATACCCTTTGGTGGGTAAATTCTATAATGTTAGTCTATGTAATGGATGTAAATGTATAATAAATTTCATTAATGATAATTCTAAATAAAGGAGGGTTAAAGGGTTAGTAGACTACACTACAACTGATTAATTAGATCATTTTTCAGCTTAGCTGGACTGAAGATTTCCTCCTAGCCCAGCATAACGCGAGAGAAGTCTTCAGGTGGTTTATGCAGCAAATATTGACTCCGTGGTCACTGCGTCCAGTACTTAAACCCTGAACTGCAACGTGTTGGAACCAGTAGATCCTCTCTCACGTCGCCTACGTAGATCTGCTGGGGTAATACAATGTACCAATTGCAACAGCCTGTTATATTAGCAATATAACATACGAAATGATATCTAATAAGAGGGAGACAGGCTTACTGGGATTTGATGTTAATTATGCCCCATAACACGGTTGAAATTTCAATGTTACAAGCTCACAACAAGGAAATACATGAATATACAACAGGATACATCTTTGGAGCATGTGACAGCTTGATATGTGGTAATCCGTTCAACGGCCCGATTCTGCTGCACAACTTGCACCTCCGTATGAGACAATTCTGTGGCTAAAAGCACAAATATGGCTCTTGTCTGGGAGCACAGCGATGTGTCAGCCTTCTTGGCCGGGGGCTCAGCCACAACTGCGTGGCGCGACGCACCCCTCCTCCCATCAGTTGATAGGAGAAGGGGTGCACATTTTCGGTGCAAATTTACCAATGAAAGGAGGTAAATGCAAATTTATATGCGAATTTATTCTTCTCGGTTACTATGAACATTACTTAAACTCTATCTAAGATAATCAAACGCAAATCAAAGCATGTTGACGACGGAGTTTCTATCAAGTACTCTCTTGAGGTTATGTTGAGATGATTTCGGGGCTTAGCGTCTCCGCGGCTCGGCCCTCGACCAGGCCTCCCTTTTGTTACACACCCGCCAGGAAGTAGCCCGTAGCAGCTGTTTAACTCCCAGGTACCTATTTACTGCTAGGTAACAGGGGCGTCAGGGTGAAAGAAACCTTTTGCCCATTTGTCTCCGCCTCCACCGGGGATCGAACCCGGAACCTCAGGACTATGAATCCGAAGCGCTGTCCACCCAGCTGTCAGGCGTCCTAGGAGCTAGGTGCCCAGGTGCTAGGCAAAGGAATAGTCACTGCATACATGTGGCGGTTAATGTAATCGTTCCTAGCATGTTCTAGAACTTCGATTAGTATGGGGGTTGGAAATTTCCAACAGATGCTAACCTATGGGGTCTTGGCATGTCACTCATCAGTTTGGATATGTTTGCCCATAATGGTGTGTCATTGTAACAAGTCCATTATGTTCCTTGTCTGTTTGCATGTTGTGTAGATAATTGTGCACAGCTCATGTGAAATCTTGTGTCACAAATCCTACATATTAAGTCAGCAGTATTCCTGCGGAGAGTTCCTAACCACTTGTCACACCTCCATTGTTAGCTCATCTGTGAGTTAGAGGGAAACCTGTTTTACTGTCAGTGAAATTTTTACAGTCTTTGTGCTACCGTGTTATCTTCAGTAAATTTACCTTATTAAATCATATTTGTGTATCTATATGTTCAAACCTTATGTACAGGTACTTATCATATGGTACAGGAAGGAAGTTCGAATGGGATGCATTGATGAAATTCCGTCAGTTCCAGTCCCTTAGGAGGGGGGGGGGGGGGGTTGAGGCCAGTTCTTTGATATGATACCGTTATTGACCTATTGTTGTCTGTGACTATTATTTTCGGAATTTTCTACAAAATTTCACGCCTGCGATATTATGTAGCTCTCATTGTTAATAATTTCTAGATTCCTAACCCCGTACTACATTTTACTTTCACTGCAGTATATTCACCGAGGGATATCTCTATACACTGTTCAGGCCTCGTGGCCAGTGAAAACCGGTTATAGGACCATTTTGCCCTCCCTCTGGCACTGTATTGTCCACTTCCAATTTTTTTTCAAAGACAATTTTTCCCAACTCCTTCAAATGTTGATATGAGTTGTATTACACGTTACACTTCACTGTTCAGTATATCCCGAGAGATACCTATGTACAGTGTACATGGTCCACTGTTCACTATATCCCGAGAGATACCTATGTACAGTGTACATGGTCTAGGTGGCGCTATGTCCTCATATTATCACGTGGGAGCTGTTATTCTCTTTTTAACACAAAGTTTTAATGTCAGTCACTATTTTACTCTTTAATATGTCGTAATACACTTCGTATCTCCGATCAGTGTTCCATCACTGTAACTCTACAATATCCCATAATATATAAGGTTTTCTTGAACAAGAGTTTATCAAACTAGTTAGAAATATTAAGAAAGAAATAAAGAAAGTAAAACATAAGAAATTATGAACTTCGTGTAACAGAGCAAGTGAAGACGAATCCTAAAGAAGTTTTCCTTCAGATATATCAGACAAAGATTAGGGAAGAAACAGGATCATTGAAAACTGAGATGGGTCAGATAACTGATAATGACAAAGTGATGAGTTCGTTAAGTTTGATAAATTTGTTTTTAACTGCATAATGATATTGATAGTGCCATTGAAGACAATTTTTTGCTTTAATATTTAACAATTTAAATTGTTTTGGCTGGTGAAGATGAGAACATTATTGATGAATCACTATATGAATATTTCTCCACCTGCAGGATACACGGCAGATACAGGCAGGCATGTTTCACCTGTACCAGCAGCGGAAGCTTATGGTGATGGTGGTGGTGATGGTGGTGATGGTGGTGATGTTTTTTGTCTCCTCCGGGCTACTGGTAACTTGCCGAGCCAACACTCGAATTGAGAAATCACCATCACCAGGTGAGTATATAGTAAATGAGGAGTCACCATCACCAGGTGAGTATATAGGAAATGAGTTACTATCATCAGGTGTGTATATAATAAATGAGAAGTCACCATCACCAGGTGAGTCACAATATAATAAGCCACCACCACTAGTGAGTCTGCCTGAGTTAGAGCTTCATGAGAGTATACAGTATACTGATACTCTCCCGAGCACCACCTTGGTATGGTAGAAAAAAAACTTGTGTGCCACTGTCGGTGCCTTCGAGGATAACTTTTGCTCTGTTAAATTATGTCGGGGACTAATTATTGTTTATTTTATAAGTAGCGAGTGGACTGTATGAAGAAATTCCACTATGTTCAGTTTCACGCAAATTAACTCGGATTAGTTCAATATAATTAATTAATTAATTTATTAATTACTAACTGTACCCGGCCACAGCAACCTTACCCTGTCCCCCAGTCCTCCCCCCTCCCCTGTCCCCTCGTCCTCCCAATCATTCCATACTCCACCGTCCCCTCGACCTCCCCACCATCTCCCACTTACCCGTCCCCTCGTTCTACGTACCATTCCCTCCTTCCCCCGTCCCCTCTTCGTCCCCACCATCCCCCACTCCCATGTCCCCTTGTCCTCCCCACCTTTACCCATTCCTCCATCCTCTCGTCCCCACCATCCCAAACTCCCCCTTTCCCTCGTCCTCCCCACCATTACCCCCCTCCTTCTGTCCCCTCGTCTTCCGCACAATCCCCCACTCCCGTCCCCTCGTCCTCCCCACCATTACCCCCTCCTTCTGTCCCCTCGTCTTCCCCACCATCCCCCACTCCCGTCCCCTCGTCCTCCCCACCATTACCCCCTCCTTCTGTCCCCTCGTCTTCCCCACCATCCCCCACTCCCGTCCCCTCGTCCTCCCCACCACTCCCCACTCCATCGTCCGATGCATTCCCAAATGATCTAATGTTCATCTCAGAAAATTGGAAACTTCAAATGATCTGATGTTCCGATCACTGAAAAATAAGAACAGGTAAAGAAACGAAATGCAAAACATTGACAAAATATAAAATTAACTATACTCACGAAATGAACGGTATGGTAAACAACACAGCTCGATTCCAAGGCAATATCACACAAAATAATTAAATCAAAACGAAAATAAATCTAAATCTTTCAAAATTCAATTTATCATTGCCATCAGAAACATTGAATTGGAATCGTAACATATTTAGAGTAGCGTGAGTTGATCTTACGTGCAACAGATGGCGCTGTTTTTTTTTTTTAAAGCATTGTTTTACCTATGACAGGCATGGCATCTATACATATACTCACGAAATGACCGGAATGGTAAAAGCACAACTCAATTCCAAATTGATGTCATGCAAAATAATTAAAACAAAATGAAAATAAATCAAAATCAATGAAAATTCCATTTATCAATGAAATCAGAAACATTGAAATGGAATCATAACATATTTCGTTCAGCGTGTGTTGCTCTTACGTGCAACAGATGGCGCTGTTTTTCAAAAACAGCATATTTTTACCTGTCACATATGTGGCATCTATATAGTAGGTAAAAAAATACACGCATATTCAAATGGAACGTTGTGTGAAATTTTCGAAGCAATTAGTGAAGAACTTTCAGTGATTACAGTGTGTATTGCTCTTACATCCAAAAGATGGCGCGTTTTTTTATAAAAAGCTATGTTTTTTCCAGTCACAGGTGAGGCATACCTTACCTTGAGGTTACCTTGAGGTGCTTCCGGGGCTTAGCGTCCCCGCGGCCCGGTCGTCGACCAGGCCTCCTGGTTGCCGGACTGATCAACCAGGCTGTTGGACGCGGCTGCTCGCAGCCTGACGTATGAGTCACAGCCTGGTTGATCAGGTATCCTTTCGAGGTGCTTATCCAGTTCTCTCTTGAACACTGTGAGGGGTCGGCCAGTTATGCCCCTTATGTGTAGTGGAAGCGTGTTGAACAGTCTCGGACATCTATATAGTATATTTATAAAAACGCGCCTATTCGAATGAAATGTTGTGTCAAAATTTCAAAGCAATCAGTAAAGAGCTTTCGAAGATTTCCCTCACACGAAAAACACATGTTTTCAGAAAAAGTCAGTTTTTCCCAACACAAACGTGACATCTATACAGTATGTATATAAAAACCCGCTCGGGTGCGAATGGAACGTTGTGAAAATTTCGAAGCAATCGGTGAAGAACTTTCGGAGATTAGCGATTTTGAACAAACGAACATTTATATTTTTATTTATATAGATTATTTATAATTTATTTAATTAATAAATTAATTTATTAAAATTTAGACCTCAATCTCAACTAGAGCTGGTTGTTGAGCTTAGACTCAAATTTGATTTATATATTGAATTTAATTACCTTGGGTAAACAAGAATTTGTTTCTATTTAAATTTGTTAAGCTAGCTGTCTGAGCGTGCAGACAGAATAGACAGACTTCAGCATATAGGCGACAGAATGGCTACTTAGCGTCCACCAGGTACATCAACTCGCTGGGTCAACTCCTTCCTCTCTCCAAAGTCACTATTAGATTGAATTTGGATAATATTTTATTTCACCAATTTATCTTGCCTAAATAATCTGATGAGTTAAGGTCAAATTATTTTATGTGAGATATCAGAGATGTCATGCCGTGTAACCACTGGAATCTAACCCTTTTAATGTTACCCACCAACATGTATATTATGGTTACTATACCTAAATGAACAAATGTATTAAATATGGTTTGTGATATCACCACACACGCAAACAAATTAAATAAAATGGATTATACCTAAATGGATTAAAGTAATAGGTTATAACTTAGCTGCTGCTCAAGTGTGAGGTGGACACGACCAGATTTCATGGTTGTGGCGATTAGAAAAGCAGCAAAACGGCTAAGCCTTGGCTTCGTAATAACGATGCCGTCACTTTGTGGCGGTCTTGGTGTGTGTTTTTTTTTTATTGATATACAAATCCAAAGTACAAATCACATAACAAGGAGAGACATAAAAAATAATACAAAATCGGCATAAGACACACGGCACATGAAATAGACAAAACATCATGTTAAAGGCAAAAGGAACATCCACAAGATAGGAACACAAAGACAAATATATAACGGACATAAAAGGTATGCGCCAGAGACATAGGAGCAATAAGTACAAGGAACATAAAAGGCATAAATAACAAATCATGGACAGAGCAAATGAAGAAGCCCACGCAGGAGCCAGGAAAGGAACACACACAAAGAAAAACTATAGGTACAAAATAATCAAAGGTAAATACTCATGAAAAAAGCATAGAACAAACCCCAACACGGGCATCTAACACAAAGCTAAAAGCAAACAAGATACATACCTAAAAAAAAAAAGGCATTAATAACAGAAAATAGAACCACACAGGGAACTGAAAATACAGAAAAACAAAAAGCACAAAAACATGCAAACGACCAAAAGGCCGTAAGGACACGAGTACATAAAATAAAGAGCCACGCACAAGACACACATATCCGCAAGTATAAAACCACAGCCAAGCACAAAGAATATACACAGAAAGAGACCAACAGACAAACACACACGCAAACCCAGAACCAAAAAAATTCAGAACACGCAGGAACCTGAAAACAAAACCCCCCAACTCAAGCAACCCCACCCCACACCCACGCATCCAAGCGCACGCAAACACCACAACACACAATAGTCAAACAGGAGGATGTTTCTCAGGACACGTTTGTTGGGAAGAAAGCTTACTCTATTTATTGATTGATGTTTAATTAATAGATTAATTTAAATTAATCGAAGGACCACCCTATTTTTACTGAAAAGGGAAACACATAAAAAAATAAATGGTAAGGACTGAAATACCAATGGCTATGGATAATGGAACTATTAAAGTTTATTCTTTAAACTTCAATGGACTGTATGATATATTAATGTTCGAGAATAAACTTTCCGTCCTCTACAAAATGGGGGGTTAATACCAGAAGTAAAATACTCCCAGTACGCTTTATCGAGGCTGGTTTTTCCTCGAATAAAATTAGTAATTCCTACTAAATGATATGCAAATAAACATTAAATAAATTGGTTAGTGGCAAGAAGATTATATGATGGTTAAACAAGAAATCATTCTCATTTGGCTTTAATGAGGCTATCAAATTGCGCTAGATATCTCAAATCATATAAATAAAATATTCTTGACTGATAATGAATTATTAATTTCATTTAATGAAAGAAAATAATTGAAAAAGGATTCAGCTGATTAGCTGTAATAGTGAACGGAGATGTAGAGGTGTAATGGCGTCATCTGCGACTTGCTGCAACACGTGTGCCCGAGCGTGGCGTGGCAAAATGAGTGGACCACAACCGCTTTCAACACAAGCTGAAATTTCAACTAAATGTACCAATTGTTTACACCAAATATCCTGTGTGATCACTATTTAATAAAAGGAATAGAATTACTTCCTTGTAGACGTACTTGTTGTTTGGGGAGGTCACGTGGCGTAACGATGGACAGTGCACAGTAAAAATATATACAGAGATCTCATGATATAAATAATACTAAGGCACTTAACCTGCTGGTTGTCCACCGAAGTAATCCTAGATTGCTACTGGAGCAATTGCACGCTCCTAGGCCGATTAACTGAAAGGGCCTAACATAAAATTTATGGAAATTCGACTCTCCCGGGACGCACGATGTGATTGTTGGCGTCACTAGCTCGTGTGCTAGAGCAGGAATGGCGTCTCCACGCCTCTCTCCCTCAATCCGTCTCACGCATTCACAATAGAATTTATTAATCATGGATAATTCTTTTCCGTGTGTAATTACTGATGTAATGCATTAATGAGAACAGGGTTGCAATTCTAGGGAATTAAATAATATCATATTCTCGTCAAATGGCGTTAATCGAGAAATGGAGAGAATTTCTATTCCCTCCATAGCGTTCGTATGTAACAGATAAAACTGTTACTTGATGATAATCTCAGTTAATAACTCTCGGTTTTTGGATCATTAGGAGTTATATTATCCGTAGTTAATTATTGCACAGAATACTGATAAATTTAGAGAACCACATTCAATTGTCTAACATATTGGTAATAAATATGTTTGAATAGACATTATCTGACGCAATCCTGCCTCTCGATGTCGTGAGAATGTTAGCAATAAATGCTCAGATAAAGAAATATTAATTTATGTTAGCTCTCCAGTTAGTAGAGTTAATAGTTACTGTACTTAGCATACAATAGTGATGTATTATGATACAATAGTGATGTATTATGATACAATAGTAATGTATCAGTGTTGGAAATTTCCAACAACGTCCACACTGAAAACTTCCACTTATAAGCCTCCCAGATCAAAAACTCCTGGTCTGTAGGGACATAACCCCCACGATATTGCGGGCACTCCATATACTCGGGGACCACCACATCCGGCTGAAACGGCCGCCCCCAATCACAGGACACCGAAGACGAAGTACCCTACACGGCTGGCAGGACACCGCCGCCGAGGAAGCAGTAGACACCGGAACAGACACCCTGACACCCTGCAAGCGGTGCCCCAGAAGAACCATCGTCAGGCGACCCAAAAGCTGGGGCAGCACGAACACGCAGAACAGCAGCCTCAACGACGCGGGGTAAAAAACCACCACCACCCAAGAAAACCGGATGTGGAGAAGGAAGAGACACAGCAGGCGGAAGGGCAGACTCCAGCACACGGGTGAGGAACCGGCAGAGGAGAAGAGCCACGGGTCAACGAGGAAACTACCAGAGGCGACGAGGCAGAGGGCGTGGGCGAAGATACACACACCACCGCTCGACAACCCCGGGAAGCACAAGTCCTTCTGTAGGAGATGCAGGCACCACCCCCACAGCACCATCCAACGCCACCACGGAAGCAACCGGAGGTGGCTGCACCACCGCATCCACTGAACGGCGAAGGTCCGAAGCAGGTGCCCCTAGGTCCTCAGAGCCCACCTGTGGGGCCGACAGATCAGGGCCAGATGGAGCGACAGCTGGAACCGCCACAGGAACCACACCAGGCACCTGCACAGAGCGGGGAAAATCATCCTCCAGGAAAACGGAAGGGGCCTCAGCACAAGGAGCGTCGCAGCCGGCCGCCACATGGCCCTCAGCACCACACTGGAAACAGGTGCGTGTTTGACTCTGATAAAATACCCAAAGAAAAAAATGCCCACAAAACGAAACCCTTGAAGGAATAGGGCTCGTGACCCACATAACGAGCGTACGAGCACCCAGGTGAACCCCTTTCAGCCGACCCGCACTCAAAGTGGCAAACCGATGCTACACCACCGCACCAAACCGTGTAAACACCGACATGAGTTCCACTTCGGGGAAGGTCACCGGCACCCCCTGAATACTCACAAAAGTCAAGGGGCCCCCAGGGATCCGAGATCTCCACAGTCACAGCCGAAGCAGGATGAGGCAGCGAGTGTGCATCCCAGCGGGCCGCAAACTCCTGGTAAAGAAGCGACGTGGCAATGACACCACCACACGGACAGGCAATAACTTTTCTAGCCCCAGGAGATCAGAGACGTTGACACAGAGCACGTCCAGGAGAGCAACCTCCACAATGGGCCAATCCACTGCACCAGAAAAATCCAGCCGTACAGTATCCACCCGTCGAACATGGCTACCACCAGCCACTTCCATACCGCCAGCCGGAGCCCCGGCCAGCGGGTGCTTCACACCACCAACAACCAACCACCACGCAGCAATGGCCAACGACGACTGGCTGCTCTAGCCTGATGTCCGCACCCTCTGGCGGCCGAGCAGGGAATCACCTCCTTGGTGTGGTTGTTGTTGGTTGAGGGGCGACGAGTGTTGGTGTGATTATTGTATATAATGGCGTCGGAGCCTCCCTTATCCCTCCACCTCTGGAGTCAAGCAAAAAAACTTCTATATTATATACTCTATGCAAGTTTAAGGCTCTATATATTTATAAATTAGAATTAACGATATTAAATTAATTAATTTTTGTAAGAACTAGTTTATTATTGTTATATATTTTATAAGAAGTTATACGAAACAAAATTAGTTTCCGAACTGATTGTTATGGTATGTGACGTAGTAGTCAAGTGATGTCGGTTATACAAATACAAATACAAATACAAATATTTATTCAGGTAAAGTACATACATGCATACAGGGTGAGATACCAAAGTTGATGGATTTATAGATAGAGCTAGTACATACAATGCCTAAAGCCACTATTACGCAAAGCGTTTCGGGCAGGAAAAACACTAAGACTAAAACTTAATACTAATTGAGATTAAAGTGTAAACTGTGTTGAGAAAAAATAAGAAAAAAAATGAAAAAAGGCGGGGGGGAACATGGCAGAAAAAAAAGCAAAAATACAATTTGGTCAACAAACAGCAATGTTTAAAATCGTAGACATGGGTTGACATTTAGGGGTGAGATAGGTTACATTGAGTTAATTAGGTAGTACTTAGTTTATAACTTAAACTAGTTGGGAGAGGTACAGTCTTTAACATAATTGGGAAGGTCATTCCACATTCGAGGTCCCATGATTTGTAAAGCATTTCTAGTTTGACTAAATCGTACTCTTGGAATATCAAATAGGTATTTGTTTCTGGTGTGGTGCTCATGTGATCTGTTACAACCTTCTAGGAAGCTTTGGCCCATGGAATATGATGGTGTCTCCTCCATTCTCCCTGAAGATTAACAGGGTCCAGTTTGGCCCTGTTACATTTCACACTTATTAATTGAGTGTTAATGTGTCACTTAAAACTGAACAAAGAGAACTCTCATTGGGGTTCACTTTAACATTATATATTAATGATTATTTTAATAGATATTTCCCACATAAATTCCAAGGGAAGAGAAACAGGGTACCATTGTTTAGGACTGTCCACACACTTCATTACTTCTCCGAATTTGGGGTAAAGTGAAGCTTAATTTTTGTTTGCACTTTAGTGTGGCAGTGCAAACTGGGCGGATGTTCTGTGTTGGTTTTGTAGGTCCCCTTGAGCTTTCCTTCCCTCGGGGCTCAACATGCGCTAGTGTATTTATTATTTTGAGGGGTAGTGGTGCCGTTGCACTTCACCTTTTCCATCCTCTATACTCCCTGACTGTCCAGGTGGACACAGCGTGGCCAATGGGTCACTCTGAGCTTGGGCCATCACTGTCCACGAGGATAATGCCGCCAGGTTGCAGGTTAATTTTCTTAAAGGAGAGTTAGTCTCATAGTGATAATCATGCAGATATGTTAGATACTCCTTAGTCCAAACGTCACTCCACCGATTGATAACTCAGGAAAGATGTTTACCGAGTCTACCAGTCAAATTAACCTAATAATTAACAATTCCCAAATTATGAACAAAGATTGGAAATTCCTTGGAGTTCACACTTATAGGAAGCAGAATTTCCGGTGCCATTCACAAAATATAGCAAAAAAAGTGTTAAACAGTAAGCATTTTATCTAAAATCAGATACTCTTCCCCTCGCTCTGCCCTGGTGACACTTTATTATTAACCCATCTATCCTCTCACCTGCGATATCTGTGCCTGGGGGTTGGGGGGGTTCCACAACCCAAAACTGTCTCAGCCTCTAATTACTCAACATAAATGAGCAATTAGAATATCAAACACCAGCCCCAGACAGCACTCGACTCGCTTGATGAAATCTGTTTTTCTGAACTTGTTGAAATAAATTATATTATTATCATTATTATTATTAATACACAGACAAATCACATTACCGTGATATATCAAGGAGAAAATTCACAGGAGCAGTGATGAGGATTCGAACCTATACACTGGGTGTTCCCAGATGCACGCTGACTACGCCTCAACATGGTCAAAAGAATTGCAACTTGGAGTACGACTACACCAACCTGTACTCCAGGTTGCAGTTCTTTTGACCATGTTGCGGCGCAGTCGACTGGAGCATGCATCCGGGAACACCGAGCGCATAGTTTCGAATCCTCATCACGGCTCCTTCGAATTTATTATCATTACTATTATTATTATTATTATTATTATTATCATTATATTATTATTATTATTATCATTATTATTATTATTATTATTATTATTATTATTATTATTATTATTATTATTATTATATTATTATTATTATTATCATTATCATTATCATTATTATCATTATCATTATCATTATTATTATTATTATTATTATTATTATTATTATTATTATTATCATTATTATTATTATTATTATTATTATTATTATTATTATTATTATTATTATCATTATTATCATTATCATTATCATTATCATTATTATTATTATTATTATTATTATTATTATTATTATTATTATCATTATTATTATTATTATTATTATTATTATTATTATTATTATTATTATTATTATTATATTATTATTATTATTATCATTATCATTATCATTATTATCATTATCATTATCATTATTATTATTATTATTATTATTATTATTATTATTATTATTATTATTATTATTATTATTATGTGTTGTCAGTTGTCAGAGTTTTGAGAAGTGTTGACAGTGGTCTAGATTGTAAGACATTTTAGGTGTGGTCAGCGGTGTAAGGTGTGGTGGAAGTGGTCTACGTGGTGCGATGTGTTGGCAGAAGACCGAGAGTGAAGAAGTGTAGGCAGTAGTCTGGGTTGGAAGATGTGTTGGTAGAAGACCGAGAGTGAAGAAGTGTAGGCAGTAGTCTGGGTTGGAAGATGTGTTGGCAGAAGACCGAGAGTGAAGAAGTGTAGGCAGTAGTCTGGGTTGGAAGATGTGTTGGCAGAAGACCGAGAGTGAAGAAGTGTAGGCAGTAGTCTGGGTTGGAAGATGTGTTGGCAGAAGACCGAGAGTGAAGAAGTGTAGGCAGTAGTCTGGGTTGGAAGATGTGTTGGCAGAAGACCGAGAGTGAAGAAGTGTAGGCAGTAGTCTGGGTTGCAAGATGTGTTGGCAGAAGACCGAGAGTGAAGAAGTGTAGGCAGTAGTCTGGGTTGCAAGATGTGTTGGCAGAAGACCGAGAGTGAAGAAGTGTAGGCAGTAGTCTGGGTTGGAAGATGTGTTGGTAGTGGTGGATATTTTAAGATGTGGTGACATTGGCGGGAGTTGTAAAGAACGTTGGTAGCAGCTTAGGTTTTAAGATAAGATACTCCTGAGGACAGCCATATCAGTGAGACATAGGTAGCCGTATCAGTGAGACACAGGCAGCCGTATCAGTGAGACACAAGCAGTCATATCAGTGAGACATAGGCAGCCATATCAGTGAGACACAGGCAGCCGTATCAGTGAGACACAGACAGCCATATCAGTGAGACACAGACAGCCATATCAGTGAGACATAGGTAGCCGTATCAGTGAGACACAAGCAGTCATATCAGTGAGACATAGGCAGCCGTATCAGTGAGACACAGGCAGCCGTATCAGTGAGACACAAGCAGCCATATCAGTGAGACACAGACAGCCATATCAGTGAGACACAGACAGCCATATCAGTGAGACACAGACAGCCATATCAGTGAGACACAGACAGCCATATCAGTGAGACACAGGCAGCCGTATCAGTGAGACACAGACAGCCATATCAGTGAGACACAGACAGCCATATCAGTGAGACACAGGCAGCCATATCAGTGAGACACAGACAGCCATATCAGTGAGACACAGACAGCCATATCAGTGAGACACAGGCAGCCGTATCAGTGAGACACAGACAGCCATATCAGTGAGACACAGATAGCCATATCAGTGAGACACAGGCAGCCATATCAGTGAGACACAGACAGCCATATCAGTGAGACACAGACAGCCATATCAGTGAGACACAGGCAGCCATATCAGTGAGACACAGGCAGCCATATCAGTGAGACACAGACAGCCATATCAGTGAGACACAGGCAGTCATATCAGTGAGACACAGACAGCCATATCAGTGAGACACAGACAGCCATATCAGTGAGACACAGACAGCCATATCAGTGAGACACAGGCAGCCATGTCTACTTGCAGCAAGAGTCAGACTAAGGAAAACAAAGAGACCTTCACTAACTCAGCCGCTCTATAATTGGTATAGCTGCCCCTCCGAGACAGCCCCCCCCCCCACCAAAAAAAAAAAATCCATCCTCAGATCTCCAGTAGAGCAGCTATTAGTACTGCTAATGGCTCCAAAGAGCCTTCACTTACAGGCTCTTGTGGAGGTGGCACGGGCATGAATAGCCCCGTGCCACCTTTTGTGTGCCTTAATCTTAAAAAAATACCACATTGGTGAGATACAGGCAACCATATCACTGAGATGACGGCTGCAATGTCAGTGAAATGCAGGCAGCCATATCAGTGTGATGCAGGACGCCATATAAGTTGGATGCAGGCAGCCGTGTCTATGAGATGAAGGCAGCAATATCAGTGATATACAGGCAGCCGCATTAGTGAAATGCAGGCAGCCATATCAGTGAGATGCAGGCAGCCGTATAAATGAGATGACGCCAGCCGTGTCAATGAGATGCAGGCAGCCGTGTCAGTTAGTGCAGGCAGCCGTATCAGTGAGATGCAGGCAGCCATATCAGTGAGTGCAGGCAGACATATCAGTGAGTAGTAATAGTAGACACTATAATACAGATGACGATACTACAGGTGTGTGTGTATGTGTTGCACAGGTGTGTGGGAGCGGAGCGAGCAACTAAGGCGCCAGGTGAGGCAGGTGTGCCAAACCTTCAACATCTCGACACCTGTCACTCCCTTTCACTTCAGCAACATCATCGTGGACGAGGGGAGACGGGTCCTCTACTGCAGCATTCCTAAGGTCAATAATGAGGTCACTAAGATCAGTAATGAGGTCACTTTGATCATTAATAAGGACAGTAAGAGCACCTGTTATGGGGGGCAGGTGGTTGTACTGAGAGGGCCAATAGTTAAAATCAAAGGAGTTTCTAAAATAGTGGGGATTAGATAGGCCTGGCCCCCAAGGAAGAATATTCCCAGCAATGTATACTTGCTTTCAAGCAAAGGTCTGGAGTCTAGTAGTTAATCATCTACTCCACTTCAAAAGGATGAACGGATACTCCCAAAATCTATAAACTTATTTATTAAACCCTCTAATAACCCCCCATACACAAACTACAATAAACCACTTTACCACTCTACCTTATGTTAACTACCTTGGTCCACATAAGCAGGATGCAAGGTTTACAATTGCAAACTAGGGTAAAGACTACTTTCCTGAAAGGCATTTGTAAAGGCTTAAAGTTGCCTTGGTAAACTTTAGCACACATGGTTTCACTAGTCACCCTAAAGTACACTTAGAGATACTAATACACTGGCTTAGTCTACACAAATAATTACACATACACCTAGCCAATAACATGGTAACAGTACAGACAGATACTTAACTTGGACATAGGGTATAGGGAGAGAAGAAAAGAGGAGGAGAACAGAGCCCACAGGGAATGTGTAAACACCACAGCAGCAGCCCGGAGAAGAAAGAGAACACCCTTTGACCTCTCTTAAGCATGCTGCCGGGAAGATACCTAACTGATCGTACAGACACAATCATTAACAGTCTTCACCGACCTTCATTACTAGTTACTTTAACAATTCTAAGAATAGCTGATAACTAGGTCAATATTATATTTAATAATCAACAAGCCCAGAGTCTGAATGATCTGTGAGTAACAAGATTCGTCTTATGTCTGGCAAGGAGGACGGAAACAAAGACGCACCCAGGATTTCAGGCACCATGAATGTAAATGTTATTGTTAATTAAATATTCTTCTCACATGATCCAATCCTATCAATTAATGTATAGTAATTATTTAGAACTCAATTTGACCTCTGGTTTCCAAATTAGAACCCAGGGTCGTAACCGCACCAATGAAGTTACGAAGGTCGGTAATGAGGTCATTATGCTCCCTAATGAGGTCTCTAAAATAACTAATGAGGTCACTAACATCACTAATCAGATATTTATTGAGTGACTAAGGTCTCCAAAAAGACTACTAAGGTCCTCGGTCAGGTCAATGAGTACCCAATGAGGTTACTAAAAGTCACCAAGATCACTGAAGTAACTAATGACATTGCTACTAAAGTCACTAATTGGTCAATAACACATGCAATAATTTTTATAGAGAACGTAGAGAACGGCTATTAATCCCCTTACACCTTGCTCTTCTGACCAGGACAGTCATACTTTGAAGTATACCTATATTTCCTGGAGGTAAATTTATATTTACACACACAAACACACATACCTATATATATATATATATATATATATATATATATATATATATATATATATATATATATATATATATATATATATATATATATATATATATCGTACCTAGTAGCCAGAACGCACTTCTCAGCCTACTATGCGAGGCCCAATTTGCCTAATAAGCCAAGTTTTTCTGAATTAATATATTTTCTGTAATTTTTTCTTATGAAATGATAAAGCTATCCATTTCATTACATACGAGGTCAATTTTTTTTATTGAAGTTAAAATTACCGTAGATATATGACCGAACCTAACCAACCCTACCTAACCTAACCTAACCTATCTTTATAGGTTAGGTTAGGTTAGGTAGCCGAAAAAGTGACGTTAGGTTAGGTTAGGTAGGTTAGGTTGTCGAAAAACAATTAATTCATAAAAACTTGGCTTATTAGGCAAAACGGACCTTGCATAGTAGGCTGAGAAGTGCGTTCTGGCTACTAGGTACGACATATATATATATATATATATATATATATATATGTCGTACCTAGTAGCCAGAATGCACTTATCAGCCTACTATTCAAGGCCCGATTTGCCTAATAAGCCAAGTTTTCATGAATTAATTGTTTTTCGAGTACCTAACCTACCTAACCTAACCTAACCTAACTTTTTCGGCTACCTAACCTAACCTATAAAGATAGGTTAGGTTAGGTTAGGTAGGGTTGGTTAGGTTCGGTCATATATCTACGTTAATTTTAACTCCAATAAAAAAAAATGACCTCATACATAATGAAATGGGTAGCTTTATCATTTCATAAGAAAAAAATTAGAGAAAATATATTAATTCAGGAAAACTTGGCTTATTAGGCAAATTTGGCCTTGCATAGTAGGCTGAGAAGTGCGTTCTGGCTACTAGGTACGACATATATATATATATATATATATATATATATATATATATATATATATATATATATATATATATATATATAGGAAGAGAGTACCACCTCTAGCTGGAAGAAGGGGGGACCCATAGCCTCGGAGGAAACCACGCATAACGCATTAGAGGGAATGTTTAGATCCCCTCCAATACAGTTTCTGTGTGCTTTTCTCCTACCACCCCCTTCCTTAAATATTTTTTGTGCTTTATTATGCATTTGATGGTTACAAGATATACATGGGTTGATACAAAAATAATAATGCAAAAAGGTGCTTAAAGGTTATGGATCTCTTGAAAAACACAACAATGGGAAACATTGATGAATGTCACAGACGGGTTCGATCATTGTTGCAAGTCAAACACTTCTTCGAATTCCTCTGAAGTTGGACTAGTGCCCAAGACGCAACAGGCATTTCCCCACTGAATCGCAACACTGAGGCGCTGGAACAAGAAACTTTTTGCTCTCTGGTCTTTTGTAGCGCTGATCAATTTGTCCCCCAATTCCTTCAGGAACTTCAATGCACATTTTCCCCACGAACCGAGGGTCTCTGAGCCGATCGGAACAAAGCTGTAGCAGTGTGCTAGACCTCTGTATTTAATAATTTTCTGCGATTCCATGAAAGAAGCAGCACCACCGCTTTCACGTGTGCTGTAGTGGAGGTAGGTACTGGCCAGTGTGGCAGCGCACGTGTAGTCCCATACCACTTGCTTACCATCCTTCCAAGGTAGCAAGGTGACCCCATCAGGGCGCTTCTGAGGGTCGTTAGGTCTGGATAAGTGTGGTTCTCTTTGTGCCGGGCAGCGGGCTGTGGCGAGGCTCCTCTTGATGATGTCGTTGACTTCTTCATGTCTTGCAATTTTACCCTGTGATTTACGACATACCAGACCATGACGACCATATTGGTCTGCCATCGCAGTTCCGCAGATGCACCTATGTTCGGTGAGGATGGGGGCGGCAAGGCGAAGGGCAACTCCAATGCGGAGAGCGTCATGACTGAGGCGAGTTCCCAGGGCTGCATTGGGCACAGCAAATAAAAAATCCCCGGCGTGGGGTGCTGTTACCGATAGGAGGCGGGCTTTGTTTTCAGCATCAGCGTTGTCAATCATTGCTGTGACAGTCTTTTCCATTATGGGGCTATCCCAGTGGGCCTGCTTGTGGTCTTTTGGGACTTCTGGTCGGGGTTGAGGGTGTGCAATGGTGTCCCATTGTCTGGCTGCTTCGATGAACGTTTGATCATGAGTTCCCGCTGTCTCTCTCATACGCTCTGGTAGGATCTGCCCTACCAATTCGTTGGCTGCTGTACATGAGGATAAGAATGCTGGAAGTGCTACCTCAGTTGCCTTTCGCATGCCTATCCCTCCAAATCTCACTGGTAGTGTTGCTTGGTCCCACTGACTGTCATCTAAATCTAGGTTGAGCGCCTTCCTGAATATTGACCTGAGGAGCTCATCATATTGATTTAGAAGTGGGTTGCCAAAAGTTGGTGCACACCTTAAGAAGTATGTTAGCCTGGGCAAGGTAAGGCACTTTGTGAGAAGGTAGAGGGCATCGTGGGAGTCCAAGTCCCCAATTCTCTCTTCCATCCTCTTTAGGTCTCTAAACTTTTCGTCAAGGACTGCAGCAATGGCATTGTGGCCCAGAGGTGCTCCGAATAGTGTGCTGTCGGTAGGTTTAACGACTGAGGCTTCTGGTAGAACTGATTTCACTGCTCTAATGATTACTTCACTAGATGCAATAATTTCGCACTTGGAGGGGCTAAGAACGAGACCCATGGACTCCCCCCGTGTCTTCACCAGCTGTAAGTCTTCTAGCAGGGAATCTTGTGTGCCTGCCAGAGTGCCATCATCCAGGAACCAGATGTTGAGCTCGCTGGACAGTCTGGTTGTAATTTCTCGAACCGCTATGCAAAAGAGGAACGGTGCAAGTGGGTCACCCTGTTGAGTTCCCTCTGCTGAGGTGACTTCATGTTTGCCAAACAGGAGGGTTGAGTCTTTGCTGTAGCCTGCTGACACAAACGGGAGAATGCTTGGGCAATGTTCCTGGACTGCAGTGAGGATTGCTTCCCTTTTGACCGAGTTGAAAGCGTTTTTAAAATCTAATTTTACTACTGCCTGGTCTTCAGTAAGAGAGCTAATGTAGGCTCGTGCAGCATGAGCCGCTGCTTCACAGCCTTGGGGGACTCCAAACCCCAGCTGGTTGGGTTGCAGCATGGTGGCTGCTTCCGTTCGGATACTTCTGACAGCAGCCCTTGCAACTAGGCGGCGAAGGGTATTACCAACGGCAATGGGTCTGATTCCTCCCCCCTTCTTTTTGAGGGCACATAGGGATGCACCAAAGAAGAATGGTTTGATTTCATCAGGGATTAACCCGGCGAGGCAGTTGTTGACAAACGTTGTGATTTCTGTCAGGAGCGCTTCTGCAGCTGGGCCAAGAACAGGGTTCACCATTTCCTTCACATGTTGAGGTCTTACCCCTGTGTAGCCTCCTGAGTAGCCCGGGGGAAATGAAACGATAGCTTTATAAACCTCTGACTCCCGGAGGACGAGAGGTTCCTGGTTAGGGGCGAGCCTGACCTGTGGGGGAGGTCCACCTACGGCCCTGAGGGGGTGTTTTTCTTTCAGTGCTTGGGCTGTGGTTTCATCCCTGGGCAAAATTTTGTCCTCACTTGTGATCAACCTGAGTGCCCCGACTGTATTGCCATCTTCAATTTTCTTGCTGACTTGGGTACCTAATTTTCTGTTGTCGCTGATTGTCGTACTTGGTCTGCCTCGGCGGTGTTTGGTGTGTTTGGGGAGGCGGTATATATATATATATATATATATATATATATATATATATATATATATATATATATATATATATATATATATATATATATATATATATATATATGTATATATATATATATATATATATATATATATATATATATATATATATATATATACAACTTTAGAACACTTTCCCACCAGGAGACTCGAACCCTAGCCAGCACAGAAGCCTTCCAGCAACTGGCATAACAGGTACGCCTTAACCCTCTCCACCACCTGCTCAGACCCTTAAAAGAGATGGTAATTTCGGAGTATTTAAATACCACAAAGATCACCACCTCCCAAGAGCACTAGAGCAAGTGAGGGGTCATTTAGACGTTAATTTCATCAAGTCCCTGTTAATATGGGAAGACACAGTGTCTATGCTTAAGGCACAACTCTCCTAAACACGAGAGTCAAGTATACAACTTTAGAACACTTTCCCACCAGGAGACTCGAACCCTAGCCAGCACAGAAGCCTTCCAGCAACTGGCATAACAGGTACGCCTTAACCCTCTCCACCACCTGCTCAGACCCTTAAAAGAGATGGTAATTTCGGAGTATTTAAATACCACAAAGATCACCACCTCCCAAGAGCACTAGAGCAAGTGAGGGGTCATTTAGACGTTAATTTCATCAAGTCCCTGTTAATATGGGAAGACACAGTGTCTATGCTTAAGGCACAACTCTCCTAAACACGAGAGTCAAGTATACAACTTTAGAACACTTTCCCACCAGGAGACTCGAACCCTAGCCAGCACAGAAGCCTTCCAGCAACTGGCATAACAGGTACGCCTTAACCCTCTCCACCACCTGCTCAGACCCTTAAAAGAGATGGTAATTTCGGAGTATTTAAATACCACAAAGATCACCACCTCCCAAGAGCACTAGAGCAAGTGAGGGGTCATTTAGACGTTAATTTCATCAAGTCCCTGTTAATATGGGAAGACACAGTGTCTATGCTTAAGGCACAACTCTCCTAAACACGAGAGTCAAGTATACAACTTTAGAACACTTTCCCACCAGGAGACTCGAACCCTAGCCAGCACAGAAGCCTTCCAGCAACTGGCATAACAGGTACGCCTTAACCCTCTCCACCACCTGCTCAGACCCTTAAAATATATATATAGACCCTTATATATATATATATATATATATATATATATATATATATATATATATATATATATATATATATATATATATATATATATATATATATATATATTCGTGTTAGAAAATTCGTGTTAGAATTATTAATCTTACTTCTTCGGTCATATTTAATAATATATGTCTACAGGAAAGACTGCTACCAAAATATACTAATATATATATATATATATATATATATATATATATATATATATATATATATATATATATATATATATATATATATATATATATATATATATATGTCGTACCTAGTAGCCAGAACGCACTTCTGAGCCAACTATGCAAGGCCCGATTTGCCTAATAAGCCAAGTTTTCCTGAATTAATTTATTTTCTCTAATTTTTTTCTTATGAAATGATAAAGCAACCCATTTAATTATGTATGATGCTAATTTTATTTTATTGGAGTTAAAATTAACGTAGATATATGACCGAACCTAACCAACCCTACCTAACCTAACCTAACCTATCTTTATAGGTTAGGTTAGGTTAGGAAGCCGAAAAAGGTAGGTTAGGTTAGGTAGGTTAGGTTGTCGAAAAACAATTATTTCATGAAAACTTGGATTATTAGGCAAATCGGGCCTTGAATAGTAGGCTGAGAAGTGCGTTCTGGCTACTAGGTACGACATATATATATATATATATATATATATATATATATATATATATATATATATATATATATATATATATATATATGTCGTACCTAGTAGCCAGAACTCACTTTTTGGCCTACTATTCAAGGCCCGATTTGCCTAATAAGCCAAGTTTTCATGAATTAATGTTTTTTCGTCTACCTAACCTACCTAACCTAACCTAACCTAGCTTTTTTTGGCTACCTAACCTAACCTTACCTATAAATATAGGTTAGGTTAGGTTAGGTAGGGTTGGTTAGGTTCGGTCATATATCTACGTTAATTTTAACTCCAATAAAAAAAAATTGACCTCATACATAGAGAAAAGGGTTGCTTTGTCATTTCATAAGAAAAAAATTATAGTAAATATATTAATTCAGGAAAACTTGGCTTATTAGGCAAATCGGGCCTTGAATAGTAGGCTGAGAAGTGAGTTCTGGCTACTAGGTACGACATATATATATATATATATATATATATATATATATATATATTATTAAATATGACCGAAAAAGTAAGATTAATAATTCTAACACGAATTTTCTCAATCTTTCGTACATTACGCTTCACTGTTGGAGGTAAATCAAAAATCACTTCTCCAAAATTCATTTTTATTTCTAGTCTGACGCGACACGGGCGCGTTTCGTAAAACTTATTACATTTTCAAAGACTTCACAAATACACAACTGATTAGAACGTATCTCTGATTTTATATCTACATTTGAGTGAGGTGGGAAGGGTGATGTGGCATTAACACAAGACAGAACAGGAGGGGATATTAATAGGGTATTAAAAGTATCAACACAAGACAGAACAGAAACAATGGGTATTGAATAGAAGTGTTTGTAGAAAGCCTATTGGTCCATATTTCTTGATGCTTCTATATTGGAGCGGAGTCTTGAGGTGGGTAGAATATAGTTGTGCAATAATTGGCTGTTGATTGCTGGTGTTGACTTCTTGATGTGTAGTGCCTCGCAAACGTCAAGCCGCCTGCTATCGCTGTATCTATCGATGATTTCTGTGTTGTTCACTAGGATTTCTCTGGCGATGGTTTGGTTATGGGAAGAGATTATATGTTCCTTAATGGAGCCCTGTTGCTTATGCATCGTTAAACGCCTAGAAAGAGATGTTGTTGTCTTGCCTATATATATATATATATATATATATATATATATATATATATATATATATATATATATATATATATATATATATATATATATATATATATATATATATATATATATATATATATATATATATATATGTCGTACCTAATAGCCAGAACGCACTTCTCAGCCTACTATTCAAGGCCCGATTTGCCTAATAAGCCAAGTTTTCATGAATTAATGTTTTTTCGTCTACCTAACCTACCTAACCTAACCTAACCTAGCATTTTTTGGCTACCTAACCTAACCTTACCTATAAATATAGGTTAGGTTAGGTTAGGTAGGGTTGGTTAGGTTCGGTCATATATCTACGTTAATTTTACCTCCAATAAAAAAAAATTGACCTCATACATACAGAAAAGAGTTGCTTTATCATTTCATAAGAAAAAAATTATAGTAAATATATTAATTCAGGAAAACTTGGCTTATTAGGCAAATCGGGCCTTGAATAGTAGGGTGAGAAGTGAGTTCTGGCTACTAGGTACGACATATATATATATATATATATATATATATATATATATATATATATATATATGTCGTACCTAGTAGCCAGAACGCACTTCTCTGCCTACTATGCAAGGCCCGATTTGCCTAATAAGCCAAGTTTTCATGAATTAATTGTTTTTCGACTACCTAACCTACCTAACCTAACCTAACCTAACGTTTTCGGCTACCTAACCTAACCTAACCTATAAAGATAGGTTAGGTTAGGTTAGGTAGGGTTGGTTAGGTTCGGTCATATATCTACGTTAATTTTAACTCAAATAAAAAAAAAATTATCTCATACATAATGAAATGGGTAGCTTTATCATTTAATAAGAAAAAAATTATAGAAAAAATATTAATTCAGGAAAACTTGGCATATTAGGCAAATCGGGCCTTGCATAGTAGGCCGAGAAGTGCGTTCTGGCTACTAGGTACGACATATATATATATATATATATATATATATATATATATATATATATATATATATATATATATATATATATATATATATATATATATATGTCGTACCTAGTAGCCAGAACGCACTTCTCAGCCTACTATGCAAGGCCCAATTTGCCTAATAAGCCAAGTTTTCATGAATTAATTGTTTTTCGACTACCTAACCTACCTAACCTAACCTAACCTAACCTAACTTTTTCGGCTACCTAACCTAACCTAACCTATAAAGATAGGTTAGGTTAGGTTAGGTAGGGTTGGTTAGGTTCGGTCATATATCTGCGTCAATTTTAACTCCAATAAAAAAAATTGACCTCATACATAATGAAATGGGTAGCTTTATTATTTCATAAGCAAAAAATTAGAGAAAATATATTAATTCATGAAAACTTGGCTTATTAGGCAAATTGGGCCTTGCATAGTAGGCTGAGAAGTGCGTTCTGGCTACTAGGTACGACATATATATATATATATATATATATATATATATATATATATATATATATATATATATATATATATATATATATATATATATATATATATATATATATATATATATATATATATGTCGTACCTAGTAGCCAGAACGCACTTCTAAGCCTACAATTCAGGGCCCGATTTGCCAAATAAGCCAAGTTTTCCTGAATTAATATATTTTCTCAAATTTTTTTCTTATGAAATGATAAAGCTACCCATTTCATTATGTATGAGGTCAATATTTTTTTATTGGAGTTAAAATTAACGTAGATATATGACCGAACCTAACCAACCCTACCTAACCTAACCTAACCTATCTCTATGGGTTAGGTTAGGTTAGGTAGCCGAAAAAGCTAGGTTAGGTTAGGTTAGGTAGGTTAGGTAGTCGAAAAACAATTAATTCATGAAAACTTGGCTTATTAGGCAAATCGGGCCTTGCATAGTAGGCTGAGAAGTGCGTTCTGGCTACTAGGTACGACATATATATATATATATATATATATATATATATATATATATATATATATATATATATATATATATATATATATATATATATATATATATATATATATATATATATATATATATATATATATATATATATATATATATATTAGTATATTTTGGTAGCAGTCTTTCCTGTAGACATATATTATTAAATATGACCGAAGAAGTAAGATTAATAATTCTAACACGAATTTTCTCGATCTTTCGTACATTCCTTTTCACTGTTGGTGGTAATTCAAAAATCAATTCTCCAAAATTCATTTTTATTTCTAGTCTGACGCGACACTTGAGCGCGTTTCGTAAAACTTATTACATTTTCAAAGACTTTAGTTCACACATACACAACTGAATAGAACTTACACATCTCCGATTTGTTTATATCTACATTTGAGTGAGGTGGATGGGGTGAGGTGGTATTAATAGGGTATTAAATTCATCAACACAAGACAGAACACGAAACAATGGGTATTGAATGGAAGTGATTGTAGAAAGCCAATTGGTCCATATTTCTTGATGCTTCTATATTGGAGCGGAGTCTTGAGGTGGGTAGAATATAGTTGTGCATTAATTGGCTGTTGATTGCTGGTGTTGACTTTTTAATGTGTAGTGTCTCGCAAACGTCAAGCCGTCTGCTATCGCTGTATCTATCGATGATTTCTGTGTTGTTTACTAAGATTTCTCTGGCGATGGTTTGGTTGTGGGAAGAGATTATATGTTCCTTAATGGAGCCCTGTTGCTTATGCATCGTTAAACGCCTAGAAAGAGATGTTGTTGTCTTGCCTATATTCTGGGTTTTTTGGAGCTTACAGTCCCCAAGAGGGCATTTGAAGGCATAGACGACGTTGGTCTCTTTTAAAGCGTTCTGCTTTGTGTCTGGAGAGTTTCTCATGAGTAGTCTGGCCGTTTTTCTGGTTTTATAGTAAATCGTCAGTTGTATCCTCTGATTTTTGTCTGTAGGGATAACGTTTCTATTAACAATATCTTTCAGGACCCTTTCCTCCGTTTTATGAGCTGTGGAAAAGAAGTTCCTGTAAAATAGTCTAATAGGGGGTATAGGTGTTGTGTTAGTTGTCTCTTCAGAGGTTGCATGGCGTTTCACTTTTCTTCTTATGATGTCTTCGACGAAACCATTGGAGAAGCCGTTGTTGACTAGGACCTGCCTTACCCTACAGAGTTCTTCGTCGACTTGCTTCCATTCTGAGCTGTGGCTGAGAGTACGGTCGACATATGCATTAACAACACTCCTCTTGTACCTGTCTGGGCAGTCGCTGTTGGCATTTAGGCACATTCCTATGTTCGTTTCCTTAGTGTAGACTGCAGTGTGGAAACCTCCGCTCTTTTCCATGACTGTTGCATCTAGAAAGGGCAGCTTCCCATCCTTTTCCATCTCGTAAGTGAAACGCAGCACAGAACTCTGCTCAAACGCCTCCTTCAGCTCCTGCAGATGTCTGACATCAGGTACCTGTGTAAAAATGTCGTCAACATACCTGCAGTATATGGCCGGTTTCAAGTTCATGTCGACTAAGACTTTTTGCTCGATGGTACCCATGTAGAAGTTTGTAAACAGGATACCTAGGGGAGAACCTCATGGCGACCCCATCTACTTGCTTATACATGTGCCCATCCGGGCTCAAGAAGGGTGCCTCTTTAGTACAAGCTTGGAGTAGTTTCCTTAGAATATTCTCTGGTATGTCAAGAGGAGTACAGGCTGGATCACGATACACTCTGTCGGCTATCATCCCGATTGTCTCGTCCACAGGTACGATGGTGAACAGTGATTCTACGTCCAACGAGGCTCTTATCCCTGTGGCCCGTGTGCCCCGCAGTAAGTCAACAAATTCTTTTGGGGACTTCAGGCTGAAGGCACAATGGACATAAGGAGTCAGCAGGCCGTTGAGTCGCTTCGCCAGTCTGTACGTGGGTGTGGGTATCTGGCTAATGATTGGCCGAAGTGGGTTTCCAGGCTTGTGTGTCTTGACATTTCCATACGCATATCCAGGTTTATATTCCCCAATAATCTTTGGCAGGTGGAGTCCGGATTTCTTGGCGTTCACAGTTTCAATCAGTTTGTTGACCTTTGCTTTCAATTCGGCTTCTCCAATGGTTTCGTCGAAGACATCATAAGAAGGAAAGTGAAACGCCATGCAACCTCTGAAGAGACAACTAACACAACACCTATACCCCCTATTAGACTATTTTACAGGAACTTCTTTTCCACAGCTCATAAAACGGAGGAAAGGGTCCAGAAAGATATTGTTAATAGAAACGTTATCCCTACAGACAAAAATCAGAGGATACAACTGACGATTTACTATAAAACCAGAAAAACGGCCAGCCTACTCATGAGAAACTCTCCAGACACAAAGCAGAACGCTTTAAAAGAGACCAACGTCGTCTATGCCTTCAAATGCCCTCTTGGGGACTGTAAGCTCCAAAAAACCCAGTATATAGGCAAGACAACAACATCTCTTTCTAGGCGTTTAACGATGCATAAGCAACAGGGCTCCATTAAGGAACATATAATCTCTTCCCACAACCAAACCATCGCCAGAGAAATCCTAGTAAACAACACAGAAATCATCGATAGATACAGCGATAGCTGACGGCTTGACGTTTGCGAGGCACTACACATTAAAAAGTTAACACCAGCAATCAACAGCCAATTAATGCACAACTATATTCTACCCACCTCAAGACTCCGCTCCAATATAGAAGCATCAAGAAATATGGACCAATTGGCTTTCTACAATCACTTCCATTCAATACCCATTGTTTCGTGTTCTGTCTTGTGTTGATGAATTTAATACCCTATTAATACCACCTCACCCCATCCACCTCACTCAAATGTAGATATAAACAAATCGGAGATGTGTAAGTTCTATTCAGTTGTGTATGTGTGAACTAAAGTCTTTGAAAATGTAATAAGTTTTACGAAACGCGCTCAAGTGTCGCGTCAGACTAGAAATAAAAATGAATTTTGGAGAATTGATTTTTGAATTACCACCAACAGTGAAAAGGAATGAACGAAAGATCGAGAAAATTCGTGTTAGAATTATTAAGGCGGCTTATTACGGGTTTCGTAAACATTGTTCAATTTGTTTATAAATTTATTTATGAAATGGTTATAGAAAGGGCTGCAACTGGTCCATGTTTCAGCTTCACACCCTAAACAGAAAAGGAGAAAAAAAATACACAATGTATTATGCAACGAATTTTCAACATTTTCAAATAGTTTCAGGGAACACATGTGTCAACTAAAATCATTTCTATAACAATCAGATATTAAATGTAGCACATAATAAAGGATTGTAGTGATCAGTTTTATCAAAAAAGTGTTTAGTACAATAATATAATTATTCGAAGTTACCCTTCCAAAAATATGCAATATATGATGTTTATAAATTTTTATAAAATCAACAAATGGACTTTTGGACTAAAATGTATCAATAGGTTTGTAGAAGCACAAACTCTACATATAAGGTGTAATTTGCATGTAAATTGATTAATAAATGAAAGCTCTGAAGTACTTTGAAGTTGTAAATTACTTTCCAGAGTAAAATAAAGATCCAAGTTCGGCCACCTGTAGCTGAGCTTGACTTTGACAGATTTCGTTCATAATTGGCACCCTTGCAGATAGGCATCCATTGAGCAAGGTGTGCAAGTTTCATGCAAATCCCTTGATAACAAAGGAAAAAAAAAATTGGCCAAAAAAAAAGAAAAAAAAACAAAAAAATTTACATATAAATATATTGCACATACATATTACAATTATTACAAGAGTTTGTGCTTCTACAGCACATAGTAGACATTTTAGTTGACACATGTGTTCCCTGAGATTATTTGAGAATGTTGAACATTCGTTGCATAATACGTTGTGTATTTTTTTTTCCTTTTCTGTTTAGGGTGTGATGGTGAAACTTGGACCAGTTGCAGCCCTTTCTATAACCATTTCATAAAAAAATTTATAAGCAAATTGAACAACTTTTAATTTATACTGATATGCCCCCTTAATCTTACTTTTTCGGTCATATTTAATAATACATGTCTATATATATATATATATATATATATATATATATATATATATATATATATATATATATATATATATATATAGAACACTTTCCCACCAAGAGACTCGAACCCTTGCCAGCACAGAAGCCTCACAGCCACTGGCATAACAGGTACGCCTTTAACCCACTGCACCAAACTCAGACCCTTAAAAGAGATGGTAATTTCAGGGTATTTAAACCCCCCAAAGATCACCACCTCCCAAGGGCAACTAGAGCTAGTCAGGGGTCACTCACGTGCTTTCATCAAGTCCCTGTTAATATGGGAGAACTCTGTGTTTATGCTTAATGCACAACTTGCCTGATGTAAAGCTAGCACGGGGTGACTGAGGTAAAGCTAGCACGGGGTGACTGAGATAAAGCTAGCACGGGGTGACTGAGGTAAAGCCAGCACGGGGTGACTGAGGTAAAGTCAGCACGGGGTGTCTGAGGTAAAGCCAGCACGGGGTGACTGAGGTAAAGCCAGCACGGGGTGACTGAGGTAAAGCCAGCACGGGGTAACTGAGGTAAAGCCAGCACGGGGTGACTGAGGTAAAGCCAGCACGGGGTGACTGAGGTAAAGCCAGCACGGGGTGACTGAGGTAAAGCCAGCACGGGGTGACTGAGGTAAAGCCAGCACGGGGTGACTGAGGTAAAGCCAGCACGGGGTGTCTGAGGTAAAGCCAGCACGGGGTGACTGAGGTAAAGCCAGCACGGGGTGACTGAGGTAAAGCCAGCACGGGGTGACTGAGGTAAAGCCAGCACGGGGTGACTGAGGTAAAGCCAGCACGGGGTGTCTGAGGTAAAGCCAGCACGGGGTGACTGAGGTAAAGCCAGCACGGGGTGACTGAGGTAAAGCCAGCACGGGGTGACTGAGGTAAAGCCAGCACGGGGTGACTGAGGTAAAGCCAGCACGGGGTGACTGAGGTAAAGCCAGCACGGGGTGACTGAGGTAAAGCCAGCACGGGGTGACTGAGGTAAAGCCAGCACGGGGTGACTGAGGTAAAGCCAGCACGGGGTGACTGAGGTAAAGCCAGCACGGGGTGACTGAGGTAAAGCCAGCACGGGGTGACTGAGGTAAAGCCAGCACGGGGGTGACTGAGGTAAAGCCAGCACGGGGTGACTGGGGTAAAGCCAGCACGGGGTGACTGAGGTAAAGCCAGCACGGGGTGACTGAGGTAAAGCCAGCACGGGGTGACTGAGGTAAAGCCAGCACGGGGTGACTGAGGTAAAGCCAGCACGGGGGTGACTGAGGTAAAGCCAGCACGGGGTGACTGAGGTCAGTCAATATTACTAAGAACAAGGTCTGACGGTGATCTTGGTCTTAGTAATATTGTCGCAGGTAATTATCGAGGCAGCAACTCAGGAGGAGAAATGTTCCCACGGAGCTGGCGCCGTTGAGACGCCAATTAGAAGTCTCATTAGACGTAGGGTCATTACGTGTGTAATGATCCCAATCTTATCTCTTTTGTGACATGTCTTGCAATAACTGCCACCTCATCCCTGCAGTCCCTGATTACAGTGGCCTCACATGAGAGTACACAATAATACACCAGGATCAAGTACTCACATTACAGTGGCCTCACATGAGAGTACACAATAATACACCAGGATCATGTACTCACATTACAGTGGCCTCACATGAGAGTACACAATAATACACCAGGATCATGTACTCACATTACAGTGGCCTCACATGAGAGTACACAATAATACACCAGGATCATGTACTCACATTACAGTGGCCTCACATGAGAGTACACAATAATACACCAGGATCATGTACTCACATTACAGTGGCCTCACATGAGAGTACACAATAATACACCAGGATCATGTACTCACATTACAGTGGCCTCACATGAGAGTACACAATAATACAGCAGGATCCTGTACTCACAGTAATCTGCTCACCCACCTTCATCACCACCCTGACAATGGCGCCTGTGGCCCCGTAGGTCACTGTAGTTGTAGTACCAGGTGTATGTCCCTCTATAACACGGGGAGAGTCCGTCGTACCGCTCGGGACGCATGCACGCACGCACATGGGTGAGGGAGCACAAATCATCGTCCCAGTACAGGACGTATAGCTCAGCCTCCAGCCGACGTGCTATGCCTCACTCATCACATACTCACCCCCTGAGAACACAGTCTCACACTAGCATGATGGATAAAGTACCTTCTATCTATCTGCTTAGCCCTGTTTCTCTCACTGAGCGCTAGTGACACTGTCCCACACTCGCGAGTCGTACCAACGTTCACACACGCGGGGAACACGCGTCCGCACCCACAAGGGAAAGTCATGCCCCACAAACTTGATTGAGATCGATGACACTGTTATTAAAATCAGTTGGGAAACAAGTCTGGGTAGACTTTGTATTTTCCGACATTGTCAAAAAGCATTTGACACTGTTTCAAATGAAAGACTGATGTGCAAGACGGAGAAGCATGCTGGGATAGCTGGGAAACCACTGACCTGGGTATGGGAGTACCTGAAGGACAGAGAGATCAGAGTAACAGAGAGGAGGAGGTATCAGTGTAGAGGAATGTAACGAGAGGGGGTCCCACAGAGCTCGGTCCTGGACCGCCGCTGTCCCTGAGTTAAGTGACCAACCTGCCCGAGGGAGTAAGCTTGTACATGTCAATGTCTGCAGGTGACGCAAAGCTGCTGAGGAATCTAAAAACAGAGGAGAATTACAGAAAGTTACAACAGAACCTTGATAAACTCTAGGAGAGATCAAACAAATTATTGCTGGAATTCAATCCCAACATGTGCAAGGTAATGAAGAAGAAAAGCGGACATAGGAGACCCAAAGACATCTACACCATAAGACGTAGGAAGAAAGGAGAAAGGCAACTATAGGAATCGGAAAGAGAGAAATGTTTGGGAGTGGATATAATTCCACTCCCAAAGATTTAATAATTTGAGTGGATGTTAAACAGGATAACATCGACTGCATATGGAACGCTGGTAAATACAAGAACATACAAGTAAATACAAGAAACCTAGATCTGGACTCTTTCAAGACAATCCAGATAACATTTGTTAGACCAATACTGGAATATACAGCACCGGCATGGAATCAGCACCTTGTGAAGAAGAAAGTCAAAATTGAAAGTACAAACGTTAACAGCAACATTGGTGCTAGAGCTAAGAGGATTTAACTACGAGAACAGACTAATGGAATTAAATCTCACAACTCTAGAAGACAGAACCGAGAGGATATGATCACAACATACAAGGTAATGAGAAGAATAGATAAGATGGACAAGGATAGCCTCTTCAGAGTGAGAGAAAGTAGGACAAGAGGACACAGGTGGGAGCTGGAAACGAAAATGAGCCGAAGGAATGTAAGGAAGGACTCGTACCCTGAACTGGTAGTTAACAAGAGGAATGCGCTGAAGAATTACGTTGTAGAACTCACCTCCTTCCACAACTTGATGGCCTGATTCGACACACAATTTGTACGCCAAAATAGTTAAATTGTAACTTACCAGGTACAACAAGGCTAGTTGGTGGGGCATACAGAGCTGGACCTCACTTCCTCATAGTCACTGTTAGATAAGAACAAGTGTTTGCCAACCGTCGCGTTGGTAGTGTACACCTCACATAAGAGAAGAATTCCCGGCTCGCTGTCCCATGGGCCCTCACTACCCCAGGCCAGGGAGTGCTTGACTCCACCTCGAACCCGGTAAACTGAACACACGTGTCTGGACCACCTTCTGAACGTCTTCATTCCCTGAAGAAGGCACAATGCACAACCAGTTTTTCCCTGAACATGGCACGTCACTGTCTCCATCGTTACTCCACATGAGTGACACTTCTAATGCTCACAGTCGTGAAATAATTACCCATCAAGCAACACTCAAGTCCTTGTCAGTTTACTGTCTGTACACTGCCCGCGGGGCCCCACATTCTCAGTGTTTGTCCTTCAAGCACACAGGAGCCGGCGTCTCCCACATGTCTGATGATGACATCAAGTAAATCTTCAGTAATCCATCGATGATTTCCAGTCACACGTGCAAGTGACTTATGATTCGGTTCTTACAGACTTACTGGTCAATATAAATAATGTAACTTAAGTACCTCATTAGTTATAACGAGCACGCCACTGTTACATTGCTGCCAGAATGAACTTGTAGTGCTCCCATGCCAGGGCCTTAAGCCTCCTTGTTCTCTGCCACGTTTACCAATCAGAACACCACAGGCTTACCCAGCATTCTATGATTGGAAACGGCAACAGGAGCCTGCTTCACTTCAAGACTTGGCTCTGGTCGCGTCCTGCAAGGGGTCCGCGATGACTTTTTTAGCCACGGTCATGGGAGGGAGTGGTTTTTTTTTTTTTTTGGTGAGGGGTTGTGGTCAGAGGGGGTCCAACAGTTTCCTCCTTGGGTGGCACCATAGGTCTCCCCACTACCGTGACCCGCCAACTTTTACCCCACTAGTCCCTAGGGGTAAACCAACCCAGGGTAGTGATCATCTTCTCAATGATTCTCGCTCAGTGAGATGGTACAGGTCAACATCATTAATCCCTCGGATATCAGCAGAACAGCCCTAAGTGGACAAAACATAAACAAGTTGCACATTACATGCACAATTGCATGCAACTATCAATACAAGCTTGGACTGGCAAAATCATTTCTCTCAGACATTCTGTGAAATTGAATTGGGAAATTTAATAATAAATACATATATAATTTTTTTCATCAGACACAACAGCAATTGCTGACTTTATTATTGAATGCTTTACATTTAAGCAATGAACAATATCAATTTGCATAACTGAGTCTTACCTTAACCACACAGCATTAATTTACTTGCTAATATTATGTAAATCCTAAAGTAAAATATTTTGAGCCAACAGGTAGCAAGCACAAGCTGGAAGAGGTTGTGGCTCAAGCTGACTGGTGCGGTCAACACCAACCCTGGGACCTGGCCACTCACCAGGTGGGTCATTATTACTGTGTCATTAACACTATCCCTGGGACCTGGCCACTCACCAGGTGGGTCATTATTACTGTGTCATTATCACTATCCCTGGGACCTGGCCACTCACCAGGTGGGTCATTATTACTGTGTCATTAACACTATCCCTGGGACCTGGCCACTCACCAGGTGGGTCATTATTACTGTGTCATTAACACTATCCCTGGGACCTGGCCACTCACCAGGTGGGTCATTATTACTGTGTCATTAACACTATCCCTGGGACCTGGCCACTCACCAGGTGGGTCATTATTACTGTGTCATTAACACTATCCCTGGGACCTGGCCACTCACCAGGTGGGTCATTATTACTGTGTCATTAACACTATCCCTGGGACCTGGCCACTCACCAGGTGGGTCATTATTACTGTGTCATTATCACTATCCCTGGGACCTGGTCACTCACCAGGTGGGTCATTATTACTGTGTCATTATCACTATCCCTGGGACCTGGCCACTCACCAGGTGGGTCATTATTACTGTGTCATTAACACTATCCCTGGGACCTCTCACTTGAACTAGTGTTAGCTGCCCATGTGTCCACATGCTACCCCCAGACAACAGATGGGTGACCCACTCACCCATGTGTGACCCACTCATCCATGCGTGACCCACTCACCAATGTGTGACCCACTCACCCATGTGTGACCCACTCACCCATGTGTGACCCACTCATCCATGCGTGACCCACTCACCAATGTGTGACCCACTCACCCATGTGTGACCCACTCACCCATGTGTGACCCACTCACCAATGTGTGACCCACTCACCCATGAGTGACCCACTCACCCATGTGTGACCCACTCACCCATGTGTGACACACTCACCCATGTGTTACCCACTCACCCATGTGTGACCCACTCACCCATGAGTGACCCACTCACCCATGTGTGACCCACTCACCTATGTGTGACCCACTCACCCATGAGTGACCCACTCACCCATGTGTGACCCACTCACCCATGTGTGACACACTCACCCATGTGTTACCCACTCACCCATGTGTGACCCACTCACCCATGAGTGACCCACTCACCCATGTGTGACCCACTCACCCATGTGTGACCCACTCACCCATGTGTGACCCACTCACCCATGTCTGTACTCTTCATGTTCCACTTGGTGTGTTTCCTGCAAGTGTGTCTCCCTGCTTGTACTGCCAAGTGCAAGCAGGGAGTGCAACACTCACGACCAAGTGCAACACTCATATTCTTGCATGATCTACATAAATGCTATGTGCTGGCATTGTAGAGAGAACCAGCATTACTTCTTAGAGACCAATCATTGTGAAGATCAGTTCTTCAGACCTTGTGTTAGATGTAGTGTCATGTGCATGATTAACACAGATGGCACATGTGGTCGTTGTAGAGAGAGTCAACACAACTTCTTTGAGACACCATTGTGAAGATCACCTATTTAGACCTCCTGGAAGCTGTATTAATGGGTCAAGGTGTTAATGAGTCAAGATACTACGCTATGTATTCTCACAAACCCAATGTACCTTCTTGTATATAAATAAATAAATAAATAAATAAATAAGGTGTGAGGCCAGCATTGCTGTAAGTACTATCCTCTGATTGATTATTGTGTTATTGTATATCTTCGTGCAGATCCCTGATCAGCCAGAGATTTACAAGATTTAGTCCTTCTTGCAACAGGTGGCAGGCCGAGTTTAATGACAGCTCAGCGGTTAACAAGTTATTAGCTGACAGGTTGCACATGTTGCTCAACCTGTAAGAGTGAATGTGTATTTTACACTCTCAACACATGTGGATCTGGGTGCATGTCAGCTCCACAGGTCATTAGTGTTGCAGAATGTGCAATGACATTATATTGATTACCCAATTATTCCGAAGGAACTCCCATGTGTCCCTTGCAACGAGCAGTGCTAGGAAAGCTGTGTTTTTGACTGGCTGTCTAAGACTGTTAAAACAGGATTATTCACGAGTGAACCATTTGACGATAACAATTCCAGTATAAATCCTATGTTCTAGTACAAACATTGTGTCAATGAACATCGCTAAGTTTTACAGAAGTGTTTACTTAAAACCCTCTTAAATTGTACAACCCCAATAGAGTGACCTTAGCACGGAAACGGTTCAAAACTCTAACACTATTAAGCCTTTAGTAAAAGATATTTGATGAAGGCCCACCCTGAGATCCTTTAGAGTGCCTCTCTTGCACTGAGGTGACTCCAACGACCAACGTGACATACAGTGTAAGAGAATGGTCTCTCATGATTCTCCCACAGCTGACTTGAATGGCTCATTGCAGTGCACAGTGCACCGATCTTGTGCACAAGCCTTATCTCTGTTAACCCTGGATAATAAACTGACATGTTGGGTATCTCCAGAATGCCCACTTAACCAGGAATACGTTTATAATACGGAGGCCGCCGTATGTCCAGGCAGGCAGTAGATACAGGGAAGTTACTGGCCATAGGGTCAGTGAGTACATTGGCTGGTGCGAAGCGTGAGAGAGAGAGTAGACGCTTGCGAGGCGACAATCTGACCCCTGAGGTCAACCTCAACCGGCAAGATGGAGAATAACAGCTGTGACGTGCTTGTGACGTGTTCATGACGTCACCTCTGCTACTGATCAGGGTACGACCAATATGATTGGTTCCCGCTCATTTGCTGCAATGCTATTGGTTAAATTGTAATGCCTTGTGTACGTCCTACGAGATGACCTACAGCCGCTGGCAAGAGCATTCTCGTGAGGAAGCCCTTACACAGAGGACGTATCCTGTTCTGTCTATCGGTCAATAGACTGAACACCGTCCATTCCTCACCATCAAGTTAAACTCAGCGTCATTTCGATATACCAATACTCGCCCGAAATCGCGACTGTGAATATATTGTTTAGGAGCCTAAGTGTCAAATCACCAGAGCGAAACAGACTGGTATCAGGTAACCCCTGGTGACAAAGATCGTTGTGAGTGACCTAGAGTGAACTAAGGAGTGCTGCTGCCTAAGTAACCTGTGTGTGACTTTACCACAAGTGTACCCGCATGGTACCATATAACCTGCAGTAGCCAGCCGTCACTCAGTCCAGAGCGTGTAGCTAGTACCTGAGTACCTCGTGTAGCCTCAAGCCGCCCCCCGCCGCCCTCACTGTACCACGTGACGTCACCACCCTTACTCACCGCCAGTGCCAGAGTGTGTGCGTGTCTGTGACATAGAGCGCGCCTTCCTGCGAGTACCCCCCCCCCCCCCCGTTTCAAGTACGGTTTGTGGGAAACCTAGTCGTCAATGGTCTCACTTCAGAACGAGGAAACCAGCTATCAGGCCACCTACGAGTTCTTGCATAAATGTGCCTGAGTGAGTGAATAAGAAAGGTACCCCATCTGTAAGTACAAGATCTTGTCATTTTGACCAGACCACACACTAGAAGTTGAAGGAACGACGACATTTCGGCCCGTCCTGGACCATTCTCAAGTCGATTGTGAAGAGGAGGTAGAGACAGGCAATAAATAGGCAAGAGAGAGCTGAGGAGGAAAGTAAGGTGCAGGGGATAGTAGTAATAATGAGAACTGCAGAGGGCCTATTGGCCCATACGAGGCAGCTCCTATTATAACCACCGAATGAGAAGGAGATAGTAATAGGAATAAGAAGAGGATAGCAAGGGAGCGTAGGAGAAGACAATGAACAGAAAAAGGGGAGAATAGAGAAAGAAAATGAAAGAGAAAGAAAGATAAATGGAAGGGGTAAGCTTATGTTAAGTCACGTTTGTTAGAAAGATTAGAGCATTTGAGTATATACTGTGAAAGGGAAGAGTCCACAGCAACAAAGCCAGGACTCAAGTTCATGTTGGGGACATTGTGTATCAGAGCCGATTCAACAAGACGGCGTCTGTGTAGAGTAGAGGCAGGAAAGATTAATTTATTTTGTAGGAAGACCAATCAATGGGATGATTAGAATCCCTCACATGGCAGAAGAGAGCATTGTTAGTGTCTGCAGACTTAACACTTCTCTTGTGTTCTTTAAGTCTGTCATTCAGTGTACGGCCAGTTTCGCCAAAGTATTGGAGAGGCCTAGATGAACAGGAAATAGAGTAGACACCAGCAGCATTAGAAGCAGGAGGAGCAGTGTGAACTAGATTGCTACGAAGTGTGTTAGTTTGTCGCAGGATGGTCCAGGACGGACCGAAACGTCGTCGTCCCTTCAACTTCTAGTGTGTGGTCTGGTCAACATACTTCAGCCACGTTATTGTGACTCATCGCCTGCAGATCTTGTCATTGTTTTATTGTGTCTGTCTGTGTTGATCTGAGAGTATCAACCACAGTTCTCACCTACTCATACCTGTCACTGGTTATAGGTGAATCGACGGTGTATGCGTGTTTATCTGTGTGGTAACACGACATTTCCCTCGTCTGTGAATGTGAGCTTCACATACGCCACACATTTAGTATTGTGTGATATTATTATTGTGCATGTTATTGCCTGTCCCATTGACAGTGCCATTGTGTTTATTGCATATCATCATTACCCGAGTATCCAGTTGGAACTCTTCTGATCCCTTTGCATACCGGCAGTTAGGTTGCCGTGTTAATGATTGGCTGTCAACTGTGTTAAGTTAGGTGTTTCTCCACGAGTGGACCCGAGTCGTTTAGCCAGACGTCAAGATTCTCGCTAATACGACCTATTGCCTTTCTGACGCCAATCTAAAGTAAATCAAGCACCCTTTGTATTATTGGTTAAGTTAGTAAATAAACTACTGTTAAGCTTTATGCGGTGTTTCCGTTGAACCACTTCTGAATACTGCTAACAAATTACTCAAGCCTTCAGCTCTAGGTGTCTTCAACATCGAGTTGCCTAATTCCCTAAAGTATAAATGTGATGAGGACCCTGGGAGTCCCTTAAAGTGTTAAATCATTGAGGAGATTCCAACGATCAACATGGAGCAGGACCAGGTGAGGCTAGTCTGAGAAGAGACCCTCAAGGGCTCTAACCCGACCTTGCTCCCAGGCCCTGTACGGTTGCTCTCGTATTTTCTCTGCTGATTCCGACAGCTTCGTGAAGCGTCTGCCACATGTACATTGGCGACGAACGCATTGAAGTCGGGAAAGCAAAAAAGAAAACCTCCACATAATGCCAGGTGAAGCCTGTCCATAATGCCAGGTGAAGCCTGTCCATAAGGCCAGGTGAAGCATGTTCATAAGGCCAGGTGAAGCATGTCCATAAGGCCAGGTGAAGCATGTCCATAAGGCCAGGTGAAGCATGTCCATAAGGCCAGGTGAAGCCTGTTCATAAGGCCAGGTGAAGCCTGTCCATAAGGCCAGGTGAAGCCTGTCCATAAGGCCAGGTGAAGCCTGTCCATAAGGCCAGGTGAAGCCTGTCCATAAAGCCAGGTGAAGCCTGTTCATAAGGCCAGGTGAAGCCTGTCCATAAGGTCAGGTGAAGTCTGTCCATAAGGCCAGGTGAAGCCTGTCCATAAGGCCAGGTGACGCCTGTCCATAAGACCAGGTGAAGTCTGTCCATAAGACCAGGTGAAGTCTGTCCATAAGGTCAGGTGAAGCCTGTCCATAAGGCCAGGTGAAGCCTGTCCATAAGGCCAGGTGAAGTCTGTCCATAAGGTCAGGTGACGCCGGTCCATAAGACCAGGTGAAGTCTGTCCATAAGACCAGGTGAAGTCTGTCCATAAGACCAGGTGAAGTCTGTCCATAAGACCAGGTGAAGTCTGTCCATAAGACCAGGTGAAGTCTGTCCATAAGGTCAGGTGACGCCGGTCCATAAGACCAGGTGAAGCCTGTCCATAAGGCCAGGTGAAGTCTGTCCATAAGACCAGGTGAAGTCTGTCCATAAGACCAGGTGAAGTCTGTCCATAAGGCCAGGTGAAACCTGTCCATAAGGCCAGGTGAAGCCTGACCATAAGGCCAGGTGAAGCCTGTTCATAAGGCCAAGTGAAGCCTGGCCTTATGGACAGGCTTCATAAGTCTCTCCATAAGGTCTGTCCATAATGTAAGGTGAAATCTGTCCATAATGCCAGGTAAAGTCTGTCCATAAGACCAGGTGAAGTCTGTCCATAAGGCCTAAAGTGGTCTTGCCAGAAACCAGCAGATTTTTTCTAAATATATTACATAATTTTAGATTGTTGTCAAATATTTACGGTCATTACGGCCCCTTAAATACTGAATTTATGCTGAATGTCTTGGCTTCTAGTGAATGAATGTCTAAATGTCTAAAAAGGAGTCCTGGTCTAGGACCGGGCCACGGGGACGTTAAGCCCCGAAATCATCTCAAGATAGTGCTTCATTACTTTCTGAAAATAATTTAAGACTGAAAGTTAGATGAAATAGATCTCTGATAATTCACTTCATCATGATCCTTCATCTCCGAAGCACTTCCAAAGCACCTTGGGACATTCCTCTTCACCTAAGCTCTGGAAGTAGCTTTTTAGGACTTCCCAGCACTTAAGTATTCTGTCAATAGCTGGCAAAAAGGAAAGTCATGTAGTCACAACATGTCGCAAAAGAGTGACACTGTCATCTTCCACATATTCAAAGAATTCCTTTAACTGTGCTCTTAATGGTTATACACTTTGAGGACAATATTGTCAACATTAATTTCTAGTTTTCTATAGCAACTTTTGCTGCATTGTTCCAAATATGAGCCAGACAGTTTGCAACAATATCGTTATTTTGGAGCATTTTCAGGTTTTGATAAACACTGTTGTTTTCTTCATTGTTTACACTTATATTAACAGCGGTGTATGCTGACGCCTTATTCAGACCCTGAGACCAGACGTTTTTAGTAGTAGATGGCTTGTTACGCCCTTTGATGAATTACTCTTATCAATGTAAAAGTCAAGCAATACATTCATATACAACCAACCCGTTCTCGCTGTAACACAATCACCTATGTGACTAAAGGCTTATAGACCCTACCTTTGCTAATTTGTATAGTACCTATGTTGTAGATTTCCAGTTATATTTTTTTGCCTAGGCACCATCCCTTTCTCACGTATCACTGCATGTTCGCTAGTGTCCATCCAACGCTTAGACAGCAGAATAGTCGTGGTTGGTTAAATTTTTATGATAATTGTATTTTTCCATTCTCACTTGTGTTGGGAAATTTACGTACTATTGTCCATGCTATTCGAATATCATGGATCAGCTACATCCTATTAAAGGCTCGTAGTTTTGTTTTGAGAAATCTTGGTAATTCTCAGCAAATTATAATAAGCACTATAAATTATTACATATAATAATGGTGTTTCGCCAATCATGATTTTATATAATAGTATGTGATTTGAAAGTCTCAAGAGAATAGATTGTAGGAACGTCGACAGAAAACGACGTTACGGTGGAATGTCTATGGGAAACTGTATCAAATATCGATATTACTATATCGTTATTATATCGAACAAAGGTTAGGGAATGTATAGGTCCATTAAAAAACCGAGACAGGTCAGATAACGGATAATGATGAAGAGATGAGTAGTATTTTTAATAAATATTTTATCTCTGTATTTACTAAAGAAGAACTTAACTATGCCTTCAGCCGAACAAATCTATGTGGGCGGGCACGAGGACACGTTGAATTGTCTAACAGTTACCAGGAAGGATGTTATTAAACAAATAGTGAAACTCAAACCAAACAAATCCCCCAAGGTTGGATGAAGTGATTGCCAGGGTGCTTAAAGAATGCAAAGAGGAGCTTTGCGATCCATTGTCTATCATATTTAATAAATCATTAGAGTCAGGCAGAGTGCTAGAGTCATGGGAGGTTGTTAATGTGGTTCCAATTTTTAGGAAAGGCGATAGATCACTTGCGTTAAACTATTTGCATATTAGCATGACGTCTATTGTGGGAAAGTTACTTGAATCGATAATTGCAAATACCATTCATCTTGAAAAACATAAATTAATAAATGATTCATAACATGGTTTTACAAATGGCCATTCATGTTTAATGAATGAATTAAATGAATTTGTTATAATTTTATTCCAGCATAGTTGAGGCAGTTGACAGTGGTAAGGTATGTGATGTTGTGTACCTTGACTTTAGCAAAGCTTTTGATACAGTGCCACATGAAAGACTGATTAAAAAGATAGAGACTCATGGTATTGTGGGTGCTATATTAAGTTAGATTAGGGCATGGCTATACCAAAGGAAACAGAGAGTTAGTCTAAATGGGGTTACGTCAGACTTGGAAAATGTTGTAAGTGGAGTGCCTCAAGGCTCTGTCCTCGGACCTCTGTTATTCATAATACATATGTTCCAAACCATAATGGAAACAGAGCCAACTATGGGATGGGTAAACCCAAGTATCGCGTTTCCAAAAGGGTCGCCCATGTTGGAAAAGACGAACGCCGAAAGAATATTGTTGAAAACATCTTGATAACTTATTAAACCAAAATTATTTATTAGTCAGAAGAAAGACAGAAACGCGATCTACATGTAAAACCTCTACCAGACAAATATTTTAAGTAAAACCTAAGATATTTGTAGTTGTATAAAAGTGGCAGTTTTCATCGCTCGTCGAGCTCGAAAACTGCAGCATTCATCTCAGAACCATGCCTATTTTACGCAGATTCCTTAATAAACGTAAGAGTTTTATATGTCACAAGAAAGATAGATATATAAGCTTCGTTCTAAACACCTTACTATTGGCATATTTAAATTTAAAGCGAAGATACGTGTACTTTTATAATAGCCGAGCTCCGACCCCGGACAGATCGATCGACCGAACAACTCTCTCTCAGAACAATGCTTATTTCACGTGAATTCGTTATTAAACATATATGTTTTATATGTCTCAAACAAGATAGAAATATGAGCTTCATTTTAAATACATTACAATAGACATATTTATAGCTCAAGTGAAGATACATATGTTTTTATAGTGGCGTTTAGTAGCTTGTCGGTCATGGAGTGTAAACTTGCCGATATATTGTATAATTAACAAAGATACGCTAATAAAGCCTAAAATCTTATATACCTCCAGAAAGACCGAGATATGAACATTACTATGATTGCACCTAATGAAATATATCATGTTGGAGGACAAAGATATATCAATTTTAAATAAAGTTTCGACTCTTGCTCGGGCGAGAGAGATGGGGCGACTCTCGCCCCATCTATTGGAGATTCTGTCCACTAAAGACCCAAAGCTACTCAAACCCTCCTAGCATTATTTAAGTAATGAAGTAATATGGTATATTTACTCACTATAATGTGGGTGCTGAATGCAGAATATGAGAAAACATATATTTACTCCAAACTAATATAATTTCATTATGAAATAAGTAAATAAGTGGCATCAAAGGAAGTCGACGGTCCAAGCGTCAATGTTGTGGAGCGACTTATCCAAGATATATCGTTGTTTGGAAAGTGTTTGTTGGCATATCCAGTTGTCGCACTTCTCTGCACAAATTATCACAAATTTAAATTATAATGTTAACAAGTAGAATACGTATTTTAATAAAATCTAACTTAACTAGCCAGAAAACATTTAACATTTATTAAAAAATATGTTTGGAAGTTAAGTCGACTTCATAGGACAATAGTTTTCTTTTATTATTATTATTTTCTACCACAAACGTGGCCACACATTTACAATGCTAACCAGCATATATACATTTTCTTCTGTCCTCCATGGACAGGGTTAGAGATGTGTTAAACATATAGTTCAAGGGTTTATTGAACAATCAACCACAGAAGGTGATTCGGTGCTTTTAAAATGCTAAGCTAACCTACATACGTAAATACATAGATACACAGATTTACGTATGCCCTACATAAAGTGTTCAATCTGTCTGTTACATAGTGTCATTAATGTGCATTTACAAAGGTGAATTTCTGATCTTCCATATGTACTTTACATACATACATTTACATACACACACACATATATATATGTACATATACATATATACACACACAGTTTTGTATACATCAAGTATACACACACAATAGTTTTGTTATATATACTCGTTATTCGTTGACATGCGTTCGCTACTTAAACTACCATTTAATTTTTTTTTAAATTTTGCCCCGAGGGGCGAGTTTATTGGGCAGCGCCACTCATCTTGTGAGTGGACACACCGCCATAGCAGCATGTACAACACTCCCCAATAGGAAGAAAACCCGCTGGGTTATTCATCCTGTCACTTGTACCCAGACACAGCTGGGACTTGCTTAACTGTCTCAAGTGAACAGCTCCTCAAACAAGAAGATTAACATCTATCAACCCTTAAAAGCTTACGTTATCTTGCGGGTGCGAAATGGGGAAATCTTTTAAGATCAGTATCAATATTTGACAAATAGTGTTTTCCTAACTCAAACAATGTGGGGTTTATTATTCTACACATATTCCTAATGTCTCTCAGGTGTTCACATTCACGTAGATAGTGGTCAAGGCTGTGTCCATCACTCTCACCACAGATTCTGCAACTTCGCTGATCAACTGTTGTTTCCATTCCAAATCTCCATGGATATTTGTATCCAAGACGGATTCTCGCTATTACTGATTCTCTCCCTCGTCCTCCTCCTCTTCGGCCATAATGACTGGGATTGCCAGCAGCAACCATGTTGTACCATCGTACAGATTCACTGGTTTGTGCTTCTATCCTCCTTTCCTCAGTTACCTTGTCACGGTGATGTTGCCTGATAATACCTCTAATTTGTAGTTGAGTCTTGGGTATGAAGTATTCAATATGGTCTCCTTCAGCGCCTTCAGCAGCCAGCACATCTGCTCGTTCATTCCCACATATTCCAACATGGGAGGGGATCCACAGAAACTTGATGACTCTTCCCTGATTGGAAAGTACTCTCACAGCTCTCTTAATTTCAGCAACTATTGCAAGGTTTTCTGCCTGATTTTTACTTTGGCTTTGCAGTGCTGCTTTTGAATCGGTGCAAATCACTGCACCATTAGTGTTCCGTTCAAGAAACCTTAACGCCATAACAATGGCAGTTAGCTCTGCTTGCGTTGAAGAGGCATAGTTCTCAATACGCGCTTTTTCTTCATTTCTGCATTGGAAAGTATTATCCTTGATTACCGTGTATGCTGCACCAGCCCTGCCATTGACAGGATTAGATGACCCGTCAGTGTAAAATTGATCTAGTTCATCTCCGGCTCCTTTATAAATTTCCTCGAGATACTTGTGCCTCATTTCTTGTGGTATCATGTTGGATTTTTTCATTGCCATTTCATTGATGATGATCTTGCATGAGTCATCCTCCCAGGGAGGTAACCTCTCTACAGGCAGGAGCTCACGGGCTTGCTCAAGCAGGTGAAGCTCTTCAAGGTAGCAGACCTGTGATGCTATTTTTTGCTTTTCCTGTTTCCCCCTGAAAGTAGCACAGAGCTCAGTTTTTTCTTAGCAATATCATTGTAATGGGGATCTCTGGCTATCCTAATTGCAAGCTTAGCATTCAGCTCCTGAATTCTGCTTTTAACACTGGGAAGGGACAACTCCTCTCGTAGATTAGACGTTTTGGCACTTCTTGGAACTCCAAGAATGATTGTCATGGCTTCATTTTGAATGCTTTCTAGCCTTTTCATATCGCTTTGGGAGTAGGTACACAGAACTGGTGCAGCATAGTCTATGACGGAGCGCACATAGGCTGTGTACATCATTTCAAGCACGGCAATAGAGGCTCCAGGTCATAGCTTTCAGTGCCCTGAGTCGACTTTTGCATGTTCCTATGAGTTGATTGAGCTCCTCTTTCTTTCCCTTGTTAGAGCCGACAGTGACGCCAAGGTACCGATAGTGGTCAACCCATTCAAGTGTTACACCATTAATTTGCAGTTCTTCATTTGCTCTCCGCTTGTGATGGGAGTATGCCTTCGTCTTGTTTGTGGAGAGAGTGAAATCGAGCTCAATACATTTCCTTCCAAGGAGTTCAATGGACTGTTAAATTTTTCCCAAGGTGGGAGCTTGTATTAGGACATCATCTGCATATCCCACTTGTTGTGTTCCTTCCGGAAAATCAGTATTTGCAATGGCGTTCATAAGTACATTGAATAGTGTAGGGCTTAAGACTCCGCCTTGGGGGGTCCCGAGTTCCATATTCATTGTTCTGGAGACTGCTCCATTGAAGCAAACCTTGGCTTTCCTTCCTGTGAGGTAGTCTTCAACCCATTTCATGAGTCTCCCCTTGACACCCATGCATGCAAGCTCGTCCAGGATCGCAATCCCCTGTGCTTTATCGAAGGCTCCTTTGATGTCAACAAATACAGAGTACCTAGCCGTGTCATTAGCCAAGTAATTAACTATACAATTTGCTGTGCTCCGTCATTTAACAAATCCATTGACCCCCTCCCCTAACCTGCCTATTTTGTGCAACAGTCGGTTTAGGATGATCCTTTCAAGCATCTTGCAAGTACATGACACGAGACTGATAGGTCTGTAATTACCAGGGTCATTAGTCTTCGGTATGGGAACAATTATTGCGTGTTTCCATTGTGTGGGCAACACTCCACTTAGGAACGACTTGTTAAACAGGTGGAGTAGTGGATTCCCAGACACTTCACACAGTGCATTGAGTACGTCGTAGGTGACGCCATCTTCACCAGGTGCTGTACTTTTACCCTTTTTCATAGCGCCCCTTACTTCTTGGGCTGTGATTGGTTCCTTATATTCGTCATCACTAGACAGTGCTCTTGTTATCCTAATTCTTCTGTCATCATGTCGCAGGAGCTGTTCCCTGCTGATTTCTGCAGGGAGAGAGGAGGAGGATGCTGCATCACTCCACTTGTGAATTAGTTCCTCAGCCTTACCCTGGGGGCCTTGGTGAGCCACAGGCCGGGCTCTGCTGCCCTTAGCTATCTGAATTTTTGCCCACACTTGTCTTGCAGGTGTTTCCCGTCCAATAGAGCTAGTGAAGTCAAGCCATTGTCTTTCCCGCTCTATAATCTTCTCTTCGCTGGCTACTTGACACACAGTTTTAAACAACTCCTGGTTACTTTCAGTGGGATGTCTCCGGTACTCTCTACTCATGTCTCGCACACTTGCGTTAAGCATCTTTATGTAATCATTCTCATACCATTTTATTTTCTTCCTCTGAGGGTTACTTCGCCCAGGCGTACGGCGCGGAACTCTTAGACAGCTCTCAATTTGGTGATTAAGGTCATCAACAAATGTGTCAATGTCTTCTGGGATTTGGTATTCCGTGAACCAGTCACTCATCCTGTTTATGAAGTGCGGCCTCATATCTGGTCCGAGTGATAACCTTCTTCTTTTATTTGTCTCTTTCCTTCTCTTGCTCATGTCGACGGTGGTAATCAGTGCCCAGTGGTCACTACATAAACTGTGCACAATGTGTGTACTGGCATCCGTGTCCTGTGCATTCAGCAGGAGAGCATAGTCTAGTCTTCCTCCTCTGAGGTGAGTTGGCTGTTCATCACCCAGGACTCTAAGGTTTTCACTTCCCCTGACAAAGAGTGACAGTTTCCGTCCATTGACATTGAGCTGATGACAGTTGGCACCAAAGTGTGGGTGTCTGGCATTAAGGTCACCAACCAGCAGGGCAGGTTCTTCATTAACAAACTCAGGCAGTGTGTCAAGGTCAAGTTTACTCTGTGGCACATATAGGTTGATTATATATATGGGCATTATTGTTTAAGTAAAGGGTTACTCCCAGTGATTCAAACTCATCCCCCATGTGCAGGTCATCAATAATCTGTGCGGGAATGTTGTTATTTACAAAAGTGATGACACCCCGTTTTCTTTCCCCAGAGGGCAGGGAGAACTTGCGATAACCGCTGAACCTTGGGTTGAAGTCATCACCTACCATTGTCTCCTGTAGCACTATGACGTCAGTTTGGTGTTCACGGACGTACTGTATGATGTCATTAATTCTGTTGCGAACTCCATTACAGTTCCATTGCAGTATAGTGAGATGTTGTTCATTGTGATTATCCATTTTGAGGTTGTTTGTCATCAGCTGGTTACCTGGTTGATACCTGGTTGATAGGGTTCTGGGAGTTCTTCTACTCCCCAAGCCCGGCCCGAGGCCAGGCTCGACTTGTGAGAGTTTGGTCCACCAGGCTGTTGCTTGGAGCGGCCCGCAGGCCCACATACCCACCACAGCCCGGTTGGTCCGGCACTCCTTGGAGGAATAAATCTAGTTTTCCTCTTGAGCTGCACGTGTGTAATTATTATGTTCACATGTGTCATCGTGTATTCCATGGTGTGTGGTGTTACTGTGTGTACTGGCGTTACTGTGTGCACTGGTGTCACTGTGTGCACTGGCGTTACTGTGTGTACTGGTGTTACTGTGTTCACTGGTGTTACTGCGTGTACTGGCGTTACTGTGTACACTGGTGTTACTGTGTGTACTGGCGTTACTGTGTGCACTGGTGTTACTGTGTGCACTGGTGTTACTGTGTGCACTGGTGTTACTGTGTTCACTGGTGTTACTGTGTGCACTGGTGTCACTGTGTGCACTGGTGTCACTGTGTGCACTGGTGTCACTGTGTGCACTGGTGTCACTGTGTGCACTGGTGTCACTGTGTGCACTGGTGTCACTGTGTGCACTGGTGTCACTGTGTGCACTGGTGTCACTGTGTGCACTGGTGTTACTGCGTGCACTGGTGTGTTGGTGTCCTGGTTGTGTCTGCTGACGTACCTCGGCAGTATGTGTTGCATCATCTTGCACCAGGCTCTGGCTTGCAGGACCTCCACTTGATGGACTCTGCTGTTGCAGGATTTTGAGGATTTTTTCCTGAGTCGTCTTAATCTGGCAGAGGGCTTTCTCAAGTTCCGTCTGCTTTTGCAGTATTTGGTGGACGACTGGATGAGATTTTATCATGCAGTCTAATATTGCTGTAACACAAACCTGAGTGACGACCTCCTCGGGGTCAGGAGTGCCTGGAGGGGGAGGCAGATGGGAGACAGTGGAGGGGTCTGATTCATTGGTATGGATTGGGAGGGTAGGTGGTGGTGGTGGTGTGACACCATTGGTAGAGATTGGGGTATGGGTGGGTGGGTTCCCTGGAGGGGAGAGAGGTGGGAAGGCATCAGGGATGGGGGAGCGGCGGTTGCTGGCTATACCGCCCCCACCCCACGCCTGATTCCCCACCCCACCCTGGGTTCCCCTGTTCACTGAGTGATCACTACCCCAGACTGTTGTCGGTCTACTGTGAGCTGGACCCTGGTCTGGTCCCTGAACTGGACCCTGGCTTGCTGTGGCACTGTTAACGGTGCCATTCCCGCCCCTGTTCACTGGTCCACCTGCGGGTTGATTCGGTGGTTTCGAGCCCAGCCATGCAGGTCTCGCCCTGCAATACCTGTTCCAAGCATGGTGGGGTTGCTTGCAGTTGGCACATTTAGGTATTACCCCGCCACCCCCACCCGGTGCAAGCTTGGCCAGACACTGCTGGTGTCGTGAGAGCCACTGCAACACCCACACCTAATTGGGCGATCACATTGCCACGTTCTGTGATCCCACCGTTGACAGTTGCCACACAAGGACGGGCTGCCAATATACCTCTCCACTTTGCACTCCCTCATGCCTGGTATTTTAATGACTGGGGGCAGGTCTCCCTTCCACATAGCAATTGCTTGATTTTTGGGCAGTCCCCCTGGTCCAGTGTTGCGCTCGACCCAAACAATCTCGTCATAGTCCTTGAGATATGCCATGTCAACATGAATACTGTAGTTCTTAATTATAATTTTAGTTTGTCTTGTCTGTGGGTTTGCTTCCAACAATTTAACATTCTTACCTCTATACTCGAGACTGGTCTCTGTGAAGTACCTCAGGGCTCTGTGCCCCTGCACCCGTGCACTGACATTGCCACCTACACACCTGCTCTCTATACAATACTTTCCTCTGTGGGCGCGGGCGGCCTCAATAATCCATCTGAACTTCTCTGGTGCTGTCATTTCCCCTGTAGGAAAGATTAGGATGTGCCACTCACTGTCTTCGTCTTGTCGTCGTTGTTGTTGTTGTTGAGGTTGCTGTTGCTTCTCACCCTGTCGCTGTAACCCATGGTCACTTCTTGTCTCGAAGTCTTACTCCTTGTGTCAACAGCCATCTATTTGCTGCGGCTCACTTCATGTGTTGTTGGGTGGTATGTCTTCAACACTGCACTCTGCCCTACACACACACACATGTACATATAGACACCTACAAGGCACAAGATTTACACTCACACGTAGTGTAGGGGCACTATATGGGGTGTCCTGGCAGTCTCTCGTGTAAACACACTAGTCGCGCACACAAACCACGACCTTGGGTAGGGAGGGCACAAGGGCTATTTTTCACGCGCGTGGTGCCCCAGGCTTCAGGTACTTTGTAAAATCTCCCATGTCTCTTCGCTCATCTCACCGAACCCTACAGGCTCTGTGATATATTGGTTAATTAATTGAGATTCACAAATAAAGCTTATAATTGTATATGTCATCAAAAAGGCAGAGTTTAGTTTAGCTCATTTATTATGCACCCCATACCCATCCTATGGGCGATAGTGGAGTTTTACAGAAGCACATAATGGGCTCAGGGACTGAGCCCCCACAATTCATATAGCCAAGCAAGTTATAATCTTGATGAGCAAGTTACAAAAGTCAATGCACATCGTCACATCAACAATGGGCTCGAGACCGACCACAAGTACAGTTTATAATTTAAGCAACTGACATATATGGAGGGCTAGTGTCACAATTGATATGTTTATCCTACACATAACCCCCTCTCCCCCATCCAATGGGCAGCGGTGGATAGGTTACAATCAAGTCGTTTTTTGCGTTTTATTCAGAGATTAGGTCGTATTGGGTGAGGAAAGATATTCATATTTTAAAGAAGGCTTCTTGGCTGATGCTCTCCATTGATGGAAAATATACAACCTTTTGAAAATCAATGTTAGTTTGATCTAGATATTGTAATTAACGAAAGTATTTATGTCATCAGAAAGGTAGAAATATAGGCTACATATAAAATCCTTTGTCATAAATATAACTGAAGTGAAAACGAAGATATATGCATTTTGATAGTTACTTGATGGCTAGCTCTGAGAGTGTGAAGCCCTGCACTCCAGCCAATAAACTGTATAATTAGTTTCCATATATTTTAATTAATCTTAAAAATCTATATGTCAGAAGAAAGGAAGATGTAGCCGTTAATGGGACAACATTTAAAAATATGCCTCTTATGTTAAATAAATAATACCACCCTATCGCCGGTGTCCGGACACATGAAAACTACCTAGGTATCAGTATCCAGCCTGGCGGGGATTACAGGCTACACAATACTGATAAATTATGTAATGCACTACTTGTGGTCGATCTCGAACCCATTTATGATGTGATTACTTATAGTGAATTTTGTAACTAGCTCATCAAGATTGTAACTTGCTTAGCTAAATGAATTGTGGGGTTCGGTCCATTCATATTCTTTCTTTATTATGCACCCCATACCCATCCCGTGGGCGGTGGTGTAAAGGATTACAGAGGCACAAAATCGGTTCAAGAACTGAACCCTCTAGTTCGTTTAGCTAAGCAAATAACAATCTTTTGACGCTAGTTACAAAATTATTAATGTTATATATACATGTATACATACATATGCATACATGTACATACGTATACATATATACATACAAATACATATTTAATCACCCACACAAATACACACATCAGTAATCTTTTGTGTCACAAGTGATTCAACAAGAGGCTCGCAACAGTCTCTATACAAGGCACTTTACATCGATGAGGAGTCGCAAAGTTACTAGTCTTGCTGCACACCCACCCAACTGGGCGGCAGCTTTACAGTCATATGCTCCACACCCACCCAACTGGGCGGCAGCTTTACAGTCATGTGCTCCACACCCACCCAACTGGGCGGCAGCTTTACAGTCATGTGCTCCACACCCACCCAACTGGGCGGCAGCTTTACAGTCATGTGCTCCACACCCACCCAACTGGGCGGCAGCTTTGCAGTCGTGTGCTCCACTCCCACTCAACTGGGCGGCAGCTTTGCAGTCATGTGCTCAACACCCACTCAACTGGGCGGCAGCTTTACAGTCATGTGCATGCGTTACCTACAGTAAGCAAATTTTGGATACTTCGCTAAGATTTCGGGCAGCACATCATTATGAATGAAGTACTTACACATTTCTTGGACACTATTGATAGTGTTATCTCTAAATTCCGCGATTTTGTTCACATTCCATTATATAATGACGCAAAGTATGCGAATAGTTCTGCTGACAGAGTTTACATTTAGTCAAATCTACATCAGCAGATGTTACAAACTGCCAGAGGTACTTGTAGCCGAGCCTAAGCCTAGCAGTGGTAACATCTAGAAGTCTGCTAACCTTATTGGATAACACATAGACGTGCGGAACTTCCTGCATAATAGAATGATGATAGAGGGAGTAACGGGTGTGAATTTTACTTTGCTTCAAGTCTCCGAAATTTAGTTGATGTTCCTGGGATATTGCTGCCCTCAGGCTGCTCAAAGGCAGTCCAAGTTGGTAATCAATTCCCTCTTTACGAGCAAAAGTCTTGGCCAACTCATCAGTTCTATCATGCATTCGGAGACCAATATGGGAAGGAATCCACAGGAGACAGACTCTGACTCCATCAATGATTATTTTATTATATCTGTGTCTAGCTTCAGAGATAAGCACGTCAGTCCCTCAGCCCATTATGTGCCTCTGTAACCCTTTCCACTACCGCCCACAAGATAGGTATGGGATGCATAATAAATGAGCTAAACTAACTAACAGAGATGAGTTGATAAACATTAATGTTTTATATTTTATTAAAAATACAGATATAAACTTATAGAACCAAGATATATTTATGATATAAATATATATCATAAAATAAAGGATCTCTAAAGGAAAATCCTATATTTATATATATCATATAAATATAAATACATCATAAAAATTTTTGAGAGAGTGCTAAGAAGTAAGATCACAAAATACATGGAATCACAGCATCTCCATAACCCCGGACAACATGGTTTCAGAACAGGGCGCTCTTGCCTGTCGCAGTTGCTGGACCACTATGATATGGCATTAGATGCTATGGAAGACAAACAAAACGCTGATGTAATTTACACAGATTTCGCAAAAGCTTTTGATAAATGTGACCATGGTGTTATTGCACATAAAATGCGTTCAAAAGGAATTACCGGAAAAATAGGCAGATGGATCTACAATTTTCTGACCAACAGAACCCAATGTGTAATAGTCAACAAAATCAAATCCAGCCCATCAACCGTGAAGAGCTCAGTTCCCCAGGGTACTGTGCTTGCTCCAGTACTTTTTCTCATCCTCATATCGGACATAGACAAGAACACAACCTATAGCACTGTATCATCCTTTGCAGATGACACTAGGATCTTCATGAGTGTAGGCAACATAGAGGACACGGCGAACCTCCAGTCAGATGTAGATCAGGTCTTTCTATGGGCTACAGAAAATAATATGGTGTATAACGTAGATAAGTTCCAGCTCATGCGCTATGGAAAAAATGCAAATATAAAAACGGAAACCACGTACAAAGCTCAGGTAAATCATATCATAGAACGAAAAGGCAATGTAAAGGATCTGGGTGTACTCATGTCGGAAGACCTTACCTTTAAAGAATACAATAAAGTAGCCGTCACAACTGGAAGAAAAATGACAGGTTGGATAACAAGAACTTTTCACACTAGAGATGCTATACCGATGATGATACTTTTCAAAACGCTTGTGCTCTCTAGAGTGGAGTACTGCTGCACAATGACAGCCCCTTTCAAAGCTGGAGAAATTGCTGACCTGGAGAGCGTGCAGAGATCCTTTACTGCTAGAATCCACTCAGTAAAACATCTAAACTATTGGGACCGACTAAAGAGCCTAAAACTGTACTCCCTTGAGCGCAGGCGGGAGAGGTACATAATAATTTACACGTGGAAAATATTAGAGGGGCTGGTCCCAAACCTGCACAGAGAAATAACATCACATGAGACCAGAAGACATGGCAGGATGTGCAGAATACCCCCGTTGAAAAGCAGAGGTGCAACAGGTACACTGAGAGAAAACTTTATCAACATCAGAGGCCCGAGACTGTTCAACACACTTCCACTACACATAAGGGGCATAACTGGCCGACCCCTCACAGTGTTCAAGAGAGAACTGGATAAGCACCTCCAAAGGATATCTGATCAACCAGGCTGTGACTCATACGTCAGGCTGCGAGCAGCCTGGTTGATCAGTCCGGCAACCAGGAGGCCTGGTCGACGACCGGGCCGCGGGGACGCTAAGCCCCGGAAGCACCTCAAGGTATGATTTAACGATTTCCTATAAAGTTGCAATATTACCGTAATTGCACTCTATCATCATATGACGCAGGATCGATGTCTAGGTGAATTATGGCTGACACAGATTATATATGTCAGCCACAAGCAAGTAATTTTCAAAAGAAGGTGCCAAACCGGGGAATGTCATCTACAAGTACAGCTCTTAACTTAAGTATAAGCCATATATATTATATAGCATGAGAAATTCAGAAACATAAAATATACTTTAAAATTTTTGTCATATATTGTATATATATATTATGTATATATTTTGAACCACATACTCATCCTGTGAGTCTTAGTTTACTGTGCCCCCCATATTCATCACGTCACTCAAGGGGTCCGTGTAATTACCCAAAGCTAATTACCCCCGAGGACCAGGCCTCCTCCGGTTTGTAGTTTGGTCCACCAGGCTGTTTGACGCAGCTGTCATTTACACATATTACATTTATATGTGGATAACTAATTAATCATTGACTTTAACATTAGTAGCCCAACGTCTATAATATTGATGTGTTGATTTATGAGAGCAGTCAAAACTAACTAACCTAATTTGCTATTTTTTTATTTATTTATTTTATTTATATATACAAGAGTTCTTACATTCTTGTAAAGTCACTACCACGCATAGCGTTTCGGGCATGCCCTTAATCCTAATTTTGACCCTGGAATACGACCCTCCAAACCGTGTACTCATTCACTGCTGTGTGAACAGAGCTAGGCTACTGTTAAGGATTGGCACCTGGTCAATTCTCCCCGGTAGATACAAACGAGTGCTTTACCACTATGCCACGGGGACTGCTTTTTCAACCCAATCTGGCAGCAGGACTCGAGAGAGAGAGAGACCATCCAGATGTGCTGCTTCTAAACAGCACATACATAATCACTAAAAAACTTCTCTAAATATCTTTCCGGCAGAACAATTCAAATAAAAATCGTTCAACAACTTGAATTTTTTTATTAAGCTCTTGGTGGTAAAGCGTTTGAACCTTAGAATTGTCTCAGTCATTCTCTGTTTTATTGTTATTAAACATATATTAAACTCAAGCCAAACAAATCACCGGACGAAGTATTTGCCAGTTGTGCTTAAGAATGTTAGTAATATAACACCTGGTGTTATTCTTCTCCTATATCTTTTTCTGGTTAGTCCCCTATTTACATTATGCAGTTCAGGTTTCGTCGCCATACTATATTTTTAGTTTAGTTAATTTATCACATAATGGGTTCAGGGACTGAACACACAATTTATTTATCTAAGCAAGTTACAATCTTGAGGAGCTAGTCACAAAATTCATAACACATCGTCACATCAACAACATGGGTTCGAGATCGACCACAAGTACAGTTTCTAAATTAAGCAAATGCCATATGTGGAGAGCTAGTGTCACAATTGATATGTTTGTCGTGCACATTTCCACAGTGGTTTGCTTGGGTTCTTCTAATTATCTTAGATATCATCGAAGAGAACTTCCTAGGTATGATAGGTAGGTATGAACTTCCTCAAATGATATGGTGGAAGTGCTGATAGTCAAAATAGAGATCCTAAATGTAGTTGTTGTCCTTGTATATAAGTCACCGGAGGCAAACCCTCAGCAGTTTAAAGACCAACTAATGAAAATAGAACACTGCTTGGAAAACCTCACAAATCCAGCTCCGAACATCATCCTGCTTGGGGACTTCAACCTACGGCACCTGAAATGGAAGCACCTGGCTTCACTTGTATTACATACAGTAATATCAGAAAGAATACCAGGAAGTAGCCTAAATGAACAGGCACATGTAAATGACCTGCTTCGGATGTGCGATAGGTTTGCCTTAAACCAGCAAATAGTAGAACCAATTAGGAAGGAGAACACGCTGGATCTCATTTTCACTAATAATGATGAGTTGATCGGGAACATAATGATTACAAATACCTGTTACTCAGATCACAACTTAATTGAAGTTATCAAATTAACTTCTCCTCCTTCTCCTTAACAAACCGGAGTTCTTACATTCTTGTAAAGTCACTACCACGCATAGCGTTTCGGGCATGTCCTTAATCCTAATTTGGACTTCAATTGTTTTAACACCAGTTTTGTTAAGTTCCGATAAAATATATAGGTTTTTAATATTATCGACCATTTACTTTTCATTCCCGTGAGTGGTTGTCGTAGGGGCCCCAGCATACTGGTTTGCCCAGGGGCCCATAATGCTGTTAAAGTGCCTTATACATCAATGACAGAGATGAGAATATTATAAACCACAGCACGTTAAACCTTCGCTGGAAACGTTCAAGTGAATTTATATCCATTCGAATTTATATCCATTTGGTCGTACGACGACCAAAACTGAACTGCATAATCTTAATGGGGCCTAACCAGAGTAAGATATAGCTGAAGAACCACACCAGGTGTCTTGTTACTAACGCTTCGATTAATAAATCCCAGTGTCCTATTGACCTTATTACGAACATTCATGCATTGATTCTTTGGTTTGAAATTCTTACTAATCATAACTCCCAGATCCCTTTCACAATCCGACTTCGCAATCTCAACACCATCTAGTTTGAATCATATAATTCTATCAACACTACCCAGCCTCAAAACTTTACATTTATCAGCTTTAAATGGCATCTGGCAATTTTTTTTAAATTTCAAAACCCTTTTTAGATCGCCATGAAGTGATAGTGAGTCTTTTTCCGTGTTTATTTCCCTCCAGATTTATGTATCATCGGCAAATTTGCAAATCTTGCTGCTCGAACCTGAATCTAAATCATTAACATCGCGATACTTGGGTTAACCCATCCTATAGTTGGGTCTGTTTCCAACTGGGGTTCGAATAAGATCACCACATATATGAACTGGGGTTACTCTCGCTTTTTTTTTTTTTTTAGAATATCCGGGAAGGGTTTGGAGCTCAAGTGATTTGTTGAAGAAAAATGCAATGGCCGGAGCTAGAAATCTGGTTACTGTTTGTAAATTAGAGTTGGTATTTCAGCAAAGGCACTTTACTTTGCTTTAAGTTGGTGTGAACCTCTTACTCACCAAACAGGTGATAGTGAACCCAATACCCACCCTACAGTTGGCAGTCGACCCCATACCCATACTTACATCCATCCATATATATGCATCCTGTTTGCACAAGTGTACTCCATAGACATTCCAACATTACATCGTTTTCTGTTGATGATCCGACAATTCATTATTTTGAGATTTTCAAAGCATACACTATTGTATATTATGTTGATTGACGATGCACCATTATTTTATGTAATAATTAATAGTGCTTATTATAATTTACTGATAACTACCAAGATTTCTCAAAACAAAACAACGAGCCTTCAGTAGGATGTAGCTGATCCGTGATATTCGAATTGCATGGATAATAGTACGTAAATTTCCCCAAAAAAGTGGGACCGAAAAAAGGCAATCTATATAAATAAAAATGGAAATGTTCGTTTGTTCAAAATCGCTAATCTCCGAAAGTTCTTAATCGATTGCTTTGAAATTTTCACACAACGTTCCATTCGCATCCGAGCAGGTTTTTATATATATACTATATAGATGTCACGTGTGTGACGGTAAAAAAAAAACATGCTTTTTCTGAAAAATTGTGTTTTTCATGTGATGGAAATCTTCGAAACATCTTTACCGATTGCTTTGAAATTTTGACACAACGTTTCATTCGCATACACACATGCTTTTATATACTGACTATATAAATGCCACACCTGTGATGGGTAAAATCATGCTTTTTTTGAAGCCACCTATATATATATATATATATATATATATATATATATATATATATATATATATATATATATATATATATATATATATATATATATATATATATAGGTGGCTGACGAAGGACAGTGTGTTCCAAACCAGAACATTTGGCCTTCCTCTCCCGCAGCAGTGTAAGATGAAGCTTAAGTGAGGCTACCTCACTAATGTGAGCTCGTCTGGTAACAAACATGGCGATGACAACGTTGACCCGCCAGCCTACACGCTCCAGGTGGTGGATGGTCAGGTTAATGCAAGTGAAAACACTCCCTGACAAAGGCGCCACACTTCCCATGGTGCGCAAGAGTTTAGTGAAGTCTGGGAGCGAGACTTGAGGAGCTCATAGGTATAATCCACAGACGTAATGGGATTTGTGACCACACTCACAAACGACCGGCTGTGGAAGGGCTGAAAGCTTATTTGCATTTCCTTTCATCCGTTCGTATACTTCAGTCAGGTTACCACTTACTCTTCGTCCTTTAGAGAATTCAAATTTGTTTTTTGTTTTGTTATTGTAATGATTAAGTTCGCTAAAATCTTGAAAAGTAATTGCAAGTTTATATAGAGAGATCCCACGTTTGGGATGATTGGAAAGCACCTATACTTATGAATAAGCCGGAAAAGTTTTACAACCTTGAAAATTCCATTAGTAAGGAGGTTGCTCACCTCTACTATTATTTTATATGTCATAAAACTATTGAAAATTTCTTAACTCGCTACGTACTATTTCATTAGCTGACTCCTGATGTTGCTGCGCCTTTGGGAGTGGTAGCAAAGCATATGTGACGTTTACGTTGTGAAAACAAATACTGTGGAATTAGTATTGGGTTATCATTATTTAAAAGTTTATTATGAAGAACATATTATACAATAATACCTTATGTGTTCCCAGAGAGGAGGTCCATGGCAGCCAACACCTGTGGACGCTGGAGCACCCCAGGTTTGAGGACACGAAGTGGGAAATGTTGGCCTCTTACAGGAAGCTGATCTTCGTCCGGCACCCCCTCGAGAGAGTGGTCTCTGCTTACAGGGACAAGCTGGAGGACTACTCAGGCCAGGAGATGCATAACTTCCACGCTTACATGAAACAACAAATTGAGGACAAGTTTGGGTGGGTTAATGAGAATTATGCGTTTACTAACGTACTTTCAAAATGTTTTTTCTCGGTAACCAGAAACGCTTTAAAGGTGATTAATATTGTAATAATAGCCTAGCGTAAGAACTTTCCGATTAGCATCACTAAATTAAGTCACAGTGATTAATATATTCAAAACTATTAAACACATCGTGGTCATTTTCATATATGTTTAAGTTGAAGATAGTACGAATGGAAAAAATATACACTTACGAATAAGAGATAGTCAGTCGTTGGGATCTAGCAGATTGTTGTCGACATTTATCTGATTTTTCTCATAAATTTCACAATCTGGAGCTTCACACTGGACGTGGAAAAGCTTGTGGAGCTAATGCGTGTGTAGCGTTGGTATGTGTGGCAGGAGGGCACATAAGTCCTTGAGCGTGACCTGTTTAAGCTTCTGGGGAGTTGTATACTCATTCTCGGTCATGATGACCCAACCACACATCAGAAAATGGTAAATGACGATGTTTCGGTCCGTCCTGGACCATTATCAAGTCTTGTATATCAAGAAGGTTTTTTGGGTATTGCAATATCTTCCCAATTTCATATAGTTTACCTATTTCTTAATACAAAAAAAAATCAAGGCTTCAAAACCTCCAGAGTTCTGAAAAACAATCTAATAACACTGCTCGCTTAACTTTAATATAACAATCTGAGTAAAAGTGAACATATGAGCCCACAATAGTTATAACTTTAGTTATTAACATTTCCTCTTAAATTAGACTGCTACTATATGGAGCAGGATATGTAATAATTTATATAAAGTAAAGAACACTACAAATAAAAATTAACAGTTTAGCTGTTTAGCTAAACTGTTAGCTAAATCTTGAGCGGTTTAGATGATGTAGATTGTGTAAATCCACTCCTTGAGCGGTTTAAACTTTTGTACAACGAGGAAGGTCCTATCAGGAGTTCTGCTCTCACAACAACCCGTTCTCATTCAAATAACGTCGCTTTTCGCTCGTATGCGCGCTATGGCCACAAATGGACGTAATTTGACATAAAATCTGATCACGGAAGGGATGTACTGTCCCGTTTTCTGTTTGGGTCCTCTGGCTTAATCTCTTAGGTTATGAAAGGCAGCTTTCAATTACCCGTTTTCATGACGTTTTGAAACCTTTGGAGAACTTCCTGCCCTCCTAACCAACCAGAGGACATTTAACTTGCTGTTTTGGAAAAAAAATAAAAATTATTTTCAATTTTTTCATTTTCAAATTATGCTCATTCTCGGCCACACGGGCAAATGGCCAAATTCAGACGTAATTTGTAAGAGGACAGATTGTTGTGACCTGCCGGGAACATCTAAATTTAAAATCCTATAATAAATATTAAAATAATATAAAGTGCAGCAAACACTGAAAAATAATTAAATTCCTGGGTAGCCTAACCTGTATTTCAATAATAATTGTTTTTAATATATAAACTAGTTAATTAATTTTGTTGCAAAATATATTACTGAATTTATCTAAGTGTAGGAAAGTACCATTAAAGTTATTAACGTATCTAGTTTAATTATTATTACAAATCTGCAATTGACACGAACCACCTCATGGGCACTGAGCACACGTTACGGACGAATTCCTGAAACTGAAACGATTAATGGCACATAGATAACATTTCCGAAAGGATCCAAACAAAAAATCTAATGTACCACAAACCGTCCTTTAAACCTTGGGGCAGGAATCTGGGTCCCCAAAGTCTTTAGTTAATTTGTTAAGACTTTCTTTAGTTGTCTTGGCGGGCTGGGCACTATATCCTTATCTTGTTACCTGTTGGGAAGACCAGTGTCTGAGTGGAGAGTTGTTTGTTGTGAAGACCATTGTCTGAGTGGGGAATTGTTTGTTGTGAAGACCAGTGGCTGAGTGGGGAGTTGTTTGTTGTGAAGACCAGTAGCTGAGTGGGGAGTTGTTTGTTGTGAAGACCAGTGGCTGAGTGGGGAGTTGTTTGTTGGTAAGACCAGTGGCTGAGTGGGGAGTTGTTTGTTTTGAAGACCAGTGGCTGAGTGGGGAATTGTTTGTTGTGAAGACCAGTGGCTGAGTGGGGAGTTGTTTGTTGTGAAGACCAGTGGCTGAGTGGGGAGTTGTTTGTTGTGAAGACCAGTAGCTGAGTGGGGAGTTGTTTGTTGGTAAGACCAGTGGCTGAGTGGGGAGTTGTTTGTTGTGAAGACCAGTGGCTGAGTGGGGAGTTGTTTGTTGGTAAGACCAGTGGCTGAGTGGGGAGTTGTTTGTTGTGAAGACCAGTGGCTGAGTGGGGAGTTGTTTGTTGTGAAGACCAGTGGCAGAGTGGGAGTTGTTTGTTGGTAAGACCAGTGGCTGAGTGGGGAGTTGTTTGTTGTGAAGACCAGTGGCAGAGTGGGAGTTGTTTGTTGGTAAGACCAGTGGCTGAGTGGGGAGTTGTTTGTTGTGAAGACTAGTGGTAGAGTGGGGAGTTTGTTGTGAAGACCAGTGGCAGAGTGGGGAGTTGTTTGTTGTAGTAATGGCGTCAGTTGACGCCAGCAGCTGATTAGAAGAAATAATTAATAACTCTCTCGGAGGGAGACTACAGAGAGGGAGAAGTAAATATCTCAGCTGATCTCTGAAACAAGAGGATGATAACTATTTGAGAGGTAGGGACGTTAAGAAGAGTAAGTCAAGAGCTGTGGACGAGCAGCACGAATATAAGGGAGGTCAGATTTGTGATCGAGGCAGTGAAGCTGAGGTCCGGCTTCAGAAAAGGGGACATGAGCTCAAGGCCACAAATATACAATGTGACTATACTGTAAGCTAAAGTAACTAGGCTATGCAAGTCGTATTTGAAATGTGAGGATTCATGACAAAGTTGGTAATAAAGAAACTCCCTTCTGCATCATGGCTAATCTATAAACAGGTATTTCATTGGCGAGGTGAAGATACATATTCTTGGAGATAACTTATGAACTATCCCACTCCCCTAGAGCATAACCGAGGTCAGGAGCTTTTGACTGTTTAAAAGTATTTTGGGAGATACATATGGGATCAGTAGTCCTGATCACTCGCCTCCTCGTTTATCACGAAGAGGCGAGTGAGCGTGCTCACGGAGCATCCCTGACATTCCAAGATAGTCTGAATATAGACATGGAACCAATGGAGTAGCCTCCACCAGAACATCACCATGATGAAGCAGAGGGCCAAGGTGGGCAGTTGGTTCCTGAGACTGAGCCTCAGTAACACGTGTGTCAGAATGTTTAGGGTGAGAGGTACGAGTAGATCTAATGGACTAAACTTGGTTTATATGTAGTAGAAGATCATCAATAACTGCATGGTTTTCAGGTAAAATTAAGGTAAAAATATTTGGTCGAAGTAAGTGGCCCAATCTTATCAACTATGGGAGTAAATGAGGTTCGAGAGCATAACCGTTCATAAACGGCCTCCTCACAGAGGCTAATGTTGTATTTTGGAGCTTTCGCAGAAACATATCCAGATAAATTAATGGACTATTAAATTGACTGGAAATTAATGGTACCAGAATATAATCTATATAGCTGTGATAAGGTTATTAGGTCATATGGGGGAGTAGGTTAGTACATGAGAGGAACTTGTTAGCTCGGAACTCCTTAACTCAACAAATGAGGAGGTGAGTAAAATTATAGCAAATAAACTTAGTTATTATTCTAATATACAAGCCACAGATGCAACAGCTGAGGAATTCACATAACAGATAAACAAAATAGGAAATAGTCTCGATAATTTGGCAAACCTAAAACCAGATATTATCGTCCTACGAAACTTCAGCCTGTCCAGTTTAAGATGGAGGATATCAAACAATATTATTATATCAGGAAATATATCTGGAAATAACCAACCACAGGTCAGGAACTACTTAGATTCAGTGACAAATTTTCGCTCAACCAACAGATAACAGAACCGTCAAGGACCGAAAATATTCTAGATCTGGTCTTCACAAACAATGAAGACATTACAATCTCAGATACCAGATTTAAATTCAATAAATGAATTTTAATATGGGAAAACTAAACATGGAACTTACAAATATTGAACGATGAACTGTTCTAAGTAATAAAAACCCCTCACATGGAAACGAATAACTGACTGCAGAAGCTTATTAAATCGGTATGACACATGTTCCTTTGTGTAAAGCCAGATAGAGAGCCAGCTTAGAAAGAGAACGCAGACAGGAATACAGAAAAAGGAAAACAATAATTGAAATGATTAAGCAGACAAATCTATTCAGACAAAGAAAGAATAATTTAAACAGGGAGTTTGAAGAAATAGAACTGGGACTGAAGCAATCATATCAGATGAATAAATGTAATTAGAACAGAAAGCCATGCAAGATATAAATAAAAATAAAAATATTTCTTCTCGTGTGTGAAAACATGATTAGGATGTTTAGCATCCTAATAAACCGCATGAAAGTGAAAGATCTGGAAAGCTTCTTTATGTGTGATGTCCAAACCCTTGAAAATATAACCGATATCAACACGAACTCTGCAGATTTTGTAAGAGAAATCGACAGCATGCCCATGAACTTAGCCCCAGGTCCAGATTTCTTGAACTCAATATTTCAAAATTTATATAGAAACGCAAAGTACCAGTAGCACAAACACTTAGTGTAGTGTAGAGGAAGAGCTTGGAATCAGGGAAAATACTAAAAGTGCTTAAATCAGCAGATATAGCTCCCCTCCCACACAAGAGAGGGAGCAAAACATTGGCTAAGAATTATAGATCAGTAGCACTAAGTTTTTGAGAGTCATCAGGAGTCTGCTCTCCAGTTTTATGGAGATTAATGACCTCCACAACCCAAGCCAATATGGATTTAAAATCGGAAAGGTCATGCCTTTCGCAGTTACTCTTCACTCTGAAAATATCACTCATTAGAAGAAAAACAGAATGCAGATGTGATATACATGGACTTTGCAAAGGCATTTGATAAATGTGACCACGGAGTGATGGCCTGAGGTGAACAGGAATAGCAGATAAAGTAGGACAAAGATATTAAATTTTCTGTCAAGTTAAACGCAAGAGAAACAGTCAATAAATTAAAATCGCGTCTAAGCACCGTGAAAAGTTTTGTATCTCAGGGCACAGTCCTTGCACCACTGCTTTTCCATATTCTGATATGAGCTATAGACAAAAATACAAGTCTCAACTTCGTATCATCTTTTTGCAGATGACACAAAAGTCTGCATGAAATTTTTTTCTGAAGACATTAAAAACTATTAATAAAGTTTTCGTTTGGGCAGCACAAAATAACATGATTATTTAGGGTGATAAATTCCTGATACGCATGTATGGTATAATGGATCTGCCGGTTGCTTCAAGTACCAGCCTGTTAGACCAAGCTCTCACAAGTCAAGCCTGGTCTCGAACCGGGCTTAGGGGGAGTAAGCTTCCCCAGAACCCCATCAAGGAACAATCCAGGTATCACAATCGTGGCAACGGGGGGTGGAGGGGGGGGGATGGGGCGGAGGAAATTGGGCTGACCAGTTAGGTTAAGAAAGGACGGTGCTGCCAGAGAGCTTCCTGATAAGGAAAGAGGGAACAGTGGCCCGAGTCTTGGGCATGGTCGCCTGCCACACGTGTCTTACAGGCTGAGGAAAGAGATTGTAAAGAAATTAAATATATTTTGCTTCTCTTCCTTGTGCCGCCATACACCGCAGAGCCCAACACGGGGAGCCGTAAGAACCCAAGGCAGAGCCACGGTCACAGGGTAAGAATATATACAGGTAACCAATGGTGAGTCTGAATGTCAACCCTGAGTTCATCAGTAATCCGACCCACTAATGCCTTCGTGACCCACGGCCAGTGAGGCCCGCTTGCCACACTAGTAAACTGGGTCAGTCTCCCCTCCACTGAACCTCCAGTTGTTATATTCTCTCTCTACCAAAGAAGCGTTTTGCCCTCCAGGAGCGGCAGCCACTTGGTAGAGTTTACCTCTAGATGTTAGTAAATAGGAATATACTCGTCGCTATGTATGATGTGTACTCACCTATTTGTGTTTGCGGGGGTTGAGCTCTGGCTCTTTGGTCCCGCCTCTCAACCGTCAATCAATAGGTGTACAGATTCCTGAGCCTATTTGGCTCTATCATATCTACACTAGAAACTGTGTATGGAGTCAGCCTCCACCACATCACTTCCTAATGCATTCCATTTGTCAACCACTCTGACACTAACAAAGTTCTTTCTAATATATCGTGTCTTGTGTGTGTGTGTGTGTGTGTGTGTGAGAGAAAAGGGTATATAATTTTCATTAAGAAAAAAAAGCACATTGCGGAGCCCATGAATATTACCACCATTTAACAATTTCGAGCTTGGCAACCATTCTGACTTTGAGTAGGGTATATCCCCATACAAGTCCTTAAACTCAGTGGACACTATATATAATTCATTATGTATGTATGTATAGTATGTAATATCAACAACTTGCAGGCTGTGTGTGTATGCATGGAAGACACACACTCGTCGTCTCTATGCATGGAAGACACACTCGTCTCCTCTCTGCATGGCAGACACACACTCGTCGTCTCTACGCATGGAAGACACACACTCGTCGTCTCTATGCATGGAAGACACACACTCGTCGTCTCTATGCATGGAAGACACACACTCGTCGTCTCTATGCATGGACGACACACACTCGTCTCCTCTCTGCATGGAAGACACACACTCGTCTCCTCTCAGCATGGAAGACACACACTCGTCTCCTCTCAGCATGGAAGACACACATTCGTCTCTTCTCTGCGTGGAAGACACACACTCGTCTCCTCTCTGCATGGAAGACACACACTCGTTGCTGTTATGGCCCTACTGGGACGCAACCGGGTTCTTTACTGATGGTAATAGTTGTTTGGGTATCCGGCCCCAAGTTTGTAGAGGCTTTCAAGGGGTGTGTTCCGTAACGCAAGTAAAATCAACAAGGAAGGTACACTAAATATAAAAGATTAGTACTTTCCTCTATATATATAATTTCCACCACCATATATGAATAAAAGGTCACACACGGGAATTATTACTACACAAAATATATACAGCTTCGTCTTCCTCCGAAGACACTGGATACTCGGCGATGCTCACTCTGGGTAGCCCTGGTTTCTTCTTCCGTGGCCCACGATGAATCCACGATGACTACGACGAATCTACCCTGGCCACAGGCCAGCCCAACCACCATCCCACTGGGTGCCTCTTCGTGATGGCCTACAACCACGGTCCAGCTTGTAGCTGGCAGGTACTAGTCAGCTTCGCTGTCAGGCCACTCCACGACTAATACTAGGGTTGCGAGCCCTAGCCAGGAGCCTCGTGTGACTCGCTGGTCACCCTCCTCGGTCGTCACCTCAGTGGGTGGTCTCTTCCACCAGCCAGCCCCGGATACGGCGAATCCCGTTACTGCCACTCCTCAGGCAGGCAATCATACACTCAGCAGAGTTCGTCCAGGGGTGGCTCACAGCTTCCATAAAGCAGACTGGTGAAGAGACCTTGGCTGCCTTGGGTAGACTGATTCCACGTACCTCCCAACCGTCCTAGGTTGACTCTGAAAGTGGACACGTCATCAGTACTGGAGACTACATAGGGCCACTAGGAAACTTCACTTACTAGCTTAGACAGAAACGTCCACCTATTTGCTCCATAGATGGCGTTCATTGTCTAAGCGCCACCTTACCAGAGGTCAGCAGCGGCTACGTCACGAGCTGACTAGGACAGGCATCCAGCGCCTGTTGCCGGCATATCCTGTCACCACTAGATGGCGTTGTCTGTGTTGTGGGGTTTTCGGGAGCCATCTCACAGATGGCGTTGTCGTCACTGCTCCATGCTCCGACGATGGACTCTTGTCCGTAACAGTTGCTATGTATGAAAGACACATACTCGTCTCTAGGAATGAAAGACACATTCTCGTCGCTATGTATGGAAGACACATACTCGTCTCTATGTATGTAAGACACATACTCGTCGCTATGTATGGAAGACATACTCGTCGCTATGTATGGAAGACACATAATTGCCACAGCCACAGACAGTGTTGGTTCTGTTTCTTCACCACCAGGCGCACCAAGGACCTCACCAACACAGCCCTCTAGCCACTCAACTGAATCACCAATGAATTAATCTGTGAAGTACTCATCCCTAACTTTATATAATAAAACATTTTGGTATGCTCTGGAAAATGGGTTTTTAAGATCTTCGCCTCCAAGAACAACGTTAGAATAGTCATCTACCTACTGTACATAATCAGTACCGTTAGGTGGTAAGCTATGAATAAACTGAAGGATATTATTATTCAACAAGCAGCATGTATGTGTGTTTTAGACAGTTACTTACGGGAGCGTTTTTGTCCCTAGCGTCAAGTTGGCAGACTCTGTGAGCTTCACGAACTTCGTGAGATTCATAGTGGCACAGGGCGACGACGAAATGGTCCTGGGGGACGCCCACTGGATCTCTTACCACCAGGTGAGTCCCAGCTCCTCCACTGGCACTACCACCACCAGGTGAGTCCCAGCTCCTCCACTGGCACTACCACCACCACCAGGTGAGTCCCAGCTCCTCCACTGGCACTACCACCACCACCAGGTGAGTCCCAGCTCCTCCACTGGCACTACCACCACCAGGTGAGTCCCAGCTCCTCCACTGGCACTACCACCACCAGGTGAGTCCCAGCTCCTCCACTGGCACTACCACCACCAGGTGAGTCCCAGCTGCTCCACTGGCACTACCACCACCACCAGGTGAGTCCCAGCTCCTCCACTGGTACTACCACCACCAGGTGAGTCCCAGCTCCTCCACTGGCACTACCACCACCAGGTGAGTCCCAGCTCCTCCACTGGCACTACCACCACCAGGTGAGTCCCAGCTGCTCCACTGGCACTACCACCACCACCAGGTGAGTCCCAGCTCCTCCACTGGCACTACCACCACCACCAGGTGAGTCCCATCTCCTCCACTGGCACTACCACCACCAGGTGAGTCCCAGCTCCTCCACTGGCACTACCACCACCACCAGGTGAGTCCCAGCTCCTCCACTGGCACTACCACCACCAGGTGAGTCATGGGGTGAATGTTATGACCCAGAGTATACACATAATTTTAATATACATTACGTCCTAAGTTTAGTAATAAATGGTATATATATGGTCATTAATATATATAATATTGTTTCAATAATGTTATGCTAGGTATATGTTCCTCTAACTAGTGGCAAATTATATGTTAAGCTGTTGTCCAAACCACACACTAGAAAGTGAAGGGACGACGACGTTTCTTCTGTGAACTTAAAACTTCCTTTAAGAGCAAACTAAGACAGCTTTCTAGTCTTTGTCCTCCAGACTTCGATCTCATTAAACGTTTCCGTGTCATCTGCCCTTCTCTTCCTTATTTTTATCGTCTACCTAAGACTCATATACCTGGTGTTCTTCTTCGTCCTATCATTTCTTCATGGGACTCTGTCGGCTATCCTCTTGCCTCCTGGCTCGCTAAAACCCTGACGCCTTACCTTGGCACTTTTTCTCCTGCCCACTTCATAGAAAGACTGCGCCTGCAGCCCTCCTGTAAGATGCTTAGTCTTGATGTCGACTCTCTATTCACTAATGTTCCGCTCGATGACGTTCTTTCTTTCTTGAGACAGAAGGCGACTGAGGGTCTTCTTCCTCTTCCGCTTCCCACTGACGTTTTCCTGAAACTCATTAGACTCTGTGTTGACTCTAACTCTTTCTCCTTCAAAGGTAAATATTACACTCAAACTTTCGGTGTTGCTATGGGTTCCCCTCTCTCTCGTGTTCTTGCCAATTTCTACATGGAATACTTCGAAACTGTTCTTCCTTCTATTGATACTCGTCCCTCTCTCTGGCTTCGCTAGGTGGATGACATCTTTGCTTTATGGCCTCATGGCCCAGGTTTTTTCCAGCCTTTCCTCGCCTCTCTTAACAATCTGGCACCTTCCATTCATTTCAAAGTTGAATGGGAATCTAATTCCCTCCTTCCTTTTCTTGACGTTCATGTTCACAGCTCTGTGTCCGGATTCTCTTTCTCTATCTACCGCAAACCCATGCATATTGGAATGTACATTCACTTCTTTTCCTACCATCCTCCTTCTGTTAAGTGTCCTCGTCTCTCTCTTCTTCAGCGCTCTACGCATCAGTAACCATCAGTTTCTAGATTCTGAAATTGCCTTTATCTACAAATCATTTTCTCGCCTTGGTTACCCTTTGCAGTTTTTCAACTGTGCCTATTCTCAAGCTAAACGAAATTTCTTTCATCCTAAACTTGCTTCCAACACTAGTAGCACTGTACTATGCCTTCCCTTCATATCTGAACTCAAATCGTTTAATAATACCTTTCGTCCTCTTGACATAAAGCTCACCTTTCGACAAACTAACACACTTCGTAGCAATCTAGTTCACACTGCTCCTCCTACTTCTAATGCTGTTGGTGTCTACCCTATTTCTTGTTCGTCTTGTCCTCTCCATTACTTTGGTGATACTGGCCGAACACTGAATGACAGAATTAAGGAACACAAAAGAAGTGTTAAGTCTGCTGACACAAACAATGGTCTCTTCTGTCATGTTACGGATTCTAATCATCCTATTGATTGGTCTTACTCCAAAATAATCTTTCCTGCCTCTACTCTATATAGACGCCGTCTTGTTGAATCGGCTCTGATACACAACATGAACAACATGAACTTGAGTCCTGGCTTTGTTGCTGTTAACTCTTCCCTTTCACAGTATATACTCAAATGTTCTAAACTTTCTAACAAACGTGACTTAACATAAGCATACCCTTCCATTTATCTTTCTTTATTTCTTTCTTTCTTTTTTCTTTCACTTGTTTTCTCTTCCTTTCTTATTCCTATAACAATCCCCTTTATTACACCTTACTTTCGTACCTTTTGCCTTGCTTTTTCTTCCTCTAAGATTTCCTTCTCCTCACCTCTCTCTCTCTTGCCTATTTATTGCCCTCATCACAATCGACTTGAGAATGGTCCAGGACGGACGGAAACGTCGTCGTCCCTCCACTTTCTAGTGTGTGGTTTGGTCAACATATTTAAGCCACGTTATTGTGACTCCTCGTCTGCATATACGTTAGGCTATTATGTAACCAGCCCGGGATAACAATTTCCACGAAATTCCAATGCTCTCTTATCAAAAGGGACCCTCTTACTGCTCCCCTTCTAACTCTCTCGCCTTCCTTATTACAGTTCAGCCCTGGGGAAGCACTGCATTTGTTACGATACCTGATTGTTTCATTTCAGTGAATGCTATTACATCTATGTTGTCCTCTTTCCCAAGCTCACTTACTTTGGTTGTAATCCCATCTGTGTTTGAGAGCATTTCTATGAAGCTGACTCTCTTCGGTCCAGACTCAGTTACCCTCGTTGTCCCTGGGATAGAGTGGGAGGGAGGATGTGCGATTGGATGGAAAGGAGTGTCTGGAATGGTGGCTTGGGAAGTCTGTAGTTGGGGTGCTGGGAGGGTCTGGGATGAAGAGCTGGAATGATCTGGGATGGGAGGGAGGGAATAGGATTTGGAGAAGAAATGGCAGTGGATGGGGAATAAGGAAGCCTGAGATGGGAGCATGGGGTGGGGAAAAAGGTAGGACATCGGGTGGGGCAACAGGAATGGGGAACTGGGAGGACACATCTGAGGAACAGGGAAGGCGGGATTGATAAGGGAACAGGGAGGGCATGGACCGCAGAGGGCCACTAAGAGCAGGGAAGGCATAGGTGGTGGTTGTGGGAGGAATGTTGTGGGGTGAGACTGTAGGTGGCTTCTGTTACACTCCTCTCTGGGGATGCCGGCCTGCTGTTGCAGGGTTCCCCAAGCCCTCTTAAAGTTATTGAGGATACAAAGCCAAGGCCTGTGGTTAACCCATTCTCTTCCATATCATTGTGTGCGAGTCAGAGTATGTGTGCGTACTTTCCTAATTGTGCCTGTGGGGGTTTAAGCTTTGGCCCCGGTGTAATATCTTGGCCGAGTACCCCGCTACTATCACTGAAATAACCGTGCAATCTCCGCTCCTTCTATGGTAATAACTGATGCTATACCGATCATGTAAGATGTTAACACTCGGGCCGTCATACGAGGACGTAAACCAGTAAACAGAGAGAGAGAGAGAGAGGGAGAGAGAGAGGGAGAGAGGGAGAGAGAGGGAGAGAGGGAGAGAGAGGGAGAGAGGGAGAGAGAGGGAGAGAGGGAGAGAGAGAGGGAGAGAGGGGGAGAGAGAGAGAGAGAGAGAGAGAGAGAGAGAGAGAGAGAGAGAGAGAGAGAGAGAGAGAGAGAGAGAGAGAGAGAGAGAGAGAGAGAGAGAGAGAGAGAGAGAGAGAGAGAGAGAGAGAGAGAGAGAGAGAGAGAGAGAGAGAGAGAGAGAGAGAGAGAGAGAGAGAGAGAGAGAGAGAGAGAGAGAGGGGGGGGGGGAGGAGAGAGAGAGGGAGAGAGCGAGAGAGAGAGAGGGAGGGAGGGAGGGAGAGAGAGAGGGAGAGAGGGAGAGAGAGAAGGAGAGAGCGAGAGAGAGAGAGGGAGGGAGGGAGGGAGGGAGAGGGAGAGAGAGAGATGAGGGGGGGGGGGGAACAGTGAGGCAGAGCGAGAACGAGAGCGAGGGAGGGAGAACGAGAGCTAGTGAGGCAAAAGGGAGAGGGAGAAACTAGTGATGGAGGGGGAGACAGAAAGATAGAGATATTCGTAGTCACAGCCTTCGTATGAGTTACCGAGTAACGCTGCCACCACCCTGAATTACCGGACAGGGGACCGGAGTGAGAGTCGTAGGCAAACCAGATGGTATAAACCTACCAGGACAGGTGTAGGGGACAATTGAACGGTACAAGGATCCTGGCCGAACACTCGAATAATCCTGACCACTTGGGAACTATAGAGTACGCAAGAATAAGGCGGGACACACCCAATACTAACACCTCCACAATGGACGGACGGGGGGGGGGGGGGGGGAGGAGTACTGAATATTTAAGGACACTAGATCACTAGGGCAAAAGGGACGGTAGGCCCAGTATCATTAAGACAAGGAACCATTAATACACGTTTAATAACACTTAACAATATATGACTTTATTTGGAATGATTAAATAAGACACTCCCTGGCTATATTCCCTACCAGAGGCCAAGTGTATTGAATGAGGTGCTTTAGTTCAAGAGAGCCGAACTTACTCGTGTGGTGCTCCACAGTTTTCCTGGAGATGATGTTCCCTCCCTGAGTTCACTCACACCGTCCTACTGGGCTGCGCCCACTCTACTGTGTCTCTTCCATGATCTCCTGCTCCCCAGCTGAACATGAGGGTTTGCATTTGATATTTAGGGGTTAATCCCTGAAGATTATCATGACGGCATCAACTCTGACCTCTTCGTGACTCGGTGACCGTTGACCTGTTCTCCTGGTTAACTGGTACCGAGGTGTAACTTTTTCCATTGTCTGCCGCTGCCTGACTGGCGCCGCGCCTGTGGGTTGTTCATCCTCCACGTGGCTTGTTCATGCTGTTATGATGTTCATGTTGTACTACTATGTACGGCTCTTTTGTTACACCGGCTCCCAACTGTCAATCAACTTGTGAACAGATTACTGCCTAATGCATTCCATCTGTTATCACCTCTGAGCAAGTAGTGTACTCACCTAATTGTACTCACCTAATTGTGCTTGCGGGGGTTAGGCTTTGGCTCTTTGGTCCTGCCTCTCAACCGTCAATCAACAGGTGTACAGGTTCCTGAGCATATTGGGCTCTATCATATCTACACTTGAAACTGTGTATGGAGTCAGCCTCCACCACATTACTTCCTAATGCATTCCATTTGTCAACCACTCTGACACTAAAAAAGTTCTTTCTAATATCTCTGTGGCTCATTTGGGCACTCAGTTTCCACCTGTGTCCCCTAGTGCGTGTGCCCCTTGTGTTAAATAGCCTGTGTTTATCAACCCTGTCGATTCCCTTGAGAATCTTGAATGTGGTGATCATGTCCCCCCTAAGTCTTCTGTCTTCCAACGAAGTGAGGTTTAATTCCCGTAGTCTCTCCTCGTAGCTCATACCTCTCAGCTCGGGTACTAGTCTGGTGGCAAACCTTTGAACCTTTTCCAGTTTAGTCTTATGCTTGACTAGATATGGACTCCATGCTGGAGCCGCATACTCCAGGATTGGTCTGACATATATGGTATATAATGTTCTGAAAGATTCCTTACACAAGTTTCTAAAGGCCGTTCTTATGTTAGCCAACCTGGCATATGCTGCTGATGTTATCCTCTTGATATGAGCTTCAGGGGACAGGTCTGGCGTGATATCAACCCCCAGGTCTCTCTCTCTCTCTGACTCTTGAAGTATTTCATCTCCCAAATGATACCTTGTATCTGGTCTCCTGCTTCCTACCCCTATCTTCATTACATTACATTTGCTTGGGTTAAACTCTAACAACCATTTGTTCGACCATTCCTGCAGCTTGTCCAGGCCTTCTTGAAGCCTCAAGCGGTCCTCCTCTGTCTTAATCCTTCTCATAATTTTGGCGTCGTCAGCAAACATTGAGAGGAATGAGTCTATACCCTCTTGGAGATCATTTACGTATATCAGAAACAGGATAGGTCCAAGCACAGAGCCCTGTGGGACTCCACTGGTGACTTCACGCCATTCTGAGGTCTCACCCCTCACTGTAACTCTCTGCTTCCTATTGCTTAGGTATTCTCTTATTCACTGGAGCGCCCTTCCAGTTACTCCTGCCAGTTTCTCCAGCTTATGCATCAACCTTTTATGGGGTACTGTGTCAAAGGCTTTCCGACAGTCCAAAAAAATGCAGTCCGCCCATCCTTCTCTTTCTTGCTTAATCTTTGTCACCTGATCGTAGAATTCTATCAAGCCTGTAAGGCAAGATTTACCCTCCCTGAACCCATGTTGATAGGTTGTCACGAAGTCTCTTCTCTCCAGATGTGTTACTAGGTTTTTTCTCACAATCTTCTCCATCACCTTGCATGGTATACAAGTTAAGGACACTGGCCTGTAGTTCAGTGCCTCTTGTCTGTCACCCTTTTTGTATATGTGTGTGTGTGTGTGTGTGTGTGTGTGTGTGTGTGTGTGTGTGTGTGTGTGTGTGTGTGTGTGTGTGTGTGTGTGTGTGTGTGTGTGTGTGTGTGTGTGTGTACTCACCTAGTTGTACTCACCTAGTTGTGTTTGCGGGGGTTGAACTCTGGCTCTTTGGTCCCGCCTCTCAACCGTCAATCAACAGGTGTACAGATTCCTGAGCCTATCGGGCTCTATCATATCTACACTTGAAACTGTGTATGGAGTCAGCCTCCACCACATCACTGCCTAATGCATTCCATTTGTCAACCACTCTGACACTAAAAAAGTTCTTTCTAATATCTCTGTGGCTCATTTGGGCACTCAGTTTCCACCTGTGTCCCCTTGTGCGTGTTCCCCTTGTGTTAAATAGACTGTCTTTATCTACCCTATCAATTCCCTTCAGAATCTTGAATGTGGTGATCATGTCCCCCCTAACTCTTCTGTCTTCCAGCGAAGTGAGGTTTAATTCCCGTAGTCTCTCCTCGTAGCTCATACCTCTCAGCTTGGGTACTAGTCTGGTGGCAAATCTTTGAACCTTTTCCAGTTTAGTCTTATCCTTGACTAGATATGGACTCCATGCTGGGGCTGCATACTCCAGGATTGGCCTGACATATGTGGTATACAAAGTTCTGAATGATTCTTTACACAAATTTCTGAATGCCGTTCGTATGTTGGCCAGCCTGGCATATGCCGCTGATGTTATCCTCTTGATATGTGCTGAAGGAGACAGTGTGTGTGTGTGTGTGTGTGTGTGTGCGTTTACTAGTTGTGTTTACTAGTTGTGTTTTTACGGGGGTTGAGCTTTGCTCTTTCGGCCCGCCTCTCAACTGTCAATCAACTTGTTTACTAACTACTTTTTTTTTCTTTTTTTTTCTTTTTTCCACACCACACACACACACACACCCCAGGAAGCACCCCGTGACAGCTGACTAACTCCCAGGTACCTATTTACTGCTAGGTAACAGGGGCATTTAGGGTGAAAGAAACTTTGCCCATTTGTTTCTGCCTCGTGCGGGAATCGAACCCGCGCCACAGAATTACGAATCCTGCGCGCTATCCACCAGGCTACGAGGCCCCCTGTGTGTGTGTGTGTGTGTGTGTGTGTGTGTGTGTGTGTGTGTGTGTGTGTGTGTGTGTGTGTGTGTGTGTGTGTGTGTGTGTGTGTGTGTGTGTGTGTGTGTGTGTGTGTGTGTGTGTGTGTGTGTGTGAATTCAACTAGTTGTGCTTGAGGGGGTTGAGCTTTGGCTGTTTGATTCCGCCTGTCAACCGTCATTATATTGGTGTAAGGATTCCTGAGCTTCTCGATGTCTATCATATCTACATTTGAAACTGTTGTCCTCAGGCTAGAGGAGAAGCAGGCAGGATTATCAGTCTCCGTGGTGTAGTGGTAAGACACTCGCCTGACGTTCCGCGAGCGCTATGTCATGGGTTCGTATCCAGGCCGGGGAGGATTTACTGGGCGCAATTCCTTAACTGTAGCCTCTGTTTAACGCAACAGTAAAATGTGTACTTGGATGAAAAAACGATTCTTCGCGGCAGGAGATCGTATTCCAGGGACCTGCCCGAAACGCTAAGCGTACTAGTGGCTGTACAAGAATGTAACAACTCTTGTATATATCTCAAAAAAAAAAAAATGTATCCGTCCTCCTGTTTGACAAAGGCCTAGGCCTAAGGTCTAGTCTTCAGTGCGCCAAGTAGGTCAGCTACAGCGGCACTAAGTGTGCACTGCCCCTCCTACCAGCTGTGGTAGGCCGTGGATGTGTGGATTGGCCAGAAATTAAGGCAGTAATTGTTAATGTGGCAATATCGAGGCACGCTGATGGGGGTTTTGTGAGGTAGGTGGGCCGCCTCACGGTACCTGGTGCCCCAGGCATCACTCCTGTGAAAATAGTCTTTGTGCCCTCCCTACCTAAGGTCGTGGTTTGTGTGCGCGACTAGTGTGTTTACACGAGAGACTGCCAGGACACCCCATATAGTGCCCTTACACTACGTGTGAGTGTAAACCTTGTGCCATGTAGGTGTCTATATGTACATGTGTGTGTGTGTGTAGGGCAGAGTGCAGTGTTGAAGACATACCACCCAACAACACATGAAGTGAGCCGCAGCAAATAGATGGTTGTTGACACGAGAAGACTTTGAGACAATAAGTGAGCATGGCTGGTGTGCCCGAGAACCATTACGGCCCCCCCGGCGGGGGCTCCCGTCCTCGCCGGGGGCCCCTGGGTGCTGATCCCCACCCGGGGCCCTCCGGTGGGGATCCCCACCCGGGGCCCTCCGGTGGGGATCCCCACCCGGGGCCCTCCAGTGAGGATCCCCACCCGGGGCCCTCCGGTGAGGATCCCCACCCGGGGCCCTCCGGTGGGGATCCCCACCCGGGACCCTTCAACAGTAATGGTACAGGTGATACAACAAGGGATGATGATGATACCTACCAACTAGTCCAAGGCAGAAACGGCAAGAAACGGGACAGGTTACAGCGACAGGGTGAGCAGCAACAGCAACCTCAACAACAACAACAACAACGACGACAAGACGAAGACAGTGAGTGGCACATCCTAATCTTTCCTGCAATGGGATTGACTGCAGCAGAAAAGTACAGATGCATTATTGAGGCCGCCCGCACCCACAGAGCAGAGTATCGTATAGAGAGCAGGTGTGTAGGTGGCAATGTTAGTGCACGGGTGCAGGGTTACAGTGCCCTGAAGTACTTCACAGAGACCAGTCTCGAGTATCAAGGTAAGAATGTTAAATTGTTGGAAGCAAACCCACAGACAAGACAAACTAAAATTATAATTAAGAACTATAGTATTCATGTTGACGTGGCATATCTCAAGGACTATGACGAGATTGTTTGGGTCGAGCGCAACACTGGACCAGGGGGTCTGGCCAAAAATCAAGCAATTGCTATGTGGAAGGGAGGCCTGCCCTAAGTCATTAAAATATCAGGCATGAGGGCGTGCAAAGTGGAGAGGTATATTGGCAGCCCGTCCTTGTGTGGCAACTGTCAACGGTGGGATCACAGAACGTGGCAATGTGATCGCCCAATTAGGTGTGGGTGTTGCAGTGGCTCTCACGACACCAGCAGTGCCTAGCTAAGCTTGCATCGGGTGGGAGTGGCGGGGTAATACCTAGATGTGTCAACTGCAAGCAGGCCCACCATGCTTGGAACAGGTATTGCAGCAAGAGGCCTGACTGGCAGGGCTTGAGAAGGACGCCGACGCAGACAGCAGGTGGACCAGTGAACAGGGGCGGAAATGGCTCCGTGAACAGTACCACAGCAAGCCAGGGTCCAGCCTCCAGTCGGCAGACACCAGCCTGGGGTAGTGGTGGAGTGACCCACCACCACCCCGCACAGGCCCAACCAGACCCCATTTCTCTCACAAACCCACTTACCTCTACCCCACTCACTAACCCCAACCCTACCCCACCCAACAACCCCATTCCTGCCTCATCACCTATACCCCCTAACGCCTCCCAGTCAACCAGCCCTTCCGCCTCTCAGGCGACCCTTCCTCCCCCCCACCCTACCGCTCCCCCTCCCCACTCACCAGCCAACACCTCACTGGGTCCAGATAAAACAATGCTGCCCGATATGGAAGCAATGATTACCCACGTGATAAAAAATCACCCACTCATGCAAGAACTAATAAGCAAGCAAAATAAACCCTATGTACAATCCAGAAGACCCAGGGGGACAGGTTGCAACTTGGTGCATGAGGATGCAATACGAGCCACGGCACATAACAGCAGACTCGGTGCTATCGCTGCCCCAGTGAACACAACACCACCAGTGAACACAACACCACCAGTGAACACAACACCACCAGTGAACACAACACCACCAGTGAACACAACACCACCAGTGAACATAACACCACCAGTGAACACAACACCACCAGTGAACACAACACCACCAGTGAACATAACACCACCAGTGAACACAACACCACCAGTGAACACAACACCACCAGTGAACACAACACCACCAGTGAACACAACACCACCAGTGAACACAACACCACCAGTGAACACAACACCACCAGTGAACACACCACCACCAGTGAACACAACACCACCAGTGAACACAACACCAGTGAACGCAACACCACCAGTGAAGAGAACACCACCAGTGAACACAACACCGCCAGTGAACACAACACCACCAGTGAACACAACACCACCAGTGAACACAACACCACCAGTGAACACAACACCACCAGTGAACACAACACCACCAGTGAACACAACACCACCAGTGAACATAACACCACCAGTGAACACAACACCACCAGTGGACACAACACCACCAGTGAACATAACACCACCAGTGAACACAACACCACCAGTGAACACAACACCACCAGTGAACACAACACCACCAGTGAACACAACACCACCAGTGAACACAACACCAGTGAACACAACACCACCAGTGAACACAATACCACCAGTGAACACAACACCACCAGTGAACACAACACCGCCAGTGAACACAACACCACCAGTGAACACAATACCACCAGTGAACACAACACCACCAGTGAACACAATACCACCAGTGAACACAACACCACCAGTGGACACAACACCACCAGTGAACATAACACCACCAGTGAACACAACACCACCAGTGAACACAACACCACCAGTGAACACAACACCACCAGTGAACACAACACCACCAGTGAACACAACACCACCAGTGGACACAACACCACCAGTGAACATAACACCACCAGTGAACACAACACCACCAGTGAACACAACACCACCAGTGAACACAACACCACCAGTGAACACAACACCACCAGTGAACACAACACCAGTGAACACAACACCACCAGTGAACACAATACCACCAGTGAACACAACACCACCAGTGAACACAACACCGCCAGTGAACACAACACCACCAGTGAACACAATACCACCAGTGAACACAACACCACCAGTGAACACAATACCACCAGTGAACACAACACCACCAGTGAACACAACACCACCACCAGTGAACACAACACCACCAGTGAACACAACACCACCACCAGTGAACACAACACCACCAGTGAACACAACACCACCACCAGTGAACACAACACCACCAGTGAACACAACACCACCAGTGAACACAATACCACCAGTGAACACAACACCACCAGTGAACACAACACCACCACCAGTGAACACAACACCACCAACAGTGAACACAACACCACCAGTGAACACAACACCACCACCAGTGAACACAACACCACCAGTGAACACAACACCACCACCAGTGAACACAACACCACCAACAGTGAACACAACACCACCAGTGAACACAACACCACCACCAGTGAACACAACACCACCAGTGAACACAACACCACCAGTGAACACAACACCACCACCAGTGAACACAACACCACCAGTGAACACAACACCATCACCAGTGAACACAACACCACCAGTGAACACAACACCACCACCAGTGAACACAACACCACCAGTGAACACAACACCACCAGTGAACACAATACCACCAGTGAACACAACACCACCAGTGAACACAACACCACCACCAGTGAACACAACACCAACAGTGAACACAACACCACCAGTGAACACAACACCACCACCAGTGAACACAACACCACCAACAGCACCACCAGTGAACACAACGACACTAGTGCACACAACACCATTGACCACTGGCACCCATACAAACAGTACCACCAGCACATGACGGTGGTGCAACACCACATACAACACCACCAGTGAACACACACTCACCAGCAACACCACTGCACGCAGTACATCTGATGACCAACACCTCCACAATGGATAACCACGCTGAAGAAAGTCTCACTATCCTACAATGGAACTGTAATGGAGTTCGCAATAGAATTAATGACATCATACAATACGCTCGTGAACACCAAACTGATGTCATAGTGCTACAGGAGACGATGGTGGGTGATGACTTCAACCCAAGGTTCAGCGGTTATCGCAAGTTCTCCCTGCCCTCTGGGGAAAGAAAACGGGGTCTCATCACTTTTGTAAATAACAACATTCCCTCACAGATTATTGATGACCTGCACATGGGGGATGAGTTTGAATCACTGGGAGTAACCCTTTACTTAAACAATAATGCCCTACATATAATCAACCTATATGTGCCACAGAGTAAACTTGACCTTGACACACTGCCTGAGTTTGTTAATGAAGAACCTACCTTGCTGGTTGGTGCCTGAATGCCAGACACCCACACTTTGGTGCCAACTGTCATCAGCCCAATGTCAATGGACGGAAACTGTCACTCTTTGTCAGGGGAAGTGACAACCTTAGAGTCCTGGGTGATGAACAGCCAACTCACCTCAGAGGAGGAAGACTAGACTATGCTCTCCTGCTGAATGCACAGGACACGGATGCCAGTACACACATTGTGCACAGTTTATGTAGTGACCACTGGGCACTGATTACCACCGTCGACATGAACAAGAGAAGGAAAGAGACAAATAAAAGAAGAAGGTTATCACTCGGACCAGATATGAGGCCGCACTTCATAAACAGGATGAGTGACTGGTTCACAGAATACCAAATCCCAGAAGACATTGACACATTTGTTGATGACCTTAATCACCAAATTGAGAGCTGTCTAAGAGTTCCGCGCCGTACGCCTGGGCGAAGTAACCCTCAGAGGAAGAAAATAAAATGGTATGAGAATGATTACATAAAGATGCTTAACGCAAGTGTGCGAGACATGAGTAGAGAGTACCGGAGACATCCCACTGAAAGTAACCAAGAGTTGTTTAAAACTGTGTGTCAAGTAGCCAGCGAAGAGAAGATTATAGAGCGGGAAAGACAATGGCTTGAGTTCACTAGCTCTATTGGACGGGAAACACCTGCAAGACAAGTGTGGGCAAAAATTCAGATAGCTAAGGGTGGCAGAGCCCGGCCTGTGGCTCACAAAGACCCCCAGGGTAAGGCTGAGGAACTAATTCACAAGTGGAGTGATGCAGCATCCTCCTCCTCCCTCCCTGCAGAAATCAGCAGGGAACAGCTCCTACGACATGATGACAGAAGAATTAGGATAACAAGAGCACTGTCTAGTGATGACGAATATGGGGAACCAATCACAGCCCAAGAAGTAAGGGGCGCTATGAAAAAGGGTAAAAGTACAGCACCTGGTGAAGATGGCGTCACCTACGACATACTCAATGCACTGTGTGAAGTGTCTGGGAATCCACTACTCTACCTGTTTAACAAGTCATTCCTAAGTGGAGTGTTGCCCACACAATGGAAACACGCAATAATTGTTCCCATACCGAAGCCTAATGACCCTGGTAATTACAGACCTATCAGTCTCGCGTCATGCCCTTGCAAGATGCTTGAAAGAATCATCCTAAACCGACTGTTCCATAAAATAGGCAGGTTAGGGGAGGGGGTCAATGGATTTGTTAAAGGACGGAGCACAGCAAATTGTATAGTTAATTACTTGGCTAATGACACGGCTAGGTACTCTGTATTTGTTGACATCAAAGGAGCCTTTGACAAAGCACAGGGGATTGCGATCCTGGACGAGCTTGCATGCATGGGTGTCAAGGGGAGACTCATGAAATGAGTTGAAGACTACCTCACAGGAAGGAAAGCCAAGGTTTACTTCAATGGAGCAGTCTCCAGAACAATGAATATGGAACTCGGGATCCCCCAAGGCGGAGTCTTAAGCCCTACACTATTCAATGTACTTATGAACGCCATTGCAAATATTGATTTTCCGGAAGGAACACAACAAGTGGGATATGCAGATGATGTCCTAATACAAGCTCCCACCTTGGGAAAAATTGAACAGTCCATTGAACTCCTTGGAAGGAAATGTACTGAGCTCGGTTTCACTCTCTCCACAAACAAGACGAAGGCATACTCCCATCGCAAGCGGAGAGCAAATGAAGAACTGCAAATTAATGGTGTAACACTTGAATGGGTTGACCACTATCGGTACCTTGGCGTCACTGTCGGCTCTAACAAGGGAAAGAAAGAGGAGCTCAATCAACTTATAGGAACATGCAAAAGTCGACTCAGGGCACTGAAAGCTATGACCTGGAATGGACATGCAGCCTCTATTGCCGTGCTTAAAATGATGTACACACCCTATGTGCGCTCCGTCATAGACTATGCTGCACCAGTTCTGTGCACCTACTCCCAAAGCGATATAAAAAGGCTTGAAAGCATTCAAAATGAAGTCATGACAATCATTCTTGGAGTTCCAAGGACTGCCAAAACGTCTAATCTACGAGAGGAGTTGTCCCTTCCCAGTGTTAAAAACAGAATTCAGGCGGTGAATGCTAAGCTTGCAATTAGGATAGCCAGAGATCCCCATTACAATGATATTGCTAAGAAAAAACTGAGCTCTGTGCTACTTTCAGGGGGATACAGGAGAAGCAAAAAATGGCATCACAGATCAGTCTGCTGCCTCGAAGAGCTTCACCTGCTTGAGCAAGCCCGTGAGCTCCTGCCTGTAGAGAGGTTACCTCCCCGGGAGGATGACTCATGCAAGATCATCATCAATGAAATGGCAACGAAAAAATCCAACATGATACCACAAGAAATGAGGCACAAGTATCTCGAGGAAATTTATAAAGAAGCCGGAGATGAACTAGATCAAATCTACACTGACGGGTCATCTAATCCTGTCAATGGCAGGGCTGGTGCAGCATACACGGTAATCAAGGATAATACTTTCCAACGCAGAAATGAAGAAAAAGCACGTATTGAGAACTATGCCTCTTCAACGCAAGCAGAGCTAACTGCCATTGTTATGGCGTTAAGGTTTCTTGAACGGAACACTAATGGTGCAGTGATTTGCACCGATTCAAAAGCAGCACTGCAAAGCCTAAGTAAAAATCAGGCAGAAAATCTTGCAATAGTCGCTGAAATTAAGAGAGATGTGAGAGTACTTACCAATCAGGGAAGAGTCATCAAGTTTCTGTGAATCCCCTCCCATGTTGGAATATGTGGGAATGAACGAGAAGATGTGCTGGCTGCTGAAGGCGCTGAAGGAGACCATATTGAATACTTCATACCCAAGACTCTTACAAATTAGAGGTATCATCAGGCAACATCACCGTGACAAGGTAACTGAGGAAATGAGGATAGAAGCACAAACCAGTGAATCTATACGATGGTACAACATGGCTGCAGCTGGCAATCCCAATCGTTATGGCCGAAGAGGAGGAGGACGAGGGAGAGAATCAGTAATAGCGAGAATCCGTCTTGGATACAAATATCCATGGAGATATGGAATGGAAACAACAGTTGATCAGCGAAGTTGCAGAATCTGTGGTGAGAGTGATGGACACCGCCTTGACCACTATCTACGTGAATGTGAACACCTGAGAGACATTAGGAATAACTGTAGAATAATAAACCCCACATTGTTTGAGATAGGAAAACACTATTTGTCAAATATTGATACTGTTCTTAAAAGATTTCCCCATTTTGCACCCGCAAGATAACGTAAGCTTTTAAGGGTTGATAGATGTTAATCTTCTTGTTTGAGGAGCTGTTCACTTGAGACAGTTAAGCAAGTCCCAGCTGTGTCTGGGTACAAGTGACAGGGTGAACAACCCAGCGGGCTTTCTTCCTATTGGGGAGTGCTGTACATGCTGCTATGGCGGTGTGTCCACTCACAAGATGAGTGGCGCTGCCCAATAAACTCGCCCCTCGGGGCAAAATTTAAAAAAATTAATTTGAATCTGTGTACGGAGTCAGCCTCTACCACATCACTCCCTAGTGCATTCCATTTGCTAACTACTTTGACACTGAAAAAGTTCTTTCTAATATCTCTGTGACTCATTTGAGTACTCAGTTTCCACCCATGTCCCCTTGTGCGTGTACCAATCGTGTTAAATAATCCATCCTTGTCTTCCCCCTGTCAATTCCCCTGAGAATTTTGAATGTGATGATCATGTCTCCCCGAGCTCTTCTGTCTTCCAGGGACTTGAGGTGCAGTTCACACAGCCTTTCCTTATAACCCATGCCTCTTAGTTCTGGGACAATCCTTGTGGCATACCTCTGAAATTTTTCCAGCTTCGTCTTGTGCTTGACAAGGTATGGGCTCTATGCTGAGGCCGCACATACTCTAGGATAGGCCCCTACATACAAGGTATACAAGGTTCTGAAGGATTCCTTACACAGGTTTCTGTAAGCAGTTCTGATGTTAGCCAGCCTCGCATACGCCGCCAATGTTATTGTTTTGATGTGGGCTTTAGGAGACAGGTTTGGCGTGATATCAACTCCTAGATCTTTCTCTCTGTCCGTTTATGAAGGACTTCATCTCTCTTTCGGTATCCACTGTCTGGCCTCCTATTTCCTCCGCCTAGTTTCCTTACCTTACATTTACTTGGGTTGAACTTCAGTAGCCATTTTCATAGCCAGACTGCATTTCCTTGAACTGTCAGAAAGCCTTTGACAAAATACCTCATAGAAAGCTGTTACATCAGTTGGAGCAACAGGCAGGAGTAAGAAGTAAGGTGCTCCAATGGATACGGGAGTATCTTAGCAACAGGAAACTGCGAGTAACTGTGAGGGGGGGGGGGACATCAGATGTGATGTGTGTGTGTGTGTGTATGTATTCACCTAGTTGTGCTTGCGGGGGTTGAGCTTTGTCTCTTTGGTCCCGAATCTCAACCGTCAATCAACTGGTGTAAAGATTCCTGAGCCTACTGGGCTCTATCATACTTATATTTGTAACTGTGTATGGAGTCAGCCTCCACCACATCACTTCCTAGTGCATTCCATTTATTAACTACTCTGACACTGAAAAAATTCTTTTTAACGTCTCTGTGGCTTATCTGGGTACTAAGTTTCCACCCTTGTCCCCTTGTTCGTGTTCCACCCGTGCTGAAGAGTTTGTCTTTGTCCATCCTGTCAATTCCCCTGAGAATTTTGTAGGTGGTTATCATGTCTTCCCTTACTCTTCTGTTTTCCAGGGACGTGATGTTCAGCTCCTTTAGCCTTTCCTTGTAGCTCATTCTTCTCAGTCCTGGGACGAGCCTGGTGGCATATCGCTGAATCTTCTCTAACTTTGTCTTGTGTTTAACTAGGTTTGGACTCCAGGCTGGAGCTGTATACTCCAGGATTGGTCTGACATAGGTGGTATACAGGGTCATGAACGATTCCTTACACAAGTTTCTAAAGGCAGTTCTTATGTTGGCCAACCTAGCATATGCCGCTGATGATATCCTTTTGATGTGTGCCTCTCGGGACAGGTTCGGTGTGATATCAACCCCCACATCTTTCTCTCTATTTGACTTTTGCAGGATTTCACCTCCCAGATGGTACCTTGTGTTTTACCTTCTGCTCCCTTCGCCTAATTTCATTACTTTACACTTTCCTGAGTTGAACTTTAGCAATCATTTTCTAGACCATTCCTCCAGTTTGATCAGGTTATCCTGTAGTCTCTTTCTATCTTCATCTGTCTTGATTCTTCTCATAATTTTTGCATCATCAGCAAACATTGAGAGGAATGAGTCTATACCCTCCGGAAGATCATTTACACATTAGAAACAGGATGGGTCCAAGCACTGATCCCTGTGGGACTCCGCTGGTGACATCTCGTCATTCTGATGTCTTCCCCCTCACATTTACTCGCTGTTTCCTGTTACTTAAATACTCCCTTATCCACTGGAGTACATATCCTTTTACTCCTGCCTGTTGCTCCAACTTTTTTAACAGCCTTTTATGGGGTATTGTGTCAAAGGCTTTCTGACAGTCCAGGAAAATGCAGTCTGCCCAACCTTCTCTTTCCTGCCTAATTTTTGTTGCCTGGTCATAGAATTCTATTAAACCTGTGAGGCACGATTTACTTTCTCTGAACGCATGCTGGTAGTGTGTTACAAAGCTATTTCCCTCCAGATGCTCTTCGAGCATTTTCCTCACGATCTTCTCCATAACCTTGCATGTTATACAAGTTAGGGAAACTGGTCTGCAGTTCAGTGTCTCTTGCCTGTCACCCTTCTTGTATATTGGGGCTACGTTAGCTGTCTTCCAACTTTCTGGTAGGTCTCCTGTTTCCAGTGACCTGTTATACATCATAGAGAGTGGCACACTTAGTTCTTCTGCATCTTCCTTTAGTATCCATGGTGAGATTCTGTCAGGCACAACAGCCTTTGTCACATTCAGCTCCAACAGATACCTTTTGACCTCATCATTGGTGAGGTCAAATTCCTCCAAGGGTGCTTGGTTTGCCTCCTCCTCATTTAGTGCAGGGGCTTTTCCTTGTTCTATTGTGAAGGCCTCCTGGAATCTCTTGTTGAGTTCTTCACTCACCTCCTTGTCATACTCTGTTTATCTGTTCTCCCCCTTTTCTCAGTTTCATCACTTGTTCCTTCACTGCTGTTTTCCTCCTGATGTGTCTGTGGAGAAGCTTTGGTTGGGTCTTAGCTTTACTCGCAATGTAATTTTTATACTGTCTCTGCTTCCCTCCTCACTCTGAGGTACTCATTTCTGGCACATTGGTATCTCTCCTTGCTCGCCGGTGTTCTGTTATTTCTGTAGATTCTCCTTGTTCTTTTACACAGTTGCTTCGCTAGCTTACATTCCATGAATTTTTCTGTTTTTTTTTTCATTTTTCCCCTTTTGGACCGGAATAAACCTGTCTACAGCTTCCTGGCACTTCTGGGTGGAATAATTCATCATATTCTGTACAGTCTTGTCTCTAAGTTCTATTTCCCATGGTATTTCCCTTAGGAAGTTCCTTATCTCGTCATATTTTCCTCTTCGGTAATTTAGTCTTTTCCCTTTCAATCCTTGGATAGGTTATCCCTACCTCCACAGGTACTCAAATGTTAATACACTGTGATTACTCATTCCTATGGGGCTTCAACTTTGACATCCCTTATTTCTGACTCATTCAGGGTGAATATCAGGTCTTGATGGTTCATCATTACCTCTCACTCTTGTGGATGCCCTAACGTGCTGGCTCAGAAAGTTCCTTGTTACCATTTCCAAGAGTTTAGCTCTCTATGTATCTACACCACTGTGTGGGTCCCCATTCTCCCAGTCTATCTTTCTATGGTGGCAAATTGCCGATGATTAAGAGTGTTGAGGCAATCCTGCAGGCAACTGAATCTTCTATCTCAATTATATTATTGGTTGCCATGTTGTTCCTATCAAACTCCTGTCTGGGTCTTCTGTCATTTAGGGGAGGGTTGTAAATGACTGCCACTATTATCTTAGGTCCACCCATTGTTATAGTTCCTGTTATGTAATCTCTGAACCCGTCACAGCCCGGAATTTCTATCTCATCAAAACTCCAGTCCTTCCTTATCAGCAGGGCCACTCCTCCACCTCCTCTTCCTTCCCTCTCTTTCCTTAATATATAGTAGTACTTTGGAAACACAGCGTCTGTTATGACTCCAGACAATTTTGTTTCAGTGAGTCCTATTACATCTGGGTTTTCTTCTTGCGCCTTTTCCGCCAGTTCACTTGCATTATTAGTAATCCCATCGATGTTTGAGTACATTACCTTGAAGCTCACTTTCCTATATCTATATTCACCCTCATTCCCCACAAGTGTAGGAAGTTGTTCCATGGTCATTGCTACTTGGGTAGGCTCATCCTTCTGTGCCTTCTGTGAAGTAGTTGCCCGGGGTTCAGGGGGAGGTGGAGTTGGAGCTGGAGGGCTTAGATCTTCCTCAGGCCTTCTTGGGGCAGGAAGAAGTCCTGGGGTTGAGGGGGCAGGGAATGCTTGAGGTTGGGGGGCAGGGATTGCTCGGGGAGAGGGCATGCCTTCCTGTGGTGTAGTTAACAGGGGTTTGGGGGGAGGTGGAGTGGGGGAGGGAGGGCTTAGGTCACCCCTGGGGGCTGCTTGGGGCAGGAAGAAGACCAGGGGAGGGGAAGGTAGGGGGATACTCGGGGTAAGGGGGGAGGGAGGCTTTGGGTGATATGGTGGGCATTGTGCAGGGGCAGGGAAGGATTTGTTCTGGGGGTAAGGGGTCCTAATGGGTGGTGGGCGGGGTTTTGCAGTCCCAGTGTGTTGTTGTTGTTGTTGTGTGCGTGTGTGTGTGTTTATCCACCTATTTGTACTTGCGGGGGTTGAGCTCTGGCTCTTTGGTCCCGCCTCTCAACCGTTAATCAATTGATTTACAGATTCCTGAGCCTACTGGGCTCTGTCATATATACATTTGAAACTGTGTATGGAGTCAGCCTCCACCATATCACTTCCTAGTGCATTCCATTTACTAACTACTCTGACACTGAAAAAGTTCTTTCTAATGTCTCTGTGGGGATTGTGTGTAATTACCTAAGTGTAGTTACAGGATGAAAGCTACGCTCGTGGTGTCCCGTCTTCCCAGCACTCTTTGTCATATAATATGTGTGTGTGTGTGTGTACTCACTTATTTGTGCTTGCGGGAGTTGAGCTTTGGCTCTTTGGTCCCGCCTCTCAACTGTCAATCAACTGGTGTACAGGTTCCTGAGCCTACTGGGCTCTATCATATCTACATTTGAAACTGTGTATGGAGTCAACCTCCACCACATCACTGCCTAATGCATTCCATCCGTTAACTACTTTGACACTGAACAAGTTCCTTCTTACGTCCCTGTGGCTCATTTGGGTACTCAGCTTCCACCTGTGTCCCCTTGTTCGCGTCCCGCCAGTGTTGAATAGTTTATCCTTGTTTACCCGGTCGATTCCCCTGAGGATTTTGTAGGTTATGATCATGTCCCCCTTTACTCTTCTGTCTTCCAGTGTCGTAAGGTGCATTTCCCGCAGCCTTTACTCATAACTCATGCCTCTTAGTTCTGGGACTAGTCTAGTGGCATACCTTTGGACTTTTTCCAGCTTCGTCTTGTGCTTGACAAGGTACGGGCTCCATGCTGGGGCCGCATACTCCAGGATTGGTCTTACAGATGTGGTGTACAAGTTTCTGAATGATTCCTTACAAAGGTTCCTGAACGCTGTTCTGATGTTAGCCAGCCTCGCATATGCCGCAGACGTTATTCTTTTTATGGGGGCTTCAGGAGACAGGTTTGGTGTGATATCAACTCCTAGATCTTTCTCTCTGTCTGTTTCATTAAGTACTTCATCTCCTATTCTGTATCCTGTGTCTGGCCTCCTGTTTCCACTGCCTAGTTTCATTGCTTTGCATTTACTCGGGTTGAACTTCAACAGCCATTTGTTGGACCATTCACTCAGTCTGTCTAAGTCATCTTGTAGCCTCCTACTATCATCCTCTGTTTCAATCCTCCTCATAATTTTTGCATCATTGGCAAACATTAAGAGGAACGAATCTATACCCTCTGGGAGATCATTTACATATACCAGAAACAGTATATGTCCAAGGACTGACCCCTGCGGGACTCCACTTGTAACGTCTCGCCAATCTGAGACCTCACCCCTCACACAGACTCGTTGTCTCCTGTTGCTTAGGTACTCCTTTATCCAATGGAGTACCTTCCCTTTCACTCCAGCCTGCATCTCCAGCTTTTTCTCTAGCCTCTTGTGTGGTACTGTATCAAAGGCTTTCTGACAATCCAAAAATATGCAGTCTGTCCACCCTTCTCTTTCTTGCCTTATTTTTGTTGCCTGGTCGTAGAATTCAAGTAACTCTGTGAAGCAGGACCTGCCATCCCTGAATCCATGTTGATGCTGTGTTATAAAGTTTCTTCGCTCCAGATGCTCCACTTGCTTTCTTCGCACAGTCTTCTTCATCAGCTTGCATGGTATGCAGGTTAGGGACACTGGCCTGTAGTTTAGTGCCTCTTGTCTATCCCCTTTCCTGTATATCGGGACTACGTTAGCTGCTATCCAAATATCTGGCAGTTCCCCTGCTGCTAGTGATTTGTTATACACTATGGAGAGTGGTAGGCACAGTTCTTTTGCTCCTTCCTTTAGTATCCAAGGGGAGATTCCATCTGGGCCTATAGCCTTTGTCACATCCAACTCTAGTAAACACTTCCTTACTTCCCTGCTGGTAATCTCAAACTCTTCCAGTGGTTCCTGGTTAGCTATTCCCTCTCTTATCTCTGGAATTTCTCCTTGCTCTAAGGTGAAGACCTCCTGGAATTTCTTATTCAATTCCTCACACACTTCCTTGTCATTTGTGGTGAATCCTTCTGCCCCTATCCTTAATTTCATAACCTGTTCCTTTACTGTTGTTTTTCTCCTGATGTGGCTATGCAACAATTTAGACTGAGTCTTTGCCTTGCTTGCGATGTCATTTCGTGTTGTCTTTCTGCTTGTCTTCTCATCCTGACATATTCATTCCTGGCATTCTGGTATCTTTCTCTGCTCTCTAGTGTCCTGTTATTCCTATAGTTTCTCCATGCCCTTTTACTTTGCTGCTTAGCTAGCCTACATCTCTGATTAAACCATGAGTTTCTCATCTTCATTTCTCTGTTTTCCTTTTGGACTGGGACAAACTTGTTTGCTGCGTCCTTGCACTTCTGCCTGATGTAATCCATCATATCTTGGGCCGTCTTTTCCCTGAGCTCTGTTTCCCATGCTATATCTGTTAGGAATTTTCTTATCCCCTCATAGTTTCCCTTTCGGTATGCTAACCTTTTGGTTTCGGTAACCCTCCTCGAGTTCAATAATCCTTCTTCAATCAGGTACTCAAACACCAGTACACTTTGGTCGCTCATTCCTACTGGGTCCTCAAAACCGATTTCTCTTATGTCGGAGTCGTTCAGAGTGAAGACTAGGTCGAGTCTCGCTGGTTCGTCATTGCCTCTCATCCTTGTGGGTTCTCTGACATGCTGGTTTAAAAAGTTTCTAGTCACCACCTCCAATAGTTTGGCTCTCCACGTATCCTCGCCTCCATGCAGTTTCTTATTCTCCCAGTCAATCCTTCCGTGATTGAAGTCGCCCATGATGAGCAGGTGGGATCTATTTCTACAGACAGCAGAGGCTGCCCTCTCAATTATAGTGTTAACTGCCATGTTGTTGTTTTCATACTCTTGACTGGGTCTTCTGTCATTTGGTGGAGGGTTGTATATTACTGCTACTACTATTCTTGGTCCTCCCATTGTCATGGTGCCTGCTATGTAGTCTCTGAACTCCTCACAGCCCGGGATGGCCATCTCCTTAAAACTCCATTCCGTTCTCATGAGTAGGGCCACTCCGCCTTCTCCCCTCTCTTTCCTTATTACTGTGTACTCCTTGGGAAACATGGCATTTGTTATGATTCCAGAGAGTTTTGTTTCAGTGAGTCTGATTACATCTGGGTTCACTTCTTATGCTCTTTCCCTTAGTTCACTTGTCTTGCTTGTGCTCCCATCTATGTTCAAGTACATCACCCTGAAACTGACTCTCTTTTGCTTCTCCTCTGGAGGGGACCTGTGGGATCTGAGGTTAGTGGGAACTGGAGGGGATCTGGTATGGGGAGACTTGTGGAGGAGGGAGGGCTTGGGGGGGGGGGGTGAGTGAGAGGGGGAGGGTAGGGGGGTGAGAGGGGGGAGGGTAGGGGGGAGAGTGAGAGGGGAAGGGTTGGGGGGAAGAGTGAGAGGAGGGAGGGTTCGGGGGGTGAGAGCGGGAGGGTTGGGGAAGCATGTGGGGAGAAGAGAGGGCTTTGGGGTCGGGGGAGAAGGGAGGTCCCGGGGATAGGGGTGAGTGGGAGGAGGGGGTGGGTGGAGGGAGGTTGCCCTAGGTGGGTACTTAGTGGGGGCACCCTCCCCCCAATGACATGTGTGTGTGTACTCACCTAGTTGTACTCATCTAGTTGTGCTTGCGGGGGTTGAGCTTTAGCTCTTTGGTCCCGCCTCTCAACCGTCAATCAACTGGTGTACAGATTCTTGTGCCTATTGGGCTCTGTCATATCTACATTTAAAACTGTGTATGGAGTCAACCTCAACCACATCACTACGTAATGCATTCCACCTGTTAACAACTCTGACACTGAAAAAATTCTTTCTAACTTCTCTGTGGCTCATCTGGCTGCTAAGTTTCCACCTGTGTCCCCTTGTTCGCGTCCCACCAGTGTTGAATAGTTTATCCTTGTCTATCCGGTCGATTCCTCTGAGGATTTTGCAGGTTGTGATCATGTCTCCCCTTACTCTTCTGTCTTTTAGTGTCGTAAGGTGCATTTCCCGCAGCCTTTCCTCGTAACTCATGCCTCTTAGTTCTGGGACTAGTCTAGTGGCATACCTCTGAACTTTTTTCAGCTTCGTCTTGTGCTTGACAAGGTACGGGCTCCATGCTGGGGCCGCATACTCCAGGATTGGTCTTACATATGTAGTATACAAGATTCAGAATGATTTCTTACACAGGTTCCTGAAAGCTGTTCTGATGTTAGCCAGCCTCGCATATGCCGCAGATGTTATTCTTTTTATGTGGGCTTCAGTTGCTTTTTCCGAGGGCCCCAACTTGGCATTCTGTTTTTAGTTACAATGGTGAGGGGCCCCAAATTGACATACCGGTTATTCGTTACCTCTGCGACGTCTGGTCCCATGGAGGGTCTAGTCCGTGTTTTTTTCCCGCAAATCTTATTCTATTTTTTATTCTCCAGTATCTCGCAGTCTACTAATATTTACAATCATTTATCATCTGCTTGTCCAATCATATATAATTATCCAAAAGGGGTATTAAAAGGCCCCCTCCTGGCCGCTGTCATTTCGCTCAAGGGGGATTAAAATGCCCCAACTTGGCATACCTGTTGCTCGTTACTCCGGTCAGTGATTGCTTGCCTTATAGTCCATGAAAATTTCGCTCAAGGGAATTACAAGGCCCCAACTTGGCATACCAGTTTTTCGTTACCCTGGAGAGTGATTGTTCGTCGTCTTGTTGCCTTTAAATTTGGCAAAACGGGACTGAAAAACCGGTCTATTTCCCAGGTGTTTCCCATTACCCCAGCAACCAGCACAAGTGAGTACATATGGGTACATGTGGGTACATATACCCACATTAAGCCCGTTTTCTTTAATGACCTATTTCCCTTTTTCTAAGATTATTTTCTAGCTAAGATTGCATATTGAACATAAGAAATGAAATTCCAGAAGACCTTTTACAGGATCTCCTATTTACTTACAGCACATGTCAAACATAGGAACACTACTCAACCCCCTGTTGGAGTCTCCAACTACATGCAGATATGTGTTATTATATAATTTAAAAAAAAAAAAAAACAGGCTGCACCATCTCTCAAACATTAACATTTATTCCTACCACGCTGCTAATCCCATATATCTCTCATTAATGCTCAAAAACACCTCACTTTAACACATACCCATCTATGCCCAATCAAAATACTCATTCAGTGTACATTTATATGAACTAGATATAAATAAAAACTACTTCGTGTGTGTAAAATAGGCCTTCTGCAGTCACCTTCATTCTCATGTTCTCATAAACTTAATAATAGGAACGTCATCATCCCCAATGAGTTCTGATCCACCAATGGGGTACGATGCTTTAGCCGCCCTTGACGTCACATAGCAGTTCCAGGGAGGGGTTCCAACCTCTCATTAACACATTGAGTAAAATCTCTTAACAGCTTAACTTTTCACAGTAAGTGTTCTCACAGGCTATGTAATGATGCCTTATATCCACTCATATCTTACCGAATCAACCTAACCTAACCTATAATAAACAAACAAAAAACAATTATTTCTACAGTAATAAGATCCGTTGTTTTAGCGGGGCATGACGTCACAAAGCAGTTCCAGTGAGGGATAAATATTGCCTCTCATTATGACAGATGTGTGAGAGGTTCACGGTAACCTAACCTTGCAACTTTGTTGGACGTCACAAGCTGCGTAATGAGGCCTTAACATCCTACTTATTTTGCAGTATATTTAATGTTATTATTCAAAAATGGCTGGACTATCCATCCCCCAACCTCACCTAACCTCATCACAGGTTTAAGAATCCATCCCCCAACCTCACCTAACCTCATCACAGGTTTAAGAATATACATTTCATACGTTTTTTATAATTTTATCAGCAAAAACGTTTGCATTCTAATAATATAACAAAATATATATAACGTGAGAAGCGCGATAAAATCGATGTCAATCTCTGTAATTGTCCTGCTGCTTCACTTCAGGGAGGGATCTACTGCAGCCTTCTGCACTTCCTCAACCATCTCTTAATCTAGGTAATTCCTAGACAGCAGCAGCAATTATTAAACACTGTAGATGAATTGTACACTATATTCCACAGGTGGTTAGCATACATCTAACAACTCAGTATTCTAATACGTGTATTCATATGCTTGTCATCTACAACTGTAATCATTCATTATGCAGTGTTAAGTTCAAAACTAAAATAGCTGCCCAAATGTCGTACCACAATTTAAGCACAATCGTACGTCTGGCAGCATAGCAGGTGAACTGAACATACGAATAAAGGTAACTGCAGAAGACCTATTAGCTCATCCGAGGCGACTCCTATATAAATATCCACCAAATCTCATTCATATATATGTCCAACCTTCGCTTGAAACAATCAAGGTACCCTACATCCAATATTAATTTACAATAATAGTTCAAAATAAATAACTCACATTCTATTTTCTTACACAACAGCAATTATGAAACGCTGTACAAATCCACAAGGGCCGTGACGAGGATTCAAACCTGCGTCCAGGAGCATCCCAGACACTGCCTTACTCGACTGAGCTACGACAGGGTAAAAGAGTTGAAACCGAAGTTCTACTGAACTTACTGGATCCCGTAGCCTCTCCGAGACACAAACCAGGGTTTTACACAACTCCCCCCTGCACCCGAGCTATGTCAATAGGCCGTTTTCCCTCTTCGCCCTTACTTCATTTGATGCATCACGTTCATTACATCATTTGATGCATCACGTTAGTGTGATCTCTGTATGTAATGAAACGCTGTACCTAGATATAGTACTATAATCCACAAGTAGTTACCATACCTCTGACAGCTTAGTGGATTAGCACCTGTGTTCATAGGGCAGTAAACTCTCCTCACATCCAGCAAATAGCTGCCCAAATGTCGCACCGTAATTCATCCATCAAACAACTCAGCTGGATCCTAGCCACTATATTCATAGGTTAATAATTCCCAAATCTCAAAAATCCTAATCTTGCTATGCAAATCAGCTAACTTGTTTCTGAACCAACTGTCACAAATACATACATACCATGCTTACATATACTCAACATCCCATACATGCTTAGAGAATAAACTGTTTTGCCACCATAGCCCTACAATTAATCAGATGTAATTTATACCATATTAATCCCTAAAATGTATTAAGAACAATATTTCAGTAACCCCTAGAGTTCATTCACCCCAAGTAATCTTATATTTTGTACTGTTAATTCATATTAATGCATTCCAATCAGAAACGTAACCACATGATTCAAGCAAGTCCAAAATATTATTAAATACCCTATTATATTCAAACACATCGAATATTTTAATTACATGAATGAATACCCACCTTCATATTATTCATATGAATAAACCAGGGTGAATAACTCCCATTGAAATAAATATTACTAATTATTAATACAAAGCTAAGGTTTTGATAAGGTGCACTAAAATATATTAATATAACATCATTAATACAAAATGCAACACTTGTACTTACACTAAAAATACACAAAATCAAAAACACACAGTAAAAAACACGTACACATTTACACTCAATATAGCATTTACACAAAAGCATTTCCCCTCAAATATTCCATTTACACAGAAAATAAACAATAATAAACAATAATAATTTGGTGTGTAAATATATCATTTACACACCAAATGTGATATTTATGTACAAAATATATTATTTACACACAAAAATATAACATTTACACATAAAATATGCCATTCACACACATAATATGTCATTTATAGACAAAATATGTCATTTACATACAAAATATGTCAGTTGCACACAAAAATATACCATTTACACAAATATAGCACGTTCACTCAAAGTATAACATATGCACAGAGTATGGTCAGTAGGAGTGAGGAACTGATTCAGAGGTATAAAACAGCCATAGAATTAGTTAGGAGCAAGGGAGGAATCCCGATCATATGTGGCATTCTTCCAAGAAAGGGAGTTGAAAAATGAATGGTTGTCGAGGGAACTTGGTGTCAATTGCCGGCTGGAAAGATATTGTAAATCAAATGCAATATCTTTTATAGATAACTGGGAACACTTCTATGGAAGAAATGAAATGTATGCTCGTGATGGGGTGCATCTATCAAGGGCTGGGGTTGTTGTTGTTGCGAACTCGTTGGAACCAGTGGTTGGAGGCGTTTGTTTGGGTTTAAACTGTTAGTAGATAGTGGTATGGAAATTGATATGGAGGAAGAAGGTAATAAAAGTATGTGTTTGTGGAAGAAAGGAATTGGCAAAATGATCAGGGAAAGAGAAGGGCCTCAAAATAACAATTCACTTAGGGTATATTACACTAACAGTAGAAGTCTAAGAAATAAAATAAACGAATTAAATGCTCTTGTCTGCACAGAAAAAAATAGATATTATTGCACTTACAGAAACGTGGATGAATGTAGAAAATAGGGAACTATTAGCTGAATATCAAATAAATGGATTTAAACTATTTCACACAGATATATTAGACGAGGAGGGGGAGTAGCCATATATGTTAGGGACAATTTGAAATGTAGTCTCAAAGAGGGAATTAAAACTGAGCCACACACAGAAACTATTTGGCTAGAATTAAACAAAAAAAAAATATTATAATAGGAGTTATATATAGGCCACGAAATTTAGACAGAATGGAAGCAAAGCATCTATGGGATGAAATATCTAGAGCATCTAGATCTAACAGTATTTATGTCATAGGTGACTTTAATTTAGTGGAATAAACTGGGTGAACAAAACAGGGAATAATGAAGTAGAAGATTTTCTAGAATTAATTGACGATTGCTTTCTTACGCAACACATTAAGGAACCAACACGGGAAAACAATATTTTAGATTTAGTGTTAACTAACAGGGAAACACAAATTAAGGGCATCGAAATAAGGAGTGAGCTAGGGAACAGTGATCATAAAGAAATCAGATTTAGCATAGAATGGAATAGATCTGTAGTAGAAAATTCTGTTAAAGTGCCTGATTTTCGAAAAGCTTATTTCAATAGCCTAAGAAATTTTTTGGGTCAAATAGATTGGAAAGTCTTCGGCATAGCGGGTGGGCCCGTTGCCCCCCCCCCATCTATGCCTATCGCTGGGCTAGACGAGAACCCAGCGATAGGTGACGTAAAAGGGGTTTTCGATGTGGATTCAAAATATAACCTATTTAAAAATATTCTAAGCAAAGCCCAGGAATGTAGTATACCATATAAATTGAATAGATCGAATACTAATGATCCAATGTGGATAACAAAGGATCTGAAGAACCTTATAGGTAAAAAGAGAGCGTGGTACAAAAGGATTAAAAATGGGGAAGTCAGTTTAGAACAGGAATTCGTACAACTGGTTAGAAATACTAAAAAAAGAAATAAGGAAAGCAAAAAGAAACTATGATGTTCGTAAAGCAGAGTAAGTAAAGACAAATCCTAAAGGGTTTTTCCAGTTATACCAGTTATACATTGTTATAACTTAACGATGTGCCTTCAGCCGAACAAGTCTATGTGGGTGGGGACAAGGACAGGTTGACTAGTTTAGAAGTTACCAGGGAGGATGTAATTAAACAAATAACAAAACTCAAACCAAACAAATCCCCAGGGCCGGATGAAGTTTTTGCCAGGGTGCTTAAAGAATGCAAGGAGGAGCTCTGCGAACCACTGTCTACCATGTTTAATAAATCAATAGAGTCAGGCAGAGTGCCAGAGTCATGGAAGGTTGCTAATGTTATACCAATTTTTAAGAAAAGAGATAGATCACTTGCGTCAAACTATCGGCCAATTACCCTAACGTCTATTGTTGGAAAGTTACTTGAATCAATAATTGCAAATAAAATTCGTCTTCATCTTGAAAAACATAAATTAATAAATGACTTGTAACATGGTTTCACAAATACCGTTCATGTTTAACAAATTTGTTATCTTTTTATTCCAGCACTAGCTGTACCCGGCCACGCGTTGCTGTGGCTCAGCAACCTTCCTTTGTCTCCCAGTCCTCCCCACCATTCCCCATGCTCCGTCCCCCTCATCTTCCCAACCATTCCTCACTCATCCGTCCCCTCTTCCTCCCAACAATTCCTCCCCTTCCCCGTCTCTTTGTCCTCCCCAAGATTCCCCACTCCAGCGTCCGTTCGTCCTTCTAACCATTCCCCAATCTATCGTCCCCTCCTCCTCCTCCCCACGATCTCCCACTCCCCTATACCCTTATCCTCCAGACCATTCCCTCTTTCCCCTTCCCCTCGTCCTTTCCACCAACCCCCACTCCTCTGTCCCCTTGTCCTCCCCACCATTCTCCATTCCCTTATCCCCTCGTCCCCACCATCCCCAACTGCCCCGTCCCCTCGTCCTCCCTACTATTACCCCTACCCTCTCCTCTCGTCATCCCCAAAATCCCCCACTCCCGTCCCCTCTTCCTCCTCAACATTCCCCACTCCCTCGTTCGATGCGTTCCAAACGATCTGATATTCCAATCAGAAAATTGGGAACATCAAATGATCTGATGTTCCCATCACTGAAATAAAAGAAAAACGGTTAAAAAGACGAAATGAAAAATAACGAAAAGACACAAACATAAACTATATTCAAGAAATGAACGGTATAGTAAACAAAACAGCTGAATTCCAATGCAATATCGCATAAAAAAGTAAATCAAAATGAAAATCAATCGAAATCTATGAAAATTCAATTTGTCAACGCAATCAGAAACATTGAAATGGAATCGTAACAAATTTAGTATAGTGTGTGTTGCTCTTACTTGCAACAGATGGCGCTGTTTCTTAGAAAAAATGAATGATTTTACCTGTCACAGGTGTGGCATGTATATTTATACTTACAAAATGAACGGTATGGTAAACAACACAGCTCAATTTCAAAGCAATGTCACACAAAATAATTAAATCAAAATGAAAAAAATCGAAATTTATGAAAATTACATTTATCAGTGCAATCGGAAACATTGAAATGGAAACATATTTAGCATAGCATGAGTTGCTATTATATGCTACAGATGGCACGGTTTTTCAAAAAAAGCATGATTTTACCCATCACAGGTGTGGCATTTATATAGTCAGTATATAAAAACATGTGTGTATGCGAATGAAACGTTGTGTCAAAATTTCAAAGCAATCGATGAATAAATTTCAGAGATTACAACGTGTGTTGCTCTTACGTCCAACAGAGGGCGCTGTTTTTTAAAAAAAAACATGTTTTTCCCGTCACAGGTGAGGCATGCATATAGTAGGTATATAAAAAACACGCGCCTATTCGAATGCAACATTGTGTCAAAATTTCAAAGCAATCGGTAAAGAGGTTTCGAAGATTTCCCTCACATGAAAAACACACAAAAAACGTTTTTTTTCGAAAAAAGCCTGCTTTTTCCCGTCATAGACGTGACATCTATATAATATGTATATATAAACCTACTCGGATGCGAATGGAACGTTGTGTGAAAAGTTGCAAGCAATCGGTGAAGAACTTTCGGAGATTAACGATTTTGACCAAACGAACATTTTCATTTTTATTTATATTGACTAGCTGTACCCGGCCACGTATTGATGTGGCTCAGCAATGCACATGCGTTGCTGAGCCACAGCAACCTTCCCTGTCCCCCAGTCCTCCCCACCATTCCTCCCTCACCCGTATTTTTGGCCTCTCAACCATTCCCCACTCCACCATCCCCTCTTCCTTCCCACCATGCCCCACTCCCCTGTCACTTTGTTCTCCCCACCATTCTCCAATCCCCCATCCCCTCGTCCTTTCCCACCATTACCCCCTCCTTTGTCCCCTCGTCCTCCCCACCATCTCTCACTTCTGTCCCCTCGTCATCCCCACCATTCCCCACTCCCTCGTCCGATGCCTTCCCAAATGGTCTGATGTTCCCATAAAAAAATTGGGAACATCAAGTGATCTGATGTTCCCATCACTGATATATAAGAAAAACAGTTTAAAAAATAAATGAAAATATGAAAAAATAAAAAAATAAACTATACACATGAAATGAACAATATGGTAAAAAACACAGCTCAATCCCAACGCAATTCACACAAAATAATTAAATCAAATTGAAAATAAATCAAAATCAATGAAAATTCGATTTATCACTGCAATCAGAAACACTGAAATGGAATTGTAACATATTAAGTATAGCATGTTTTTAGCATGTGCATGTATATAGCATGTATAGCATGTGTGTTGCTCTTACATGAAACAGATGGCGCTGTTTTTCAAGAAAAGCATAGTTTTACCTGTCACAGGTGTGGCATCTATACTTATACTTACGAAATGAATGGTATGGTAAACAGCACAGCTCAATTCCAACACAATGTCACACAAAATAATTCAATAAAAAATAAAATATATCGAAATCTATGAAAATAAAATTTATCAATGGATGTTTTTACCTGCCCCAAGGATGGCATCTATATAGTAGGTATATGAAAAGATGCGCCTATTCTAATGCAACGTTGTATTAAAATTTCAAAGCAATCGGTGAAGAACTTTTGGAGATTACAGCGTGTGTTGCTCTTTCGTCCAACAGATGGCGCTGTTTAAAAAAAAAACATGTTTTTTTCCTGTCACAGGTGAGGCATGTATGTAGTAGATATATAAAAAGACGCGCCTATTCGAATGCAACGTTGTGTCAAAATTTCAATGCAATCGGTAAAGAGGTTTCAAAGATTTTCCACACATGGAAAAACACAGTGTTTCAGAAAAAGCATGATTTTCTACCGTCACAACCGTGAAATCTATATAGTATGTATATAAGAACCTGGCCGGATGCGAATGGAACGTTGTGTAAAAATTCAAAGCAATCGGTGAAGAACTTTCGGAGATTAGCCATTTTGAACAAACGAACATTTCCATTTTTATTTATATAGATAGATAGTTGAGGCAGTTGATAGTGGTAAGGATTGTGATGTTATGTACCTTGACTTTAGCAAAGCTTTTGATACAGTGCCACATGAAAGACTGATTAAAATGATAGAGGCTCATGGTATTGGGGGTGCTATATTTAGCTGGATTAGGGCATGGCTATACCAAAGAAACAGAGTTAGTATAAATGGGGTTAAGTCAGAGTGGGAAAATGTTGTAAGTGGAGTGCCTCAAAGCTCTGTCCTGGGACCTCTGTTGTTTATAATATATATAAATGATTTAGATTCAGGTTTGATTAGCAAGATTTGCAAATTTGCCAATGATACAAGAATTGGTAGGGAAATTAATACGGAAGAAGGCTCACTATCACTTCAAGTTGATCTAAATAAGATTTTGAAATGGTCAAAGGATTGGCAGATGCAGTTTAATGCTGATAAATGTAAAGTTTTGAGGCTAGGTAATGATGATAGAGTTACAAGATACGAGCTAGATGGTGTTGAGATTGTGAAGTCGGATTGCAAAAGGGATCTGGGAGTTATGATTAGTAAGAATTTAAAACCAAGGATCAATGCATGAATGTTCGCAATAAAGCAAATAGAACACTGGGATTTAATAATCGAAGCGTTAGTAACAAGACACCTGGTGTTGTTCTTCAGCTATATCTTGCTCTGGTTAGGCCCCATTTGGATTATGCAGTTCAGTTTTGGTCGCCGTACTATAGAATGGATATAAATTCACTTGAACGTGTCCTGCGTAGGATGACAAAGTTAATTCCCCAAAGTAAAAATCTTTCATATGAAGAATGATTAACAAAGCTTAAATTGCATTCATTGGAAAGGCGAAGAGCTAGGTGTGACATTATAAAGGTTTACAAGTGGATTACTGGATATAACAAAGTGGATATTAATAGGGTATTAAAAGTATCAACACAAGGCAGAACACAAAGCAATGGATATAAATTGGATAAGTTTAGATTTAGGAAAGACTTGGGTAAATACTGGTTCGGTAACAGGATTGTTGATTTGTGGAACCAATTACCGAGTAACATGGTGGAGGTGGGGTCCCTCGATTGTTTCAAGGGTAGGTTGGACATGTACATGAGTGGGATTGGGTGGTTATAAAAAGGAGGTGCCTAGTATGGGCCAATAGGCCTTCTGCAGTTACCTTTGTTCTTATGTTCTTATGTTCAACAATGGCATAAGCTTCCTTTTCTACTGACGAGTGCTTCTGTTCACTATTTGAAAGCGTTCGGGAGAAGAAAGCTACTGGTTGTTCATTCTGGGTTAGGGAAGCGGCAGTGGCTTGGTCTGAAGCATCAGTTTCCACAGCGAAAAGAGCTGTTGGGTCGATTTCTCGAACTACGGCCTCAGTAATGTCTCATTTCAATCCTTCAAATGCTTTTGCAGCGGCAGCAGATAAGGAGAAAATCATTGGCATGAGAGAGGGGGCGAATCTTCTTAGAAATCCAAAGCACCCAACGGGAGTAATGTGCAAGCATTCCCATCGTTCAGCGTAAAGAACCTATGTTGCTTAGTAATGGAAGTTTTAACAGTGGGTCGAGATGTTCCGGGTCAGGTCTAATTTCTCCCTTCTTGTATAAGGTATCCCAGTAGCTTTATAGACCGGAGGCGAAAACTACACTTTTCTAGATTCAGGGTTAGGTTATATCTTTATGCAACGTCCATAAAATGTTTCAGGTTTTTATCATGGTCTTCTTCAGAATCTCCACACAAACAGAGACATCATCTACGTAAGCAAAGGTACCCTCTACTCTTTCTTTCTCGAGGATGTCATCAATTACTCTTTGAAAACTGGCCACTCTATTAGTGACCCCAAGAGGGATACGATTAAATTAAAAAAGATTTCCACAAGCTTCGAAGGCTGTATAGGTTTTTTCTTCCTCTTTTAAACCCACTTGATGATAAGCACTTATCAAGTCTAGCGTGCTGTATACTTTAAATCTAGCAACATTATTCACAATCACATCTATTTATGGCAAGGGGTAGGCATCCAGCCACGTGAATCGGTTAATAGTTTGTGAATAATCTACAACCATTCTTTTCCTTTGATTTTCTTCTTTAGTTACTAATACCTGGGCTCTCCAAGGAGAATTACTGGGTTTAATTATCTCTTCATGCAACATCTGTGCGTTCTCAGATACAATAAACATCTTATCAGCCTTAGAAGAGCGTCTGGATTTTACAGCAATCGGCTTGCAGTCTGGTGCTAAATTACTGAAAAGGGTTGAAGCCGGTACTTTGACGGCAGCTAATCCACATATTCTAAGGGGAAGACGCCTCTCTAGCTGGGCATCGACTGCGAGGATGTCGAGTGCAACCACAAAAGAAGCACCTTAAACCACTAGTTGTTGCTGCAGAAAATGTTTCAACTTTTTCTTCTACACTTTCTTGTCCTCCTGAGCCCTCCAGGTGAAATGAGTGAGTCATGGCAGCGTGTGTAGCCACCTCGCTGAACAAAAGGGCAGACAGTTTCTGTGCCGTTTCTAGAATGTGAGCCTGGTCAAATGCTGACTGTAAGTCTAAAGTTTTATTTTCAAGTAAGCGTTGCCTTATTGTGGCAAATAACCTAGTCTATTAATGAATGCATCTCTCACATAGTTATCACAAGCCTCTGCAGTAGTCACGGCTTTGAACTGACAATCTTTAGCTAATAATTTCAATACCTGAAGAAACTGGTCAAGCTACTCGCCGGATTCTTTGGCGTCGTGTTGCAAGCACATATCTTGCGAATACTTCATTCTTGGGTTTCACAAATAGTCTGTTAGGGGTTTTTCAGCCGCAACATACGTAGTCCGGTCAACTATATAGTCGAACACATGTAGAGCAACGTAGTTTATCAAGAAACCCAGCTTGTCCACGGTGGAAGTAGTTTTTTGTACTGCTAGAGAGAAGTTTTTGAATGTCTTGAGCCAGTGACGCCATTCTTAAGCAGCGTTGGTGGAGTTTGAGTCAGTAGCAAACCGCTCAGGCCCTAGGAACCGCTCCATGTTCACTGGCTGCTTTATTTGATCAATAAATTGAAGTAAACGCTTTGTCAGACTTGTGGCTTTATTGATCAAATAATTACAATACTGTTACATCCTGCAATAATAACAAGCCATATAATATACATTACATATAGACAGATTAATTACGGTCTATTCACTATACCAACAAACAAACTGCATATGACTAAAGCTAAGACAAACAGCAATTTAGAGTATATATTCTAACGACCTATATACAAGCACGACACAGCTGATCTGCCGGTCACAAAACAATAAAAGTCAAGCGAGCATTCATCCGGTACAATAATGGCTCCACCTTGATACGATAGATACACTTTGACTACAACCCTTATTTCCCTATACGAAATTGATATGCGTGAAATTGATTATTTTATGGCATATTTCGATCAGCAATTCAAGGACCATCTCGTTGCAGAGACCAACGGATATGCTCAGGAGCTCATTGACTCTAGAATTTTACCTGCATTTTGATTGACACGTTGAAAAGACACGACTAATTAGGAAATGTATTTGTTTTTAGCATTGTGCATGATGAGGCATGCAGGTAAACACGTGATCCAGGATTATTGGAACAAAGACAGCCTTGTTCCAACCTCCTTGTTCAACAGGTAAATGTCACATGATAGGTTCCTGCGGCTTCTCAGGTGCCTGCACTTTGAGAACAATGCTAATGAAGAAAGATACGACAGACTGTGGAAAGTGGGGAAGGTATTTAGTGATTTGAGGGGAAAGTTCCGTGACTATTTTGTACCAGCACAGAATGTCGTGATAGTTGAATCGCTAGTCCACTTCAAACGACGACTGGCGTTCAAGCAGTATATTCCATCAAAGCGACACAGATTTGGACTAAAGTTCTTTGCTATGTAACTAAAGGTACTATATAACTGCAAAACTGGTATTGTCATAGTCATGATATTGTATTCAGGTACAGACGTTGACATACCAGGTCAGGATCCACATGGGTTCTTGGCAGTGTCGTGAAAACACTCATGGAAGCGTTGCTGAACAAGGGCATATCCTGTTCACGGACAACTACTATACCAGCCCCTGGCTGACCAGGTTCCTCCTTGACCACAACACCGGCGTATGTGGCACCGTGGAGAATCACAGGAGGGAAATGGTAGTGTTTGGCATAGGTATTGCAGTGAGTGATTGTCAGCTGCGAAAGTGTGATCAAATGTTATCAGTGCACTGGAGGGACAGACGCGAGGTGAATATGTTGACAACTGTTCACACCGGTGAACAGTTGTCAACTGTTAACCGGTGGATCCAGGACTATTATCAAGTCAATTCGATATGATAATGGTCCAGGACGGGCCGAAACGTCGTCGTCTCCTCATCTTCTGGTGTGTGGTTTGGTCATCATATCCAGCCGTATATCCACAAATCATCTTCTCAGAGAGGCATCTTTTGGACACCTCTCCAATGGGAGGTCCGAACTCATAAGGGGGTTCTAAATACTTTAGGCGCCTTGGCACATGCACGTCCCCAACAGGCAGGATAAGAAGTTGCAACGCCCCTAACCAGCCCTTGGAGAGGTGTATGTGAGCATATTGCCATAAAAGAAAGTCACCCATATTGGGGCTACAGTATGAAATTTGTGTAAAGTTATTGATTGACTGAAATATTGAGGTTTTTAACTTGCTTTTTTGTTTTTACTTTTTTGTCGGGCAGTTAATTTCCAGTTACTAATATTTGACTGGGCACAAAACAAAAGTGCATTGTTTATATTTTCAAATATATATATTCTATACATCTATAGTTTGATTGATTTTACTTTTGGGTGTGGTGAGTTAGATTTGTGTATTAGGTATTTGAGAAATGCTTGAGAGTGAGTAGTACATAAAAGGCAAGATAGTGGGGGGGGGGGGTTGTCGGGAAGGTTAAGGCAACGTCTTGTAATAAGTTAGTGGTTGTGAGAGAAAGGATTGAGGGTAAAGACATTGTCCATGCTGAAAATAGACAGGAGTAGTTTTCCTTAGTGTGAATTGTACAATACTGAACCCCATTACCCACCGTGCCATACACAAGAGTTTTAATTACCACCTTTCTCCTCCACAGCTCTGCAATCCTTGTAATATCGAGTACGACTTCATTGGTAAATTCGAGCATGTCCGTGAAGACACTGCGTTTGCCCTTCGGTGGTTGGGAGCCGGAGCCGAGATGGAGATGCTGCCTGAGGCAATGCACCCCACCGCTGCCACCAATCACACTCCACACTACCTGGCACTTCTCTCCACTAGCCAAAGAAAAGCCTTTCTTGCCAAGTACCTCCTGGACTTTATCAGCTTTGACTACTCCTTCCTCTCAACTACTTAACATCTCTCTAACTATGACTGATTTATAGTACATTCGTTGCCAGTTTGAAAATAGAACAGTCAGCACATTTTCTGAAAAAAAGGAAAATATTGATATATGATTGAAAAACTAATGCAAATAGTGGGGGAGCAGTTCATCATTAGCAATATTTTGTTTTTCTAATTTGTCATAAGTATTGCTTAAGTGTCCATAAAACTAACTTTGGGTCCTGTAGCACGTCTTTTACTCCTGATGCTTTTCTATGTTTAGTAGCAAATAGTAATCTGGGAAACAACTTTTGTAAGTTGAATGCTGGGTAGAATATTTGCTGACCTAGGTGGACCTCATTAAGATTTTTCGGTTATAGGCAATAAGAACCCGGCAAATAATAAGAATGGGGAAATCCGTGACGTCATCAAAACATTTATTTAACACAACACGTCCTTTCAACTAACAGTCTAGTGATTAAACTTGATAGAAAAGCGTTCTCTATGACTGGATCTAATATAATTATCAATAAAACTAAAGTCTACCTCCCTAAGTCAATAATGACGAAATTTAGATCTGGGCTGGATGTGTCCAGGGTTCATACGGGAGGCAGGCACGGACAATGTAAACAATACCCATTACATGCGTGGTCAGACAACAATACAGTGAGTAGCCTGTGTCTCTAGTCAACATGTACAGATCATACACTACTCGCGAACTTCGTGACATAGGAACTACAGAGTCTCCGATCAACCCACGATTTCACTACCTTGGGAAGTTTTGAATCTGGTAAAATTAATTGTATGTAGTAGTAGTAGGCATCCTTCAGTCTCGGGAGACTCTGGAGTTGCGTTCTGGTTGTCAATCCTGGTACAGCGTCTGGTGTGACTGATGAGGCCAATCCGAGAGTGGCAGTCCATCCCACACCTAGCACAAACGAAGTCCGATTCTGGTCTGTCTTCCTGGCTACCGGCTTTCCTTCTCTGTCTCTTTGCCTCCGATTCCTTGGCAAGGAACTCCTCGAACTTGGAGAGACCTCTTTGAACAGACTGCCTCCAGGCTGAACGGTCTGCAGCCAGTGTCTCCCATATAGCAAGATCGTCGTCCATGGCTTTCAGGTCCCTCTTGCATATGTCTTTGTACCGTAGCTGGGGCTTGCCTGTTGGACGCTTTCCCTCATCAGCTCTCTGTACAGGAGATCCTTGGGGATTCTGCCGTCGCCCATTCGCACAACGTGCCCGAGGCAGCGCATTCGTCTCTGTTTCAGCATTGTGTACATGCTGGTGATTCTTGCTTCCCCCAAGACAGTGTTGTTTGTCACCTTGTCCTGCCAGGTGATGTCCAAGATGTGTCAAAGGCAGCGCATGTGGTAGGCATTCAGGTGTCTTTCCTGACGGGCGCTGAGTGTCCAAGACTCACTGCCATAAAGGAGAGTGCTCAGGACACAGGCTCTGTAAACCTGAATCTTAGTATACTCAGTCAGCCTATTGTTGGCCCACACTCTCTTTGTCAGTCTGGACATGGTAGTAGATGCCTTACCGATGCGTTTGTTTAGCTCCGTATCAAGAGAGAGGGAGTCATAGATTGTGGAGCCCAGGTACACAAAGTCGTGAACGACTTCCAGTTTGGAATCGGAGATGCTGATGTCAGGTGGGGAGTCCACTCCTTGTCCTATGACTTGTGTTTTCTTCAGGCTGATGGTGAATCCGAAAGCCTGAGAGGCCTCGCTGAAGCGGGTCATGAGCCGTTGGAGGTCTTCGGCTGAGTGGGCAGTGACTGCTGCGTCGTCGGCAAAAGGAAGTCGCGCAGACACCTCAGCCGAACCTTCGTCTTGGCTCTCAGCCTGGCGAGGTTAAAGAGCTTTCCATCCGACCTGGTTCGGAGGTAAATGCCTTCCGTAACAGATCCGAAGGCGTGCCGCAGCATAACTGCGAAGAAAATCCCGAATAGGGTTGGAGCCAGTATGCAGCCCTGCTTTACTCCACTTCGGATGTCAAAGGCGTTTGACGTTAGTCCATCAAAGAGCACGGTGCCCCTCATGTTCTCATGGAAAGATCTGATGATGCTGAGGAGCCTGGATGGGCATCTGATCTTGGGGAGGATCTTGAACAGGCCATCCCTGCTGACGAGGTCGAAGGCCTTCGTCAGATCTATGAAGGCTACGAAGAGAGGCTGCTTCTGTTCCCTGCATTTCTCCTGCAGTTGTCTGAGGGAAAAGACCATGTCGATGGTGGACCTGTCAGCTCTGAATCTGCATTGTGATTCTGGATAGACTCTCTCTGCAAGTACTTGGAGCCTCTTCAATGCGACTCGAGCAAACAGCTTTCCGACAATACTGAGGAGGGAGATTCCACGGTAGTTGTTGCAGTCGCCCCTGTCACCTTTATTCTTATACAGTGTGACGATGTTGGCATCCCTCATGTCCTGTGGCACCTCTCCTTCTTTCCAGCAGAGGCAGAGAATTTCATGCAGCTCCATGAGCAGGCTACCTCTGCAGCACTTCAAGGTCTCAGCAGGAATGCCATCTTTGCCAGGAGCTTTACCAGAAGCAAGGGAGTCTAGGGCATCGCTGAGTTCTTCCAGGGTCGGTTCGCTGTCCAGCTCCATTAGCACAGGCAGACACTCAATGGCGCTCAGGGCGTCTTCGGTGACCACATTGTCCCTGGCGTATAGCTCAGAGTAGTGCTCGACCCAGCGCTTTAGCTGCAGTGTCTGGTCCTGAATCACCTCGCCAGTGGCAGAGTTCAGAGGAGCGGTCTTCCTCTGGATTGGGCCGAGGGCCTGCTTGATGCCGTCATACATTCCCCTTACATTGCCTGTATCTTCTGCAGTCTGTATCTGGGAGCAGAGCTGGAGCCAATAGTTGTTGGCACATCGCCTGGCGCTCTCCTGTACTTTGCAGCGGACTCTAGCCTTGGTCTTCTATCGTTCGGTGCAGGGTTATATATCACTGTTACTACTACTCTTGGTCCTCCCATCGTTATGATACCTGTTATGTAGTCTCTGAACCCCTGATAGCCCGGGATAACCATCTCCTTTAAACTCTATTCCTTTCTCATTAGTAGGGGTAACTCCAACTTCTCCCCTATCTTCCCTCTCTTTATTTCCTTATTACAGTGTATTCCTGGAGAAACACTGCATTCTGGATGATTTCTGAGAGTTTTGTTTCGGTAAGTCCAATTACATCCGGTTTCACTTCTTGCACTCTTTCCCTAAGTTCAATTGCCTTGCTTGTAATCCCCTCTATATTCGAGTACATCACCTTGAAGCTGACTCTCCTCTGTCCATTCTCAATTTCTGTTAATTCCCCTGGAATTAGGGTAATTAAGGGAACAGGTAGGGTGTTAGCTTTCAAAATCTAAGATGGTTGATGTACAGCCAATCCTGAAGCACCTTGTCTCTGACGTCATTCCCACAGTGCCGGCAGTGGCCGCTCTCAAGTGTAGGCGAGTAGTATCTCACAGACCTAGAGTTAGGAAGGACCTCTGTGCATCACACCTATCTTTATTACCTTACTCAATATAGTACCTGAAGTGAACTACAGTGCCTATTTCTCCGACAACCGAGCAAGCAAGTACAGCTAAGCACAATACTAGTAGAAGCAGTGGGATTTAAAAAAAAATTTAGAGTCAGAAACTCAAGGGCCACCCACGCGCTCATGCCAAAAGCTGCCACCAGCCACAGCAGTAGGGAAATTTACGAAACTCCTGTGGAACATTGCACAGGTCCCGCACAGTCTACGTCATAATGCACGGTCTACGTTGCAGCACCAGCGTGCGTTCTATGTCGAAATCATATGTAATGATGGTGTAGACTGTGTGGGGGTGCTGTGCAACATTGGACAGCAGGTACAATGAAAGACAGGTGTCGCACTGTCTATGTCGTAGGCCAGCCCGTCCTCCAAAAATGGGGTGCTAAATGTAAGGAGACAAATAAGTGCAATTATGTACTATTCATAGCAGTTAGAAATTGTACTTATTTTCACTTAGCATTAAATCGTAGTCATATATATTGTGAATATTTGAGTGTGCCTGAAAAACTGAATAGAAAACCACAACCTCACCTAACCATCTTAGTTTTTGAAGATAATAATTTTATTGCTTTTTAATTACAATTACTACTTAACCTATAACTATATTGATATTACAGTTTTATAAAATTAATAAAACAAAATTAAAATATATCAATAAATTGTAAAGAAACTCGGGATATTTTAAAATTTTGTATAAAATCTGTATTGTTTAATAAATCTGAAAAAAATCCATATATTTAAAACTTGTGTGTAGCAAATTGAAAACTTCATTCTAAAATTCTGAGTGTCTTAACAGAAAAGGAGCAGAATTAAATCGGGGGAGGGAGTTGGGTAAATGTAACAGCCCCTTAAGTGAATAAATGCACTGTTTATGACAGTAAGAAAATGTACTTATTACCCTTAGTATTAAATCGTACTGTCAATTCGGAGGATGAGTTGCGTAGGCATGTGTAATTATGCTAAAGATGCAAATGAAGTTGTGGATGTAAAGGGGTTATCTTCTTGAGAGGATTTCATGGCTTAGCGTCCCAGCAGCCTGGTCCTCGACAAGGCCTCCTTTTTGTTACATACCCCCAGGAAGCAGCCCGTAGCAGCTGTCTAACTCCCAGGTACCTATTTACTGCTACGAAACAGGAACATCAAGGTGAAAGAAACTTTTTGCACATTTGTACCTGCCTCCACTGGGGGATCGAACCCAGTACCTAAAAATCCTCTTGATGGCATTATCAAGTTCTTCAATAGCAGATTGAGGAAGTTGTTATGTAACCATAAATATCTTCTTAATCAATTTAGTACCTCATCACCTTCATTACCATATCTATGGACTTGTCAAGACTCATAAGCTTAATTATCCCATGATGTCTATCATCAGTTCTGTGGGATCCATTCCTTACAGGCTTTCTAAATGGCTTAACAATATCTTGTCCCCATTGTTTGTAGAGCTCATGTCTGTAGAGAGGTTACCTTCCTGGGTGGATGACCCCATGCAGGATCATTATCAATGAGATGGCAACGAAAAAGTCCATCATGATAGCTCAGGAAATGAGGCACAATTATCTCGAGGAAATCTATAAAGAAGCCGGAAATGAATTAGATCAAATCTACACTAATGAGTCATCTAACCCTGTCAATGGCAGGGCTGGTGCAACATACAGTGTAATTAAGAATAATGCCTTTCAACGCGGAAATGAAGGAAAAGCCCGTATTGAGAACTATGCCTCTTCAACACAAGCGGAGCTAATTGCCATTGTTATGGCTTTAAGATTCCTTGAACGAAACACTAACGATGCAGTGATCTGCACTGCTTCTAAAGCAGCGTTATAAAACCTTAGTAAAAACCGGGCAGAAAATCCTGCGATAGTCACTGAGATCAAGAGAGCTGTCAGGGTATTAACCAAACAGAGAAGATCGTCAAATTTCTGAGGATCCCCTACCATGTTGGAATCTGTGGAAATGAACGAGCAGGTGTGCTGGCTGCTGAAGGCGTTAAAGGAGACCACGTTGAATAATTCATACCCAAGACTCCTCCAAATTAGAGGTGTCATCAGGCAATATCACAGTGACAAGGTTACTGAGGAAAGGAGAATTGAAGAACAAATCAGTGAATCTGTACGCTGGTACAATGTGGTTGCAGCTGGCAGTCCCTATCATTATGGACGAAGAGGAGGTGGCCGCCGGAGAGAATCAGCTATAGTAAGAATCCGTCTTGGATACACGGAGATTCGGAATGGAAACAACAGTTGAGCAGAGGAGTTGCAGAATTTGTGGTGGGAGTGATTGACACCGCCTAGACCACTACCTGGGTGAGAGTGAACATTTAAGAGTCACTAGAAAAATGTGTGTAGAATAATAAACCTCACATTGTTTGAGTTAGGAAAACACTATTTGTCAGATATAGATACTGTTCTGAAAAGATTTCCCCATTTTGCACCCGCAAGATAACGTACGATTTTAAGGATTGACGAATGTTAATCTTCTTGTTTGATAAGCTGTTCACTTGAGACAGCTAATCAAGTCCCAGCTGTGTCTGGGTACAAGTGACAAGATGAACAACCCAGCGGGTTTTCTTTCTATTGGGGAGTATTGTGTACATGCTGCGCTGCTATGGCTGTGTGTCCACTCACAGGATGAGTGACGCTGCCCAATAAACTCGCCCCTCGGGGCAAAATTTAAAAAAGCACTATGTTTGCGGTGAATAGGTGGCTGAGAAACATCCGGGCGCAGGGTGGACGGGGTGGGGAGGCAGGATATACAGTGGGCGGTGAGACAGGCGGGTAGGGAAGGGTGGCCTGACCCCCCTCGTGACCGGGCAAGGCTCAGCTTGAGGGGGGGGTCTGGGTGACACTTAAACACTGGTATAATTTTCTTGTATATCACTGCACAATGGTGAATGAATCATATACTTGTAATCTGATACCGTGAGCTCGATTAACTCTAAATACGATTGCTATTTTTTTGTGTCTTTCTTTCCCCAAATATATTTCAATAAACATTCGGTGGCACACCTGTGACCCCTCCCTCCCTCGCCTGACCCACACAACAACACCCCCCTCCTCCTTACCTGGTGGTAGGACACGGGATATTTCTGATATGGATGCTACCTGACGTAGGCAACCTCACGTCCCTGGAAAACAGAAGAGTAAGGGGAGACATGATAACCACCTACAAAATTCTCAGGGGAATTGAGAGGGTGGACAAAGACACACTCTTCAGCACGAGTGGAACACGAACAAGGGGACACAGGTGGAAACTTAGTACCCAGATGAGCCACAGAGACGTTAGAAAGATTTTTTTCAGTGTCAGAGTAGTTACTAACTGAAACGCACTAGGAAGTGATGTGGTGGAGGCTGACTCCATACACAGTTGTCAAATATAGGTATGGTAGAGTCCAGTAGGCTCAGGAATCTGTACACCAGTTGATTGACGGTTGAGTTGAGAGGCGGTACCAAAGAGACAAAGCTCAACCCTTGCAAGCACAACTAGGTGAGTACAACTAGATGAGTACCTTCGCTTGTCCTGGGCAGAGGCCTGACCCAGTCGATGATGAGATTACTGAACGGCTCCGAAGGCACAGGGATAGGAATCAGTGGTGCCATAGGTATGGGAGCTTTCGGCATACCTGCCATCTGACACGTGGAGCAGGTATTCACAAAGGTCTTTGCGTCACGAGCCATACCTGGCCAGTAGTAGTCTTGCCACAAGGCATGATAAGTCTTGTTGAAGCCGTAGTGAGAGAGAGGGCCATGCGCCATGGACCGAAAACCCACTCTGTGGTACAGTGTATAAAATTGGGATCGTGTACGCATGCCAGCTGATGTAAGTAGGAAGGTAGAATTTCCTTCACACGGTCGTCGGATGACGAGGAGAAGGACAGATAGGCTGGTACAGCGATTTGCGTCGCTGTTCGAACTCCGAGGTTCCCAAGTCTTATGGGAAGAGAGGCTTGTTTCCACTGTAGGTCATCGAAAGAGAGGTTGGGGGCTTTTTCTAGTATGGATTTCATTAACAGGTCATACCCTCCAAGTTTTTGGCAACTGTAGGATAGTGAACACCTCAGAAAGTAATGTGACGGTAAAAAATAGGTGTTATTGCAGTCTTCCCTAGGCTGATGGAATGCCTGTCACAAAATTAAAAATTAAAGAAAAAAAAAGTTAAACTGCAAGTTGTCTTCACTGTGAGGTTAACTGTAGAAGAAAACATACAGAACAAAAATGTAAAAATACTTTACTTTAATAGAAATTACTTTAGACAAATTACCAAATTACAAAATATATAATAATATCCAGGCTTGGCTTTAATACAAAATGTGCAAAACAAACAAGATGAATAATCAAATTTACGTTACATTAAGGTGGAAAATAATATATTGTGCAGAATACCATGAGCCAGTCTGACTAAATCTGTTACCACACCGAGATGTGTCAACAGGTCCACTCAGATGAGCACACAGGAGTAATCTGAATCTAGAGAGCTTGGTAGCCCTATATATACAGAATATCGGCTGAGCAGAGGGCACTGATGTCTTATTTAAACTATGAACCGGCTCTTTAACTGTTTGTTTGGGAGGGCGTGGCCTCCCAGCGACCCAGGTGCGAGGTGGGGTGACGGACCATGGTACAGGAGGGGGACTGGTAGACTGGTGGTATTGTCTAGACGTCTGGAAGTAGTAGCTGTTGTTGTTCTTGGCTGCAGTTCTTTATTACATAGACGTGAATGAGTAGAATAGGCGATAATGGAGTAGGCCGAATCTCTTCCTAGAGATTTTACCGCGACAGCTCTCCCCCGAAGCCTGCTCCTATTGCCTATTCGACTGCAGCAGAGTGGAGAATAGTAGGAGTGGATGAGTCCACCCCGTGGACTCTTGAAAGTGCGTCGGCGAAGACGTTGTTGGAGTCTTTGATGAAGTTGATGATGATGTTGAAGTTTTGCAGGTACAGGGCCCAGTGAAGCAGATGTTGGTTGGTGAATTGGGTCTGCTACAGAAGCTGGAGAAGATGGTGCTTGAAGATGTTGAGGTAGCACTGCAGAACTCTGAGAAGTATGAATCTGCTGTAGAATCGAGCCTGCTAAATGGATCGACGAGAATGGTGATCCAAGGAGAGGGTGAGATTGTTCCTCTGATGCAAGACCCAGCGTAGCAAGCGCTGATTGGAGAACTGGGCTAGCAGTAGGAACTGAAGGAGATTGTGATACATGATGTTCACATGATGCAGGATTCAGCGAAGTTTGGAGAACTGATCCTGACGGAAGGACCGAAGAATGTTGAAGTCCGAGGTGAGGTTGAAGTTGTAACCTAGTAGATTGGATGATACGTTGTGTTGCACGTCGGGCAGGATGTTGAGTGGCTCCTCTCTGATGACTGTAGCTATAGTTCATGATTCCATCTCGCGGTGGTGCAATGGTGTTCCTATCGCCAGGGTGGAAGACTGAAGGTTTTTTAATACCTGGCAGGGCGAGAATGTAGTTAGTACAAGACAAGGATATACGCCTTTCAAATGCAATGGAAGGCAAGATTGTCTTACAATATTTTAACTGAGGGCTGGTAAAGCCGTCTGGAGGAGCACGTTTATTTGGATTTGTTTCGTAGAGAGAAGGATCTTTCCTGGTGTTGGAATAGATCGAGAATTTAGAACCATTGTAGTCAGGCCAAGTACAACGAGAAGGATTAGACAATACCTTGGTAATAGTGGTTGTCTTACTCAGGTCGTTGAAGGTGTTATCATACTTGTTCTGACTTTCTTGACGGTGTCTGTACTGCGGGCACTGCTTCCCGAGGTGTTTTACAACGTTAGCAGCCATACTGTTCTGGACGGAAACTGCTGTAGAATGCAGGCGATGAGTCACAATAACGTGGCTAAAGTATGATGACCAGACCACACACTAGAATGTGAAGGGACGACGACGTTTCGGTCCGTCCTGGACCATTCTCAAGTCGATTGTGATGAGGAAGTAGAGACAGGCAATAAATAGACACGAGAGATGAGGAGCAAAGTAAGGTGTAGTAGAGGGGATAATAGTAGGAACTGCAGAGGCCCATACGAGGCAGTTCCTATTATAACCACCGAAAGAGAAGGAGAAAATAATGAGAAGAGGAAAACGAGGGAACGTAGGAGAAGACAATGAACAGAAAAAAGAGAGAAAAGATAAAGAAAGGAAAGAGAAAGAAAGGTAAATGGAGAGGGTAAGCTTATGTAAGGTCACGTTTGTTAGAAAGATTAGAGCATTTGAGTATATACTGTGAAAGGGAAGAGTCCACAGCAACAAAGCCAGGACTCAAGTTCATGTTGGGTACATTGTGTATCAGAGCCAATTCAACAAGACAGCGTCTATGTAGAGTAGAGGCAGGAAAGATTAACAGGCTGTAGAATACCTGATGGTAGAACACGGGACAGTATATAAAGGAATATTACCGGAGCTTGTCTGGGACAGAGGCTCGTCAGAGTTGTTGATATGGCTGAACGGCTCAGAAGACACTGGTACCTGTATTAGGGATGCCTTTAATAGAAGAGCGTTCGGCTTACCTGTCATCTGAGACATGCGACAATGTTTTACAAAGGTTTTGACACCTCGAATCATACCTGGCCAGTAGTAGTCCTGTTTCAGGGCCTTGTAGGTCTTGTTGAAGCCGTAGTGTGAGTGAGATCCCCTGACCAGACGCAAGATATCTGATCGTAGGCTGTAGGAAACTACCAGTTGTTTGATGTTGGCCCGATCGTCGTTCACTTTCAATTTCCTGGTTCTATATTGCCGGTACAACACTTTATTTTCTGCAAAGAAACCAGGGATAGCGTTAGGTTGGGTCTCAGCCTGTAAAAATAAAGATGTTAAGGAGGGATCCTCTCTCTGCAACTTACGGAACTCCAGCATTGTGAGATTCGGTGGGAGGCTCGGAGGATCTTGAGGAACAGCTGCAGCAGCTGGTTTCAGGCGAGAGCTGTGGCCTGCTTCGCCACCATAACAGGAGGGAAGACGTTGTCAGAATCTGTTGCTTGGACCTCTTCAACCAACTGCAAAACAGGATTTTCCACTGCCGAGTCACATACCTGGGGATCTTCCTTGATGATTACATTCGCAGGTTGTTGATCTTCTGCCAAGTCGTTGCCCAGGACAGGTTGAACTCCTGACATGGGAATAGGCTTTCCCCGGATGGCGACTTGGACTTCACCTTGCTTAAACGGACAATCCAGGCGGGCTCTGGCAAGTGGATATGGTGTAGTAGCAGTTAGGTCCATGATGAGAACAGTTTCTCCGGTGTAGGTGACGTTGGGTACAGCTGATTTAAGAAGAACGGACTGTAGAGCAGCTGTGTCCCTCAAGATCTTCACCTTGAACCTTTCTTCCGAATTTCCACGGCTGGCAGAGACTGTTCTGGAGTACAAGTGTCTGTTGAAGAGAGAGAGATCAGTGGAAAAAACAAAAATATTCATTACATGCTTAGGACTCTTGTGAATTTTAGGAGGAGGTGATATGGGCTTATTTTCACTGCTGACCTTACAGTGAGGATTGGTACATTTTTCTATGCTATGCCCATAGTTTTTGCAATAATTGCAATGCAACGAGGAGTTCACATTACTGGTACTCACTTTTGCAGGACTAAACCAGGAGGTCTTACTAGATGGCGGGTCAGATGCTACTCTGTGAATAAGACTGTAGGAGTCAGCCAATTGAGCACATCGGGTGAAGTCGTTTTCTTCCTTGTCGGCGAGGTAGAGACGTATTGAAGTAGGTACACGCCTGAGGAATTCTTCCACTAAGATGAGGTTGACGAGATCTGTAAAGGTGGAGACTTTTTCGGCTTCCAGCCACTTCATAAAGTGTCTCTTTTTGTTATTTGCAAACTCTAGATAAGTGGTAGCACTTGCTTTAAGATAATCCCTGAACTTACGTCTGTAGGTCTCGGTGGAGAAGAGGTAGGCATCGAGCACTGCTTGCTTCAGTACCTGGTAGTCGGTTTCAGAAGCTATAGTACTGAGAGTCACTGCAGCTCTACCTTTTAAATGAGACCTGAGAAGCACAGACCACTGATCCTGAGGCCAGCTGAGTTGGTTAGCCAGAGCCTCAAATGAAGTAAAAAAGACATCTACTTCTGCCTCAACAAAAGATGGCATTAACTTAATTGCATGTGAAAGGTTAAAACGTACCGGAAGTTTAGCTTCAGCTTGTTGGCGCCGAGTGTGGTGTGTAGTTTCCTAGTCGAGTTCTTTTCTACGGTGGTCTAGAGCACTATCGGCTGGCTTCTTATTGTGTTTACGTTGTATCTCCAGATCGCGTTCTTTTAATTCAAGTTGTTCCCTCTCACGCTCACGCTGGAATTCAGCAAGCTTAAGTTGAAGTTCGGTTTCCCGTTCTTTCCTTTGGAGAGCTTCTCTCTGATGAGCAGCTTGTTCCTTTTCAAAGGCAGCTAGTTCTTTCAGACGTTCACGTTCGGCATTAGCGAGTTCTAGCTTCAATTTCATGGCTGCCAAGGCGTTCTTGTCTGCGATTAAGTAATGGCCATGAGATTCAGGAGTAATAGCATCATTGTCTAATAAGTGGTCCAGGATGAGGTTGTGCAGATCAGTTTTAGTGGCTCCATGTGGGGCTGTAAGGTTGTACTCATTTACTAGAGTCAGCATCTCCGCCATGGTGGCACGAACTAGTGTGCCCACTTCATTGTTTGGATTCTGTCGAAATGTGGAAAGACGAAACATGGTGAATGATAGCAAATATATGCGAGAGAATACTCAGGTGGATGTACCAAAAAAATGAAATGTCAGTGACAGGATGACGTGGCAACGGTAAACTATCCTGTTAAACTTAATAGTCAAGGTTGCAATCAAGATCAAAAATGAAACTAAGCGTTTCAAGAAAGTAGGGAATCATGTACCCGGTACTCTATATGACGAGGATAAGGGCAAGAGGGATCCTACTTTAATGTTGCGGTGGTCACGGTACTGTGTACGTTTAGGGGTGATCCTGGACGGCATGGGTTCGAATCCTGGCCGGGTCAAAGAGTTCTTAGTGATATATATATATATATATATATATATATATATATATATATATATATATATATATATATATATATATATATATATATATATATATATATATATGTCGTACCTAGTAGCCAGAACTCACTTCTCAGCCTACTATTCAAGGCCCGATTTGCCTAATAAGCCAAGTTTTCCTGAATTAATATATTTACTATAATTTTTTTCTTATGAAATGATAAAGCAACCCTTTTCTCTATGTATGAGGTCAATTTTTTTTATTGGAGTTAAAATTAACGTAGATATATGACCGAACCTAACCAGCCCTACCTAACCTAACCTAACCTATATTTATAGGTAAGGTTAGGTTAGGTAGCCAAAAAAAGCTAGGTTAGGTTAGGTTAGGTAGGTTAGGTAGACGAAAAAACATTAATTCATGAAAACTTGGCTTATTAGGCAAATCGGGCCTTGAATAGTAGGCTGAGAAGTGCGTTCTGGCTATTAGGTACGACATATATATATATATATATATATATATATATATATATATATATATATATATATATATATATATATATATATATATATATATATATATATATATATATATATATATATATATGTATATATGTCGTACCTAGTAGCCAGAACGCACTTCTCAGCCTACTATGCAAGGCCCGATTTGCCTAATAAGGCAAGTTTTTATGAATTAACGTTTTTTCGACTACCTAACCTACCTAACCTAACCTAACCTACCTTTTTCGGCTACCTAACCCAACCTAACCTATAAAGATAGGTTAGGTTAGGTAGGGTTGGTTAGGTTCGGTCATATATCTACGTTAATTTTAAATACAATAAAACAAAACTGACCTCATACATAATGAAATGGGTAGCTTTATCATTTCATAAGAAAAAAATTAGGGAAAATATATTAATTCAGGAAAACTTGGCTTATTAGGCAAATCGGGCCTTGCATAGTAGGCTGAGAAGTGCGTTCTGGCTACTAGGTACGACATATATATATATATATATATATATATATATATATATATATATATATATATATATATATATATATATATATGTCGTACCTAGTAGCCAGAACGCACTTTTTTGCCTACTATGCAAGGCCCGATTTGCCTATTAAGCCAAGTTTTCCGAAATTAATATATTTTCTCCATTTTTTTCTTATGAAATGATAAAGCTACCCATTTCATTACGCATGAGGTCAATTTTTTTTTATTGAAGTTAAAATTAACGTAGATATATGACCGAACCTAACCAACCCTACCTAACCTAACCTAACCTATCTTTTAACGTTAGGTTAGGTTAGGTAGCCGAAAAAGTTAGGTTAGGTTAGGTTAGGTAGGTTAGGTTGTCGAAAAACAATTAATTCATGAAAACTTTGCTTATTAGGCAAATTGGGCCTTGCATATTAGGCTGAGAATTGCGTTCTGGCTACTAGGTACGACATATATATATATATATATATATATATATATATATATATATATATATATATATGTCGTACCTAGTAGCCAGAACGCACTTATCAGCCTACTATGCAAGGCCCGATTTGCCTAATAAGCCAAGTTTTCATGAATTAATTGTTTTTCGACTACCTAACCTGCCTAACCTAACCTAACCTAACTTTTTCGGCTACCTAACCTAACCTAACCTATAAAGATAGGTTAGGTTAGGTAGGGTTGGTTAGGTTCGGTCATATATCTACGTTAATTTTAACTCCAATAAAAAAAATTGACCTCATACATAATGAAATAGGTAGCTTTATCATTTCATAAGAAAAAATTAGAGAAAATATATTAATTCAGGAAAACTTGGCCTATTAGGCAAATCGGGCCTTGCATAGTAGGCTGAAAAGTGCGTTCTGGCTACTAGGTACGACATATATATATATATATATATATATATATATATATATATATGTCGTACCTAGTAGCCAGAACGCACTTCTCAGCCTACTATGCAAGGCCCGATTTGCCTAATAAGCCAAGTTTTCCTGAATTAATATATTTTTTCTATGTTTTTTCTTATGAAATGATAAAGCTACTCATTTCATTATGTATGAGGTCAATTTTTTTTTATTGGAGTTAAAATTAACGTAGATATATGACCGAACCTAACCAACCCTACCTAACCTAACCTATCTTTATAGGTTAGGTTAGGTTAGGTTAGGTAGCCGAAAAAGTTAGGTTAGGTTAGGTTAGGTAGGTTAGGTAGTCGAAAAACAATTAATTCATGAAAACTTGGCTTATTAGGCAAATCGGGCCTTGCATAGTAGGCTGACAAATGCGTTCTGGCTACTAGGTACGACATATATATATATATATATATGTGTGTGTGTGTGTGTGTGTTGTACCTAGTAGCCAGAACATCGTCGTACTCGGCCTGCTATGCATGCCCGATTTGCCTAATAAGCCAAGTTTTCCTGAATTAATATATTTTCTCTAATTTTTTTTCTTATGAAATGATAAAGCTACCCATTTCATTATGTAAGAGGTCAATTTTTTTTTTATTGGAGTTAAAATTAACGTAGATATATGACCGAACCTAACCAACCGTACCTAACCTAACCTAACCTATCTTTATAGGTTAGGTTATGTTAGGTAGCCGAAAAAGTTACGTTCGGTTAGGTTAGGTAGGTTAGGTAGTCGAAAATACATTGATTCAGGAAAACTTACCTTACTAGGCAAATCGGGCCTTGCATAGTAGGCTGAGAAGTGCGTTCTGGCTACTAGGTACGACATATATATATATATATATATATATATATATATATATATATATATATATATATATATATATATATATATATATATATATATATATATATATATATATATATATATATATTTTGGTAGCAGTCTTTCCTGTAGACATATTTTATTAAATATGACCGAAAAAGTAAGATTAATAATTCTAACACGAATTTTCTCAATCTTTCGTACATTATGCTTCACTGTTGGAGGTAAATCAAAAATCACTTCTCCAAAATTCATTTTTATTTCTAGGCTCCATTAAGGAACATATAATCTCTTCCCATAACCAAACCATCGCCAGAGAAATCCTAGTAAACAACACAGAAATCATCGATAGATACAGCGATAGCAGGCGGCTTGACGTTTGCGAGGCACTACACATCAAGAAGTCAACACCAGCAATCAACAGCCAATTATTGCACAACTATATTCTACCCACCTCAAGACTCCGCTCCAATATAGAAGCATCAAGAAATATGGACCAATAGGCTTTCTACAAACACTTCTATTCAATATCCATTGTTTCGTGTTCTGTCTTGTGTTGATACTTTTAATACCCTATTAATATCCTCTAATGCCACATCATCCTTCCCACCTCACTCAAATGTAATGCCACATCACCCTTCCCACCTCACTCAAAAGTAGATATAAAATCAGGGAAATGCAAGTTCTAATCAGTTGTGTATTTGTGAAGTCTTTGAAAATGTAATAAGTTTTACGAAACGCGCCCGTGTCGCGTCAGACTAGAAATAAAAATGAATTTTGGAGAAGTGATTTTTGATTTACCTCCAACAGTGAAGCATAATGTACGAAAGATTGAGAAAATTCGTGTTAGAATTATTAATCTTACTTTTTCGGTCATATTTAATAAAATATATATATATATATATATATATATATATATATATATATATATATATATATATATATATATATATATATATATATATATATATATATATATATATATATATATATATATATATATATATATATATATATATATATATATATATATATATATATATATATATATATATATATATATAACTGAAAACTCACACCCCAGAAGTGACTCGAACCCATACTCCCAGGAGCAACGCAACTGGTATGTACAAGACGCCTTAATCCACTTGACCATCACGACCGGACAAAATGAGGTGATAGCCGAGGCTATTTGAACCACCCCACCGCCGGCACTCGGATAGTAATCTTGGGCATAGCATTTTACCAAATCACCTCCACGTGTGCCCCAAAGTTCCATGTTCCTCCATGTTCCTCACGTGTGCCCCAAAGAATGAGGTGATTTGGTAAAATGCTATGCCCAAGATTACTATCTGAGTGCCGGCGGTGGGGTGGTTCAAATAGCCTCGGCTATCACCTCATTTTGTCCGGTCGTGATGGTCAAGTGGATTAAGGCGTCTTGTACATACCAGTTGCGTTGCTCCTGGGAGTATGGGTTCGAGTCACTTCTGGGGTGTGAGTTTTCAGTTGCATATTGTCCTGGGGACAATTCAGGCTTGTTCGCATTTGTGTTCCTCACGTGTGCCCCAAAGAATGAGGTGATTTGGTAAAATGCTATGCCCAAGATTACTATCTGAGTGCCGGCGGTGGGGTGGTTCAAATAGCCTCGGCTATCACCTCATTTTGTCCGGTCGTGATGGTCAAGTGGATTAAGGCGTCTTGTACATACCAGTTGCGTTGCTCCTGGGAGTATGGGTTCGAGTCACTTCTGGGGTGTGAGTTTTCAGCTGCATATTGTCCTGGGGACCATTCAGGCTTGTTCGCATTTGTGTTCCTCACGTGTGCTCCAAAGAATGAGGTGATTTGGTAAAATGCTATGCCCAAGATTACTATCCGAGTGCCGGCGGTGGGGTGTTTCAAATAGCCTCGGCTATCACCTCATTTTGTCCGGTCGTGATGGTCAAGTGGATTAAGGCGTCTTGTACATACCAGTTGCGTTGCTCCTGGGAGTATGGGTTCGAGTCACTTCTGGGGTGTGAGTTTTCAGTTGCATATTGTCCTGGGGACCATTCAGGTTTGTTCACATTTGTGTTCCTCACGTGTGCCCCAAAGAATGAGGTGATTTGGTAAAATGCTATGCCCAAGATTACTATCCGAATGCCGGCGGTGGGGTGGTTCAAATAGCCTCGGCTATCACCTCATTTTGTCCGGTCGTGATGGTCAAGTGGATTAAAGCGTCTTGTACATACCAGTTGCGTTGCTCCTGGGAGTATGGATTCGAGTCACTTCTGGGGTGTGAGTTTTCAGTTGCATATTGTCCTAGGGACCATTCAGGCTTGTTCGCATTCATATATATATATATATATATATATATATATATATATATATATATATATATATATATATATATATATATATCAGACGTCCAACAGAGAGAGAGCGCCGTTACCTAATGTCCCGCCACTCTGATGAGCCTGTCGGTCACCCAGACGGAATCACGGTGAACCCCTGGAAGAATGGTAGACAGTTGGTGTGGGACTACACTTGCGTTTTAACTTTAGCCAATACCTATGTTGACTTCAGTGCTACACAAGCAGTAGGAGCTGCCAATCACCGGGAAGCGGCCAAGTCACGTAAATACAGAGACCTTGAGCACCACTACAATTTTGTCCCCATTGCCTCAGAGACACTTGGTGCCTGGGGTAAAAGTGCTGCTAGCTTTTTGAATGAGTTGGGGTCTAAGCTAATCGAAACAACTAGAGACCCTAGAGCTGCCAGTTTTCTTTTTCAGCGCCTTAGTGTGGCAATCCAGAGAGGAAATGCTCACTACATCCATGGTTCCTGCCCGCCATCTGAGGGGCTGGAGGAGCTGTACAACTTGTGACAAGCAGCCTTGTACCCTGCATGTAATCAATATTGTAACTTTTTTTGTGCAATTACATTTTCAAATCAAGTTAGATAAATATACACACATACCAAAAGAATAGGGGTGGTAGGAGAAGAAAATATCAAAGTGTTCAGTGAGGATCCACAAGGTCTTCTCTGGGTACTCTTTATTTTCTTCTCCGAGGCTATGGGTCCCTACACTTGCACCAGAGGTGGTACCCCTTCTAGCTTAATATATATATATATATATATATATATATATATATATATATATATATATATATATATATATATATATATGTATATATATATATATAAAGGTGAAAACATGGGGGGATACATAAGGGATAAATGTGAGGTGAAACATAGAGGCTGCAGAAGGCTTATTGGCCCATACGAGGCATCTCCTATCTAAACACAAAGATTAATCCAGTGTAATTGGCCTATTATGTTGGACATTGTCTTCTGTGTTGGCATCGATATGTTCTTGTCTTGTCCTTACTCTCATGGACAAGACAAGAACATATCGATGCCAACACAGAAGACAATGTCCAACATAATAGGCCAATTACACTGGATTAATCTTTGTGCTTAGATAGGAGCTGCCTCGTATGGGCCAATAAGCCTTCTGCAGCCTCTATGTTTCACCTCACATTTATCCCTTATGTATCCCCCATGTTTTCACCTTTATTGTATTATCACCTGACCCAGTGTGGGTATAAAATCAACATGTATATATATGTATATATATATATATATATATATATATATATTTATATATATATTTATATATATATATATATATATATATATATATATATATATATATATATATATATATTATTAAATATGACCGAAAAAGTAAGATTAATAATTCTGACACGAATTTTCTCAATCTTTCGTACATTACGCTTCACTGTTGGAGGTAAATCAAAAATCACTTCTCCAAAATTCATTTTTATTTCTAGTCTGACGCGACACGGGCGCGTTTCGTAAAACTTATTACATTTTCAAAGACTTCACAAATACACAACTGATTAGAACTTGCGTTTCCCTGATTTTATATCTACATTTGAGTGAGGTGGGAAGGGTGATGTGGCATTACATTTGAGTGAGGTGGGAAGGGTGATGTGGCATTAACACAAGACAGAACACTAGGGGATATTAATAGGGTATTAAAAGTATCAACACAAGACAGAACAGAAACAATGGGTATTGAATAGAAGTGTTTGTAAAAAGCCTATTGGTCCATATTTCTTGATGCTTCTATATTGGAGCGGAGTCTTGAGGTGGGTAGAATATAGTTGTGCAATAATTGGCTGTTGATTGCTGGTGTTGACTTCTTGATGTGTAATGCCTCGCAAACGTCAAGCCGCCTGCTATCGCTGTATCTATCGATGATTTCTGTGTTGTTTACTAGGATTTCTCTGGCGATGGTTTGGTTATGGGAAGAGATTATATGTTCCTTAATGGAGCCCTGTTGTTTATGCATCGTTAAACGCCTAGAAAGAGATGTTGTTGTCTTGCCTATATACTGGGTTTTTTGGAGCTTACAGTCCCCAAGTGGGCATTTGAAGGCATAGACGACGTTAGTCTCTTTTAAAGCGTTCTGTTTTGTGTCTGGAGAGTTTCTCATGAGTAGGCTGGCCGTTTTTCTGGTTTTATAGTAAATCGTCAGTTGTATCCTCTGATTTTTGTCTGTAGGGATGACGTTTCTATTAACAATATCTTTCAGGACCCTTTCCTCTGTTTTATGAGCTGTGGAAAAGAAGTTCCTGTAAAATAGTCTAATAGGGGGTATAGGTGTTGTGTTAGTTGTCTCTTCGGAGGTTGCATGGCTTTTCACTTTCCTTCTTATGATGTCTTCGATGAAACCATTGGAGAAGCCGTTATTGGAGGAAGATTCCTCTTGAAGATGTATTTAATATACGAAAGTACTTAAGGAAATTTCCTGTTTCATTTTCCTCCGTGGTCTGACATTGCCACATTCTTAATCACGTGTTATTTTCGTGATATATACACACACACACACACACACACACACACACACACACACACACACACACATATATATATATATATATATATATATATATATATATATATATATATATACATATATATATATATATATATATATATATATATATACATATATGTATATATATATATTATTAAATATGACCGAAAAAGTAAGATTAATAATTCTTTTAAGAATTAATAATCAAAAAGTATGATTAATAATAGTAAGATTAATAATAAGGGATAAGAGCCTCGTTGGACGTAGAATCGCTGTTTACCAACGTACCTGTGGACGACGTACACAGTGTCTATGCTTAAGGCACAACTCTCCTAAACACGAGAGTCAAGTATACAACTTTAGAACACTTTCCCACCATGAGACTCGAACCCTAGCCAGCACAGAAGCCTTCCAGCAACTGGCATAACAGGTACGCCTTAACCCTCTCCACCACCTGCTCAGACCCTTAAAAGAGATGGTAATTTCGGAGTATTTTAAATACCACAAAGATCACCACCTCCCAAGAGCACTAGAGCAAGTGAGGGGTCATTTAGACGTTAATTTCATCAAGTCCCTGTTAATATGGGAAGACACAGTGTCTATGCTTAAGGCACAACTCTCCTAAACACGAGAGTCAAGTATACAACTTTAGAACACTTTCCCACCAGGAGACTCGAACCCTAGCCAGCACAGAAGCCTTCCAGCAACTGGCATAACAGGTACGCCTTAACCCTCTCCACCACCTGCTCAGACCCTTAAAAGAGATGGTAATTTCGGAGTATTTTAAATACCACAAAGATCACCACCTCCCAAGAGCACTAGAGCAAGTGAGGGGTCATTTAGACGTTAATTTCATCAAGTCCCTGTTAATATGGGAAGACACAGTGTCTATGCTTAAGGCACAACTCTCCTAAACACGAGAGTCAAGTATACAACTTTAGAACACTTTCCCACCAGGAGACTCGAACCCTAGCCAGCACAGAAGCCTTCCAGCAACTGGCATAACAGGTACGCCTTAACCCTCTCCACCACCTGCTCAGACCCTTAAAAGAGATGTTAATTTCGGAGTATTTTAAATACCACAAAGATCACCACCTCCCAAGAGCACTAGAGCAAGTGAGGGGTCATTTAGACGTTAATTTCATCAAGTCCCTGTTAATATGGGAAGACACAGTGTCTATGCTTAAGGCACAACTCTCCTAAACACGAGAGTCAAGTATACAACTTTAGAACACTTTCCCACCAGGAGACTCGAACCCTAGCCAGCACAGAAGCCTTCCAGCAACTGGCATAACAGGTACGCCTTAACCTTCTCCACCACCTGCTCAGACCCTTAAAAGAGATGGTAATTTCGGAGTATTTTAAATACCACAAAGATCACCACCTCCCAAGAGCACTAGAGCAAGTGAGGGGTCATTTAGACGTTAATTTCATCAAGTCCCTGTTAATATGGGAAGACACAGTGTCTATGCTTAAGGCACAACTCTCCTAAACACGAGAGTCAAGTATACAACTTTAGAACACTTTCCCACCAGGAGACTCGAACCCTAGCCAGCACAGAAGCCTTCCAGCAACTGGCATAACAGGTACGCCTTAACCCTCTCCACCACCTGCTCAGACCCTTAAAAGAGATGGTAATTTCGGAGTATTTTAAATACCACAAAGATCACCACCTCCCAAGAGCACTAGAGCAAGTGAGGGGTCATTTAGACATTAATTTCATCAAGTCCCTGTTAATATGGGAAGACACAGTGTCTATGCTTAAGGCACAACTCTCCTAAACACGAGAGTCAAGTATACAACTTTAGAACACTTTCCCACCAGGAGACTCGAACCCTAGCCAGCACAGAAGCCTTCCAGCAACTGGCATAACAGGTACGCCTTAACCCTCTCCACCACCTGCTCAGACCCTTAAAAGAGATGGTAATTTCGGAGTATTTTAAATACCACAAAGATCACCACCTCCCAAGAGCACTAGAGCAAGTGAGGGGTCATTTAGACGTTAATTTCATCAAGTCCCTGTTAATATGGGAAGACACAGTGTCTATGCTTAAGGCACAACTCTCCTAAACACGAGAGTCAAGTATACAACTTTAGAACACTTTCCCACCAGGAGACTCGAACCCTAGCCAGCACAGAAGCCTTCCAGCAACTGGCATAACAGGTACGCCTTAACCCTCTCCACCACCTGCTCAGACCCTTAAAAGAGATGGTAATTTCGGAGTATTTTAAATACCACAAAGATCACCACCTCCCAAGAGCACTAGAGCAAGTGAGGGGTCATTTAGACGTTAATTTCATCAAGTCCCTGTTAATATGGGAAGACACAGTGTCTATGCTTAAGGCACAACTCTCCTAAACACGAGAGTCAAGTATACAACTTTAGAACACTTTCCCACCAGGAGACTCGAACCCTAGCCAGCACAGAAGCCTTCCAGCAACTGGCATAACAGGTACGCCTTAACCCTCTCCACCACCTGCTCAGACCCTTAAAAGAGATGGTAATTTCGGAGTATTTTAAATACCACAAAGATCACCACCTCCCAAGAGCACTAGAGCAAGTGAGGGGTCATTTAGACGTTAATTTCATCAAGACCCTGTTAATATGGGAAGACACAGTGTCTATGCTTAAGGCACAACTCTCCTAAACACGAGAGTCAAGTATACAACTTTAGAACACTTTCCCACCAGGAGACTCGAACCCTAGCCAGCACAGAAGCCTTCCAGCAACTGGCATAACAGGTACGCCTTAACCCTCTCCACCACCTGCTCAGACCCTTAAAAGAGATGGTAATTTCGGAGTATTTTAAATACCACAAAGATCACCACCTCCCAAGAGCACTAGAGCAAGTGAGGGGTCATTTAGACGTTAATTTCATCAAGTCCCTGTTAATATGGGAAGACACAGTGTCTATGCTTAAGGCACAACTCTCCTAAACACGAGAGTCAAGTATACAACTTTAGAACACTTTCCCACCAGGAGACTCGAACCCTAGCCAGCACAGAAGCCTTCCAGAAACTGGCATAACAGGTACGCCTTAACCCTCTCCACCACCTGCTCAGACCCTTAAAAGAGATGGTAATTTCGGAGTATTTTAAATACCACAAAGATCACCACCTCCCAAGAGCACTAGAGCAAGTGAGGGGTCATTTAGACGTTAATTTCATCAAGTCCCTGTTAATATGGGAAGACACAGTGTCTATGCTTAAGGCACAACTCTCCTAAACACGAGAGTCAAGTATACAACTTTAGAACACTTTCCCACCAGGAGACTCGAACCCTAGCCAGCACAGAAGCCTTCCAGCAACTGGCATAACAGGTACGCCTTAACCCTCTCCACCACCTGCTCAGACCCTTAAAAGAGATGGTAATTTCGGAGTATTTTAAATACCACAAAGATCACCACCTCCCAAGAGCACTAGAGCAAGTGAGGGGTCATTTAGACGTTAATTTCATCAAGTCCCTGTTAATATGGGAAGACACAGTGTCTATGCTTAAGGCACAACTCTCCTAAACACGAGAGTCAAGTATACAACTTTAGAACACTTTCCCACCAGGAGACTCGAACCCTAGCCAGCACAGAAGTCTCCTGGTGGGAAAGTGTTCTAAAGTTGTATACTTGACTCTCGTGTTTAGGAGAGTTGTGCCTTAAGCATAGACACTGTGTCTTCTCATATTAACAGGGACTTGATGAAATTAACGTCTAAATGACCCCTCACTTGCTCTAGTGCTCTTGGGAGGTGGTGATCTTTGTTGTATTTAAAATACTCCGAAATTACCATCTCTTTTAAGGGTCTGAGCAGGTGGTGGAGAGGGTTAAGGCGTACCTGTTATGCCAGTTGCTGGAAGGCTTCTGTGCTGGCTAGGGTTCGAGTCTCCTGGTGGGAAAGTGTTCTAAAGTTGTATACTTGACTCTCGTGTTTAGGAGAGTTGTGCCTTAAGCATAGACACTGTGTCTTCCCATATTAACAGGGACTTGATGAAATTAACGTCTAAATGACCCCTCACTTGCTCTAGTGCTCTTGGGAGGTGGTGATCTTTGTGGTATTTAAAATACTCCGAAATTACCATCTCTTTTAAGGGTCTGAGCAGGTGGTGGAGAGGGTTAAGGCGTACCTGTTATGCCAGTTGCTGGAAGGCTTCTGTGCTGGCTAGGGTTCGAGTCTCCTGGTGGGAAAGTGTTCTAAAGTTGTATATATATATATATATATATATATATATATATATATATATATATATATATATATATATATATATATATATATATATATATATATATATATATATATATATATATATAACTGAAAACTCACACCCCAGAAGTGACTCGAACCCATACTCCCACAACTGGTATGTACAGGGACGCCTTAATCCGCTTGACCATCACGACCGGACATAAGGAAGTGATAGCCGAGGCTATATGAACCACTTCCCCGCCGGCACTCGGATGGTAATCTTGGGCATAGCATTTTATCAAATCACCTCATTCTTTGGGGCACACGTGAGGAACACAAATGTGTTCCTCACGTGTGCCCCAAAGAATGAGGTGATTTGATAAAATGCTATGCCCAAGATTACCATCCGAGTGCCGGCGGGGAAGTGGTTCATATAGCCTCGGCTATCACTTCCTCATGTCCGGTCGTGATGGTCAAGCGGATTAAGGCGTCCCTGTACATACCAGTTGTGGGAGTATGGGTTCGAGTCACTTCTGGGGTGTGAGTTTTCAGTTGTATATAGTCCTGGGGACCATTCAGGCTTGTTTGCATATATATATATATATATATATATATATATATTTATATATATATATATATATATATATATATATATATATATATATATGTCGTACCTAGTAGCCAGAACGCACTTCTCAGCCTACTTTGCAAGGCCCGATTTGCCTAATAAGCCAAGTTTTCCTGAATTAATATATTTTCTCTAATTTTTTTCTCATGAAATGATAAAGCTACCCATTTCATTATGTATGAGGTCATTTTTTTTTATTGGAGTTAAAATTAACGTAGATATATGACCGAACCTAACCAACCCTACCTAACCTAACCTAACCTAACCTATATTTATAGGTTAGGTTAGGTTAGGTAGCCGAAAAAGTTAGGTTAGGTTAGGTTAGGTAGGTTAGGTAGTCGAAAAATCATTAATTCATGAAAACTTGGCTTATTAGGCAAATCTGGCCTTGCATATTAGGCTGATAAGTGCGTTCTGGCTACTAGGTACGACATATATATATTGTGACGGTAACGCGTTGGTGTTCGGCTGTCTAAGGCTAGGGGTATGGCCTCGTCACATAGTTATAAAAAAAAATAGAAAAACTGGAACTTCGTCTGTGGTAAGGTAAGGAGAAGACACACAAAACACAAGTAAACTTTAACAATGAAATTTTAATTACGTTAAATAAATCAAAACATGAATAAAATGGACAAACAAATTCGTATAATAAAATCAATCAATCAAAAGAATAAGAATAATTAAATGACACAATGAAAAGTTACGTTAAGACAAAATAACATGAAGTGCAATACAAAAATAAAGGTAAGGTGCTGGAATATTGGCTTTAAGCTACCACCTCTCTCAGTATACGCTAACGTCTAGCCGGGAGAAGTGGTAACTGCGAAAGCACTGAATATTCTGAGGTCTGAGGTCGTGGCAACCCCAGACATCAAGTAGTATGGGGGGGTGGAGTGCAGTTGCAGCCCGGCCGGCGACCAATCAGCGGAGCCGGTAGCGATCAACAGGTAGTTTGGCGGTTTGAGTCTGAACAGGTGTCTCTGGCTGCATACGTTTTGCTCGCTGGCAAACCTTGCTGGTGTTGTTGTCGTTGTTGGACATTTCTTCCCTAGTAGTTTTACATAATTTCAACGACGTAATTGTGGAGGGAAGAGCAGGCTCAATCTCTTGAAGGAGATTATCGTCACAACTCTCCCCCGAAGCCTGCGGTTCTGGAAGAAGTACGTCGTTATGTGGTGGAGTAATGGATGGAGTCGCTTCTACTTCATAAACTCTGGAGAGATCATGGGCTAAGATGTTGTCAGACTCTTGGTATAGCGTGTCTCCAGGTTGAATTTCTGCAGTTAGCAAGCCCATAGTAGAAGACGTTGAGATGAGAAGTGGGCGTGCTGCAGGAGGTGTAGGGTGGTGTGGTCCGTATTGATGGTGGACCGAGCACTTTTCAGGTGTGGAGTGAAGTGCTGAAGCTTCAGGATGAGGAAGAGTAGCTCCTTGCCAATTGTTCCGTAGTTCCTTGTAGCAGTAGTCGCTGACAGGTGTATTCTTCTCGCCTCGTTGCTGCATCACGACACCACCAACGTCGGTACCATTGGCGTCGACATGGAGGATGAAGGGCTTATCTGACGAGGTGAGAGTGGAATTAGAAGAGGGCAAAGGAGCACGATTATTATCCTGAAAGCATTTGGGAAGATCATTAAGGATTTCGGAATTAGAAAGCGCTGACTCCTTGTCAGTGCTTTCGGGAGGAGAAGCTGGGAAGGTCTCACTGTGGATGTAGGGTTCTGTGAAGGTAGAACAATTAGTTAGGACAGTGGGAGGAGTACCATTATATTGCTTCAGGAGGTTGACGTGGCACAGCTGGGTCTTCCGTCGCCTATCTGGAGTCTCTATTACGTAGTTGTTATTATTCCTGCACTCTTTGACGCAGTAGGGTCCTGAAAACCTGTTTTGTAAAGGTGAACCTGGGATAGGGAAATAGGCAAGGACGAAGTCTCCCGGCTTGAATTTTCTTACTTTGCTGGTCTGGTCGTAATGAGTCTTCATTCTCTCCTGGGCTTTCAATAGATTATCATGGGCAAAACGGTGGACTCTCTCTAGAATGTGTTGAAGGTTTTGAAGAAACTGGGGCACATTCTGATGCTCACTGAAGGTGGCATCTCTGAGAGAGTCTTTGAAAGCCTTAAGGGGAGTACGGCACTTACGGCCGTAGAGCATCTCATAAGGAGATACTCCTAGGGACTCATTGGGGAGACTTCTGAAAATACACATTATAAGGTCAATCTGCTTATCCCAATCCTTCGAGGTTTCACTACAAAACTTTTTCAAGAGTGCTTTGATGGTCTGATGACTACGTTCAAGAGAACCCTGTGAAGCAGGATGATAGGGGCTGGACAATACCTGTTTGATGTTGAACTCCTCCAGTGTCCTTTTGAAGAGATCACTGGTGAAGTTGGTACCACAGTCGCTTTGAATCTCCCTGGGAAATCCGTATTGAGTGAAGATCTTCAATAGATGTTTTATAACCGTAGCAGCCGTGATGTTCTTCACTGGAACTGCTATGGGAAATCTGGTGGTAGGACACAGGATGGTTAGGATGTAGGCGTTACCTGAACTGGTCCGAGGTAAAGGACCAACACAGTCTATTATGAGTCTGTGGAAAGGTTCCGCAGGCACCTGTATGGGAATCAGTGGCGCTCTGGGAATGGAGATGTTCGGTTTGCCTGCCATCTGACATGTATGACACTGTTTTACGTACTGTTTGACGTTATTTATCATACCTGGCCAGTAGTAGTCTTGACGAATTCCATGGTAAGTCTTGTTGAAGCCGTAGTGGGAGAATGCTCCGTGGGCCAGGTGTAGAATAGTGGGCCGCAGGCTGGTAGGAATCACAAGTTGTTCGATGTTGGCCCAATCGTCCTCCTCCTTCAGTTTACTGGGTCTATATCTGTGGTAGAGCAAGTCGTTCTCTAGGAAGAACCCAGGAATACTGTCGGGTTGAGTCTCAGCCTGGAAAAACAATGGTGTTAAAGTAAGATCTTCCCTCTGCAACTTACGGAACTCCAACTTGGTCAGATGCGGGGGGAGTTTCTGAGGGTCTTGAGGGACAGCGGTAGCAGTAGAATCAGCTGGCTGTGGACGTGCGGCTTGTGCACGGGTGGTCACGAGAACCGGAGGAGAAACTTCATCACTCTCTTGAACCTCTGCTGGAACATACTCTAGAATAGGGTTACTTGGCACAGAGTTACACACCTGGGGTTTGTCCATGACGATGAGGTTGGTCGGTTGCAGGTCTTCTGCCAAGTCGTTGCCTAGGAGAAGTTGCACTCCAGGCATGGGAAAAGGCTTTTCCCTGACGGCGACTTGGACTTCCCCGTTCACGTAGGGACAATCCAGGTGGACTCTGGCGAGAGGGTATGGAGTGGTAGCAGTGAGGTCAGTGATGAAGACAGTTTCTCCGGTGTAGGTGATGTTGGGCACAGCCGACTTCAAGATGATCGATTGTAGAGCCGCTGTGTCCCTCAAGATCTTCAATTTGAAACGTCCCTCCGGATTTGAACCGTTGGCAGAGACAGTTCCAGTATACAGGTGGTTACTGAAAAGAGAAAGATCATTAACATTAACACCAACATTCATCACAGGCTTACCGGACTTAGGAGGAGTTGGTTTGGGTTTTTGTTGGTCAGTGATTCCCTTGTATTGAGACTTACCACACTTGTCTATGGTATGTCCATAGAGTCTACAATACTTGCAGTACAGTTGTGAACCAGCTTGATCGGGGCTCACCTTCTCGTAACTGTACCACGACTTCTTACTGGAGGATGGTTCGGGTGTCAGCCGGTGGATG